>NC_056668.1:25985357-26295535 GCF_018350195.1 Panthera tigris
CTCGCTTCTCTGAACTGAAGCTCTCCTACAGTATCAGAATGGGGTCTTCTTCACATCTTCTGAAGCATCTGGCACAAAACCTCACCCACATGTACACATTATAATCTATTTACCCCCAAATGTCTTCCATAAGAATTGAAGTTCTGAATAAGAAATATTCGATATATATTATAAACCAGGACCAGGAAAAATGTAAATTATAAAGGACATCCAGGGGAAATTAAGAAAGTAAACAGCAAGACAGATTTTCTGTCTTGGATTGTGACCCAACCCTTCCCCACCCTCTCCACACACACAAATACTCCTCTCAAGAAATTCAAATCTCAATTGCAATCAGAATTAAGTCTAAGCCTTTTGTCGAACTATGTTACCTTCCCCATGTTTTCTAATTTTAGAATTCTCTGGCAAAACAAACGCAAACGGCATATTTTGCCTTATGGGTAAAGTAGATCCACTGCCATGGTGAATACTTTCATCGCCTTCACAGAATATGCTCTGTTGTTAAAAATCTGCCTTTGCCTCCTTGCTCATAAAAACCTCAGGCTCTCTTCCCTTCCTTTAATTAACATGAAACAGGAAAAGTGAGTACTTGGCAACACACACACACACACACACACACACACACACACACCCCTCAGGTGAAATGTGTTAAAAAGATGAGCTCACAGTAAGTAAGAAAGCAAAGAAATAGATATAACAGCAAAATGAGTAAATAATATTATCTCCTTATGGAAAATCCTGAGGTAAGAAAAAAAGGGTTCATTACAATAAGAAAATCATCTCCGTTGTAAGCATGTCTAACTTGATTGCCTCAATCTTGGCATTAGTCCTTTCTAATATCCCAAAGTGAATTCAAATTTCCCTAGCAACCATCATCAGGGACCATTCTGTCCTTATTTTCCACCTTTCCATAAATGCATTTATTGCCCTCACAGGCAAGTTAAAAATGTGATTTTGGTGCATGTATTTGTTTTTTCTGCCTCATACCTAAGATGTAAATGCACATAGCAATCAAATAAGGGCAGCTAATATAGTTTTGTGCATGGGTAACAATTGTTCTCATAATTTCAAGAAAGTAAGAGACTTTAGCTAGCATGTTACCAATAAGAATACTATGGATACAAATAATAACATAATTATCTCATAAGAACACTACACCCATGCTTGTTCAGTTAGCAGGATGTTCCGAGACTAGTTATGTTAGAAGGTGACTGGAACTAAAGCTTCAAATTCCAGACGTGTGCTGACCACCAGGATAGCTGCTAGCCACATTCGGCTACTGAGCACTTCAGACATGGCTGGTGCAAACTGAGACATGCGTAGGTCAAATACTAACCAGATTTCAGAGAATTAGTGAGAAAAAAAATTTTAATGTTATTAATGTTTAATTTGATCACATGGAACTATTTTGTATATACTGAGTTAAACAAAATATATATTTTCCGAAGAACTGTATTGTCTCACAACTCTGGACTCAAAATATTTCTACAAGGTACAACCTGGTAGGGCTCAGGAGCCCGAGAGCTCCAATTCCATCTAAATCCCACCACCCCTGTAACATCCATAGATATGCTTAAGGCAAGCCAGAAAAAGGAACAAAATATATATTCAAATGAATTTCACCTTTTCTTTTTACTTTCAAATGTGGCTACCAGAAAACTTTAAATTACATATGTGTCTTGCATTATATTTCTACTGGACAGCACTGTTTAGACCAATGTGACAATTTACTGGACTTAATTCCTGTAAATTAGAGTAATACAAACTGTTCTTCCTACCCCAAGGATGTCAGAAGAGAACACCCAAATGAGATGGGTGTGAAATTGTCTTAAAAACTAAGGTACCTGGGTGGCTCAGTCGGTGAGCATCTGTCTGACTCTTGATTTCAGCTCAGTTATGTCTCACAGTACGAGAATTCGAGCCCAGCGTTGGGGCTCCTCGCTGACAACACTCGGAGCCTACTTGAGATTCTCTCTCCCTCTTCTCTGCCAACCCCCACCCCCAGCTCGAGCGAATACTCTCAATCTCTCTCAAAATAACTAAGCTCAAAAAAATATATGGTACATCATAACTATGCATCGTGGTTCAGTGTGATGGTCTATAGTGACCGCAACATAGCACTGATTCAAATTCCAGTCCGTGAAGTTATACAAACAATGCATATATTGGTATCTTTTATTGTAAAATATAAATTTAAGACTTCTATAATGTGTTTTTTGAAATAAAATATACGTGTATATTTAGCAGGGGGAAAAAAAGGTACAATCACTTTTCCAGCCCAGAGTTACCAGTAGATTCTAAAAGTATCAGATTTCACATTGTGCCACCAAGTAGGTTAAAGACTCTTCTCAATTCTTACCGTACAAACTACCCAGGGCACAAAATACTCAAGAGTTTTTGTCTGGGCCATTAAGGAAAACCCCCATGGGACGCGTCTGGTATTCAAGAGTTCAAAGCTCTCTTCCCTGGGGAATCCAAGTGAGCCTGAGAGGGTCAGCTACAGTCACTCTAAGGATTTAACAGAGATGTGGCTGAACACATTTGATTCACTGTATCTGAATGTTTCTTGAGATTCCTTGAGAGCATGTGATCCGTGCAGCCAAACTACCCTTCCTTTGGAGAAACCTGTAAAACTCACACAAAACATACATCTACACTATAAAATGGTGAGGTCGTGATTACAATTAGTTACTGTTTCTTCTTAAAATCTAAACAAATTTTTATGTCTTAGAAGTAAATTAAATCAAAGCCATTCACATTCCAACTTATAAAATACCTCTGAGAATGAAAGTGATTTCATAGTTAAAACATACATCTACACTATAAAATGGTGAGGTCGTGATTACAATTAGTTACTGTTTCTTCTTAAAATCTAAACAAATTTTTATGTCTTAGAAGTAAATTAAATCAAAGCCATTCACATTCCAACTTATAAAATACCTCTGAAAGAATGAAAGTGATTTCATAGTTTCACAGGAAATTTGTATTGTCTCAGTTAACCAATTAACAATGGTTAATTTGACTGTTAATCCTTTTTCTCACCAACTATCAAAGGACAAACTAGACCATGCCTTGATCTCATACTTACCCTAAAATAGACTATTATCTCCCTCCCTTATCCTACCTTCTCTTTGTCAACAGGGCAGACCACAGTCTTTTCTTCTACAGCACACTGCTAATTAAAATTGCAAATAATGCTGAGTCAAGTTAAGGCCTTTAATGCTTAAACTCTAATTGGCTAACTCTTTATTAGAAACCAGGAAGAGTGAGTCAATGAGGTGAGGGAAGAAAGGTGACAGAAAAGGCCTGTGGAAAAGCACAAAAGAGAAATTGTCTCTTTAAGTCACCATTTCACCAGTGAATGTAGAAACATTTTCAGCTTTCTTTGCATTTTTACAGAGACCGTAATGGATTCAACAGACTGAACAACTTACAAAGCAATACCAATAATAGACCCCCAAAGAGATCGCCAAACCATGAACTCCAAACCAGCTCCCCCAACAGCTCACTTCACCATGCCAGGCGTGATGTTTTCCAACCCCTTCACATTCCACTGTTTGTCATTTCAGCACCCCCCCCCCCAAATGTGGAGTAGAAAATGAGTAGGGAACCACCACTAGAAAAGGTTGTTGCTTTTTACTTATATTTCGCACCACACTCCTAATAGAAACCAGTCTAATTCCAACACCAATGTAACAATTATTCTAGAATATTAGATTTGTTTTCTTAAAAATATATAAGATAGATGAAAAACAGCAGGATAAAGCCATAAGTTCTTTTTAATTACAGAATTTTTAATTATGTTCTGGGTTACTTTATCATTTTACAAATGTATTTTTTAATGTTTTATTTATTTTTTGAGTGTGTGCGTGCATGAGTGGGGGAGGGGCAGAAAGAGAGGGGGAGAGAGAATCCGAAGTGGGGTCTGCACTGACAGGGTGACAGCAGCAAGCCTGATGTGGGGTCAAACTCATGAATGGCAAGATCATGACCTGAGCTGAAGTCAATTACTCAACTGGCTAAGCCATCCAGGCACCCCATGGGCTAGTTACTTTATCCATTTCTTGCTGGCCACCAAGTAAATGAACCAAACGTTCCCACTATCAATTCTTGCCTTTATTTAATTACACCTGATAATGATTTGTATAAAACAGAGGAAAGGTAGAAACAACATGATTGGGAGAACAGGCTGCAACAGGAGATTACAATGAGACGGTGTTAACACAAATTCACTCCATTACCGAGCACAGGGCAAACGGACACACACAGCTTGCCTGTGCAGGGTATGGAGCCCAGCCCTGCTCACCTCTTCTGTGAGGAACATACTCTCGATCTTCAAATGCTCTTTCCCTCCAGGTCTTTTTCCACAAGCCAACAAACATCAATTCCTGTCTAGAACGTTTTCCCATTTAATTAGCATGGGCTGTGCATACACTGGGAACAAAATATGGAATCAACAGACAATCCTTGACATCATGAAATGTACAGTCTGGTCAGGAAAAACAATTACAATAAAGGCCCACCTGACAAACATTAGAACACACTCCAGTAATGTAATGTGCTTGGAGTAGGGAAAAATTCACTTAATCGAAGGCCAACGAAGCTATTTCAACCATCTTAAGAGGTGATAACCTGGACTACGAGTAGTGGCTGGAGGGATACAAGTGACTTAGAAAGTGACTGGATGTAAGCAGATGAGAGAACAGGAAGAGTCAGTCAGGTACCCAGATTTCTGCCTGGGTATTTTGCTAGCTGAAAAAGCCACTTAATGGGAGAGGGAACAGTCGTTATGTAGACAGGTTCAATTGGAGGCACCTGCAGAAAGTCGAAGCAGGGATGTCAAGTGGGTGGTTTCAAATGAGGGGAAAAAGCTTGGGCGACAGACTAGAAATAGATTGGAAGCTGTCAAGACATAAACGCTAACTGAAGCCATAAACTGAGGAACCCCAATATTTAAGGTACAAGGAAGAAATGGTGCACAAGGGAAAATAAGGAACAAGGTTCTAAGTCTGGGTGGCTGGAAGGTAAGGGAGTCCTTAGCTGCTGGCTTCTACCTCATCCCCTGGGTCTGCTACTGTCCCTTGGAATGAAGGTCATATGTGCAATGTTTCACTGTCAAGACAACTGCAAACGCTAAGCGTGTTTTTCATTCTTTACTTACCTGATGCCCGCTCCTTAATATATGAAAATCCAGCTGTACTCTATCCCCTACAGAAAACTGTCCTCCTTATGGAATCAAGAACTTCCTGAATGTCGCCAATAATCTCCCAACGGTAAGACCCACTGGCCTCATTTCTGCATCAGTTTCTGGGATACCCTCATCCCATAGTTCTCCTACATGCCCCCCCCCCCCCGCATCACTCCTTATTATTCACCCTCTGTTTACTTATTAGATGTTGATGCTCTCCAGTGTCACATTTCACCATCTCTCCTAGTCCTACCAGCTTTTCCTGGTTAACCTTACCCAGATGCCACCTATCAGTGGTGATTTTCAATTCTCTATCACCAAACTTTGTCTTTCCTGAGATCCAGTCCTTTGTTTCAATCTTCCTAATAGGTATTTTTTACCTCCATTCCCTTCGGGCTCCTCAAATATCACCTGTCTAAACTTAAGCTCATTGGTCATTTCCCCTAAAACTTGCTCCTTTTTTCTTTACCCTCTGTTGGTTAGTGACTTCACCATCCTCCCAAAGCCAGAAATCTTACTGCTTCTCTCCAACTTTTTCTTGCAACCAACCAGGTATCAGGTTTCACTGCATTTTCCTTAAAACTTTTCACACCAGAGGAAGCCCAACACAACTCTTGTGTTTTTGTTTTTTTTAACAGGGACTGCTTATGTGTAGATCATCCCAGATAGCTTCCTGTATCAGATCTATTGGTTCTGCCTCCAGAACTGCCTCCAGGTTCATCATTCAAGAGAATAATCTCAGTGTATAATCTCACTTTTTTAATGCCTTCACAAGTTTCTTTGTACCACCAAGGAGGGTGGCAGCACTTGACAGCTGTCCATCATCTTCATCTACTAAGCTCCTGGCACAGCCTTAGATCTTCACCCACCCACAGTGTGGTCACTGGTTAAAAGGCAAAATCTCAGGCCTCACCCCATATTTTCTTATAAGAAAGACTCAGGCGCACATCAAAACTTTGAGAAGTGCTGGTTAGATGCTCTAATGCACTGAATTTCTCACCTCCCACAATACATTATATCCTTTCAGAACTCCATGACTTTGCAAAAGCTGTACCATCTGCTGGGAATGTCCTATCAAACCTTTGCACCTACTACTGTAAGGGCGCCTAGTACAGGCACAGTACATAGTAGGCCATAAATATTTGAATGATTGGATCATGTAATCAATTAATTAACGGATGAGTTCGGCTCCAGACTTGCACAGTGTAAGGTACTAAAGTGCATTCGGATGGAATGTGAATGTTAAGCAGTTGGAAACAGTGGCCCAGAATTCAAAGGAGAGGTAGGCTGAGCTGGCACTATTTTTAAGTCATTAGCAACTGTTTGGAGATTACAGTAATGGGTAGATGAGGTCACCCAGGTCTAAGATTGAAAGAAGAGGACTATGGGCCAAATCTTGGGTAAGGTTGACATTTTAGGGACCTTCTGTAGAAGTCAATGAAGAGCAAGTTAACAGGGTGGGAAAGAACCAAAAAGAAGTTCCAAAAGATAAGCGGATTTGGAACACGGTGATTGTTACCTTTGGCAACTAAAGTGGAACAGAACAATGAGATCAAAGATAAAGCAGAAGCTTAACTTTAGACTAACAACTGAATGAGACAAGGCTACTGGAACGATCACTAGAAGGACCATCTTTATTTGATGAGAAGGGAGAGGGAGAGGGAGAGAGAGAGAGAGGGAGAGGGAGAGAGAGAGAGAGAGATGGAACCGATGAGAGCTACGTCATATACACAGGCGTAGTGGTAAAAAAGCTGCAAACTTTTAGCCACACAATATTGCTGAACATTTGCTATTTGCCACATACCACAAGCTAACTAACACTGGGACTGTAACAAGAACACAGGTCATGCCCCTGCCCTCTGACCTAGTGCAATGAGATAAACTGAGTGACTGACGGACACCCCGCAACGAGCAGGGTAAGGAGCCAATCTAACGTGGCTTGCCTCAGAGGAGGGGTGACTTTTTTTAGGTGGTTGGTATAACGGCCAAAATGTGAACAGTAAGAGACATATATAGAGGAGATAAAGTTCCCACTTAATCTTCATATATTTTATGCAAAGGAAGACTTCCGGAAGCAAAATGATAAACATTTCACTTTGCTCTTCAACAACTCTGCGGTGGTAGGATCCCTACTATTGACACATAAAGCAACTGAGGCACACAGAAAGGACAGGGGCCTGCAGCCATCAAATGACTAACAAGTGGTAGGTAGACAAGTAATTTTTAGTTTCACTCATGCTGACAGTGTGAGAAACAGCAGCCCCCCAAACTTTAACAAGATCCCCAGGTGATGCTGATGCTGCTGGTACATGAGCCACATCAGTTTTACAACACTAAGCCCTGACTCCCCGTGTCTTCATAATGGTGCCAGGAAGCATTCAACTAAAATCAAAAAAGTAAAGGGCTAATAACAGAAGACTTCAGTATTTGGCACACAGCAGGTTCTTATTACATGACAGATAACCAGTGAGAAAAATTTAGGATGTCAATCAGAGGTAATCAAAGAGGAAAGAGGCAAAATAACATGGTGGTAAGAGCAAGGATTAAAGAGGAAGTTTGTGACCTTGGCAAATTAAGTTATATAACTATTCTATGCCTCAGTTTCCTCACATGTACAATAGGGATCATTGTAATACACACCCTCTAGGGTTACTAGGTAGATGGAGTATATGTAAAGCCCTTAACAGTGTCTGGCATTTAACAACTGCTCAATCAAGGCTTTAATTTTACTACGATTGCTACAGCTATGCTACCACTGCCACTATTATTAGTGTGACTTAGGTAGTATGACTTGCTGCTGGGTGGGTAATAAAATGCATCAAAAGGACTTCCACTAGCAACCAGAAGATACCACAAAACGCTTTACAACCCATATGGAGACAAACCTAGAAGAAAAATAGCACTGCAATTTTTAATCTGTAAGCCTCCTCCACTCTGTTTTGCCAAATGTAGAAGCCAATCATGTTACCACCCAAACTGAATTCATAGCAACGGACTTCTAAAATGGCAAAGAGTATCTCAAGAAATACTCGAAGCCATACATCAGTTACATAGTTTTTGAGTTGTTCCCTAAGCTGGGAAATTGGAACTAAAAATAGTTGTCTTGTTAAGCTAAGGGCAATAGTCCTTTAATGAGAAGCTCATTGTGCCTAACAAAGTGAGGCACCCAGAAAAAATGAAATCCAGACAATTAGTTGGACATCCCCAGGGGGTGAAAAACAATCCTCTTCAGGGTGCCTGGGTGGCTCAGTCGGTTAAGCAGCCAATGTGGGCTCAGTCATGATCTCCTAAATTTGTGAGTCCAAGTCCCACCTCGGGCCCTGCGCTGACAGCCTGGAGCCTGCTTCAGATTCTGTCTCCTCCTCTCTCTGCCCTTCCCCAGCTCGCACTCTATCTCTGTCTCTCTCAAAAATAAATAAACATTAAAAAAAATTTTTTTAAATCCTCTACATTGTTTATGTTATTCCACTTTTCTGCTCTAAATGTAGCCTAAAATATTCTTCCCATAGAGAACATGTGTTCTCCACTTCAACTTCAGCTTAGTCCTTGACAAAACAAAGATGGGAATGTACCAAGTAAACTGGTTACTGACCCTTCATCTTTTCCAGAAGCTTTACTTTGGAAATTTCACCCAAGTCTAAATGATATGTATCAAAAAGGTGGAGGTGGTGCTATAGTCTGAAGATTAGACTTGGTAATAGAATGTTGATCCCATGAGTAATGCTCACAGATGTGGCATCCAACAATGGAATTAACATTTCAACAAGAAACGGAGAGCCATCCCAACAGAAAGGGCCACCCGATCCTTCCGGGCTCAAAAAAAAAAAAAAAAAAAAAAAATCCTTCCAGAAGCTACACGAATGTGTCTCCAGAGTCCCACCTATGGATTTTTTTTTTCCTTTAATTAACAATTTGGTTCTAAAATACAAGTGTTTACCCTGACAAACAAGATCAGGTAGTTAAAACACTGACATGAAAACAGATCACTTAAAGTGTCAAATGATTGTGCCTTCTAATAGTCCACGCATTTTTTAAATGCCTTTTTTCCCCTCCCGAGAAAGACGCAGTCGAAAAATGTACTTGGCGAATCCTTTAAGAAGTGCCCCGTACAAGTCATCCCCTCTTATCTTCAAAATGAATTAACTCATCACAAATTCAAACCGAGGTTACGAATTTCTCCTTTGCACTTTGCGCCGGGACTGCGGAAACCAAAACCGCATTTTTTTTTTTTTTTTTTTTTTTTTGCTGGAATCTACTTTTGATTTTCCACGGTCTACTTCGTCGAGTTACCTTCTAGGTAACAGCTCGTGCTTGGGCTCTCCTCTTCTACCAGACCAAGAAGGCTCAGGCTACTGTTCGTTCAGCGCCTCTTACCTAGAGGTAGCCTGGACGATTTGAGGCACTGAAAAGCTCGGTGTCTATTGAATCATGGCGTTTGTAATTCAGCCTCCCCGTTTGGACTGCTCAACACCTGCAAACTCGCAGCCCAAGGCTTTGGAAATCGAGTAACCCTGGACGGACACAACACCGCGGCTAACAAGGGAAAAGGCAAGCGCGAATAAAGCAAAGCTTGCACCCTCAGCAAAGAATGGTCTGGGAGAGACGCCAGGCGCATCCGGCACGCCGCGCCCACCACCCGCGCCCGAGGAGCCCCTGTACCGCCGCCCCTCATCTCGGGGCTCGGTCCCCACCATCTCCAACTCCCCCCGGACATTTCATGCCCCTGCATGGCTCTATTCCGAGCCATTCCACCTTCCCGGCTCGCACGCCCGGCTCCGCAAACCACCCCATTTTGATACCTCCCGCACGGCCACCACTGCCGCAGCGCCCCCAAACCGCACCCGTCCCCTCCCCCACGCCTCATTGTTCCCGGGTGGCCGCAGGCAGCGAGCGCCCCAGGGCGGTGCCGGCAAAAGGAACCCTAGGAACTGAATTGCCCCCCACTCACCCGCGACTCCCCACAAGACGACGAATCGCAGCAGAAGCGCCATGGTGGCGGCCCGGCCGTGGGCGGTGACTGAAGGTAGGCGGCTCTCACCCGGGGTCTCAGTCACCCTGCGCCTTGCGCGCTCCCGACTGGCTGGCGGCGGCTGCACCTCCGCACCCCCGTCCCACCCCACCCTTGCACGGCAGGTGAAATACGTCACTTCCGGTAGTGGCTGAGCCCCGCGGCGCGCGCCGGCTCCGCCAAGAGCGTGGGGTTGCCGTGGCAACCAGTGCGGACTGCCCTAGGGATCCTCTGGAATAGAATTCCCCGGCCAGCTGCGCTCCGTCTTGGGGTGAGCCGGCAGCCATTCCCCCCATGAGCCCAGGTCCCCGCTTCAGTGCCTTTAGTTAAATCAGGGTGTGTGCACTAGGGTCGAGCAGGCTCCTTTCCCCAGTTGCGGTCGCGCCCTTGCTTCAGGGTGAGGCACGGAAAGACCCACGCCTGCGGTCCTGCCCCGGGATCCTGAAGGGCGGCAAACACGGTTGGCCCCGCAGGCGCTCACCCGGCCCTCCCCTCTGGCTGGTACGGAATGAGGGGCCTCCAGCCACGCGTCCCACCTCTGGCGGTTTGCTGCGAGGTCTCCCTCCTAAGGCTGTGAGGACACAGAACCAGGCAACCCACCCTACCCCGGGCATTTGCTCCCATATCGTTGAGTCGGTGGGCTGATGCGGAAGGCTCGAGAAGGCTTTTCCCTATCTCCAGTAATGACCGAACCCCTCAGCTGCAGCTTCGGATTTGGGAAATATCTGGACTGGTGTTTTTGACCCTGTGTATTTAAAGGTTATTCTAACCCTATAATTGGCCACCGTGGACCAGTGAGCTTTAAAAGTGAGGCTAAGTAGGGGTGGTTAAAGGCTGGAGGCGGTGTTGGGGGGACCAGCGAAAGAGATTTTGAATCTCCTGGTCTGCCCTACAGTGTCACTTCCTGGTATCCTCCATACTTGTTCTTGTGTCATTTGGGTCCTCAGTTGCCCTTTCCAGATAGCGTTTGTATATAACTGCTAAGAGACTTTTGTGTTTCCAACAGTTCCCTATCTGGAGTGACTTAGAGGAGAGAAGCGTGTGGTGCAGTGGGTAAGTTCTTGGGTCCTGGAAAGGGACAGTTAACTGGGCAAGTGATTTGGAAATACACCTAGCTATGACAATTAGATGAGATACGGCACAAAAGAATATTTGGCACTGTGCCTGGCACATAGTAAATACTCAGTCAAATGGCAGCTAATAGCACAGAGTGCTTCAGATCCCCTGTCCCTCTCTCTCTGCCCCCCCCAAAAATAAACATTTTTTTTAAAGTGGCAGCTAATAAAGAATAATATTGGAAAATTCTTATTATTTGTTGAACCAGCAAAGAGAAAATAAATCAGTTGTTGGTAAGACCAAAGTTACTCAACTGCAATTTAGCCTCGTGGTCGGCTATACTGACTGCATATTAAAATGATCTAGAGGGGGCCTCCCTGTCCCTGTCGGTGGAGCTTGGGACTCTTAACGTCAGGGTTGTAAGTTCAGTTTCACTTTGCATATAGAGATTACTTTAAAATAAAATCTATAAAAATAAAATAAAATCATCCAGAGAACTTGTTCAAAATACCAGTATCTGAACCCACTCCAGTGATCCTGATTCAAAGGACCTCCAGTGGAGTCGTGACTGATCTATGGAGGAGAGTTCAGAGTAACTGCTAGGGATTTCCTAACAGAGGAAACAAAAATTCTACCTGATACAATTGAAGGTATAAAATATTGGGAACTTAAATTTTTTCTTAACACATTATAGTTCATGAAATTAGAAAAGAATAAATATTAAAGTTGTTCATATCTATTTCAGACTGTTATATGAGAATTTTTCTAGTATTAATCACTTCAAAGCAGCACACATTTATTATAAGTGTCTCTGGTAGAAATTAAACTCACCCTTCATGGGTTATCTCAACCACATACTAGAGGAAATCTTTTGAAATTATCCAGAAGGATTTTTATCTTAACCTTTTCCTTCTAGTACTTTTTTTTTTTTTTTTTGCAATCTTTCCCTTTTGCTTCCTTCTGTGGTAGACATTTTCATACCTATCAATCACTTCTTACTCTGTATATTTCTAGAAGGCCAGAAAGGCACATTATTTATTCATCTTTGTCACTCTAGGAAGCCAGCCCATAGTAGAATCTAGTATTTGTTGAACTGAGTATATTTAATTCATATGTTAATATGTTGATGTATGTTAATAAAAAGTATTTAAATATGTATACAATAACTCACAAATCATCACATCTGAATATGTCTTTTTAGAATGCACCTTTAAAATGTAAATTTTACAAAATTAATGTTTTTTTTTTTATTGGTTGGAGTTTTTTTTTAGTTTTTATTTAAGTAATGTCTACACCTCACATGGGGCTTAAACCCACAATCCTGAGATCAAGCATCTCATGCTTCTCAGACTGGGCCAGCCAGGCACCCCCAAAATTAGTGTTTTACCCTTCATTAGGTTACTGAACACAAATTTTTCCAAGTATATCATCTCTAAGATTTAAGTAACTTTGAAAGGAGTAATTTACCTTATTCAGGAAACTATTCTTTAAACAATTATATCAAAGATGGGGGGGGAGGAAAAAAAGTTAAATGGAGTCATCTTTACACTTTGGTTTATGACTATATTATTTCATAAAAACAGCAGCTAAAATTATGCCAATATCTGAAACTTATTAATACCTTTAAGAAGCCTTTGTGGCTAAGGGTGCCTGGGTGGCTAAATTGGTTAAGTGTCCGACTTCAGCTCAGGTCATGCTCTCACAGTTCGTGGGTTCAAGTCCCATGTCCAGCTCTGTGCTGACAGTTCAGACCCTGGAGCCTGCTTCAGATTCTGTATCTCCCACTCTTTTTGCCCCTTCCCCACTCACACTCTATATCTGTCTCTCAAAAGTGAATAAACATTTAACAAAAAAAGGCTTTGTGGCTATAGTTAACTTAGAAATTATGTATACAAAACTGTAATGAGATAATGTCATTAATTCTGGATCATGCAAATTATTGATCCTTTGATATATTTTTCTAACTCTTTATTAGAGAGAGAGACTGCACGTGTGCTCACACACACACACACACACACACACACAGGAGAGCAGGGGAGGGGCAGAGAGAGAGGAGAGAGAATCTCAAGCAGGCTCCATGCTGTCACCACAGAGAAAGACTCAGGGCTCAATCCGAAGAGCCTTGAGATCATGATCTGAGCCAAAACCAAGAGTCAGATGCTTTACCTTTTAACCCACTGAGCCCCCAGGCGCCCCTGATTATTTGATATTTTCAAAACAAGCTGACAATAGTGCACAGCCATTAAATGAATTGTCCTAGTTTAGTAAAGCACCAAGCATTCCATATTGTATAGCCTCTAAACCAGCAGAAAGGTGATTCTTGGTCTGTCAAGAAGGTGATAATTGTGGAGACATAAACAACTATGGTTAACATAGCATATGTTCTTACGAAGATTTCTCAGCAGCGGTGAACTTGTCAACACACTGAGATGATTAAAATCCTATGAACACATTCAGAGATTGACTTATTCATAAGAATTAAAGGATTTTTCCCTGTTACCAACCTGGACTATGAAAGCATGTGAAGCAAGAAACTTTCTTTCATAGATGACACTGGCTGATTTTTATATTTTCTGGAAAATGAAATGAAGGTTTCTGGTGCACCTGCCTGGCTCAGTCCAGAGAGCATGAAACTCTTGATCTCAGGGTCATGAGTTCAAGCCCCATGTTGGGTATGGAGCCTACTTACTAGAAAAAAAAGAAGAAAAAAGAAAAAGAAATGAAGGTTTCTCACAAGTGTTCTACTTGCAATATCAAGAACATGGGTTTCATGGGTTAATACCATCCAAGACATCTATTTACCCCTGTGCAAATGAATTTATAAATACATTTTTAGTTTAATGCCATGTATATAATATTTAGAAATCAACCCTTAGTCAGTGACCTAGAATTTTTTTTTTTTTTTATTCCCAATAATGTGATTCCAGAAGGAATACACAGGAGTGATAAGTTTAGGGGCACCTGACTGGCTCAGTCAGTGGAGCGTGTGACTCTTGAACTTGGGGTTGTGGGTTCAAGTCCTACGTTGGGTGTAAAGATTATGTAAAAATAAAATCTTAATACTAACAAACCAGATCCAACAATACATTAAAATAATTATTCACCACAATCAAGTGAATCCTGGGATGCAGGGCTGGCTCAATATCTGCTAATCAATGTGATATATCATATTAATAAAAGAAAAATGATAACTATGTGATGCTCTCAATAGATGGAGAAAAAGCATTTGACAAAAAACAGTACTCTTTCTTGATAAAAACCCTCAAGAAAGTAGGGATAGAAGGAACATACCTCAAGATCATAAAGGCCATATGCGAAAGATCCACGGCTAATATCCTCAGTGGGGAAAAACTGAGAGCTTTCCCCCTAACGTCAGGAACATGTCAGGGATTTCCATTTTCACCAGTTTTTCAACATACTGTTGAAAGTCCTAGCCTCAGCAATCCGGCAAAAAAAGGAAATAAAAGACATCCAAATCAGCAAGGAGGAACTCAAACTTTCACTCTTCGCAGATGACATGATATTCTGTGTGGAAAACCCAAAGACTCTGCCAAAAAACTGCTAGAACTGATCCATGAATTCAGCAAAGTGGCAGGATATAAAATCAATGTACAGAAATCGGTTGCATTTCTATACACCAAAAATGAATCAGCAAAAAGAGAAATCAAGGAATTGATCCCATTTACAACTGCACTAAAACCATAAAATACCTAGGAATAAACCTAACCAAAGAGTAAAAAACCCATACACTGTAAACTATAAAAAGCTTATGAAAGAAATTGAAGAAGATCCAAAAAAAAAAAAAAGGAAAAACATTCTATGCTCATGGATTGGAAGAACAAATATTGTTAAAATGTCAATACTACCCAAAGCAATATACACATTAAATGCAATCCCTATCAAAATGGCACCAGCATTCTTCACAGAGCTAGAACAAACAATTCTAAAATTTGTATGGAACCAGGGGAACCTGGGTGGCTCAGTCTGTTAAGCATCAGACTTCAGCTCAGGTCATGATCTCATGAATGGTCTGTGAGTTCGATTCCTGCATCAGGCTCTGTGCTGACAGCTGAGAGCCTGGAGCCTGCTTCAGATTCTGTGTATCCCTCTCTCTGCCCCTCCCCTGCTCATGCTCTGTCTCACTGTCTCTCAAAAGTAAATAAATGTTAAAAAAAATTTTAAGGAATAAAATAAAATTTGTATGGAACCAGAAAAGACCCCGAATAGCCAAAGTAATGTTGAGAAAAAAACCCAAAGCTGAAAGCATCACAATTCCGGACTTCAAGCTGTATCACAAAGCTGTAATCATCAAGACAGTGTGGAACTAGCACAAAAACAGACACATAGATCAATGGAACAGAATAGAGAACCCAGAAATTGATTCACAAAGGTATGGCCAACTAATCTTTCACAAAGCAAGAAAGAATATCCAATGGAATAAAGACAGTCTCTTCAGCCAGTGGTGCTGGGAAAACTGGACAGTGACTTGCAGAAGAATGAACCTGGACCACTTTCTTACACCGTACACAAAAATAAACTCAAAATGGATGAAAGACCTAAATGTAAGACAGGAAGCCATCAAAATCCTAGAGGAGAAAACAGGCAATAACCTCTTTGACCTTGGCCACAGCAACTTCTTACTCGACATGTCTCCAGAGGCAAGGGAAACAAAAGCAAAAATGAACTATTGGGACCTCTGCACAGGAAATCTTCTGCACAGCAAAGGAAACAATCAGCAAAACTAAAAGGCAACCAACAGAATGGGAGAAGATTTTTGCAAATGACATATCAGATAAAGGGTTAGTATCCAAAATCTATAAAGAATTTATCAAACTCAACACCCAAAAAACAAAAAATCCAGTGAAGAAATGAGCAAAAGATATAAATAGACACTTTTCCAAAGAAGACATCCAAATGGCTAACAGACACATGAAAAGATGCTCAACATTGCTCATCATCAGGGGAATATAAATCAAAACCACAATGAGATACCACCTTACACCTGTCAGAATGTCTAACATTAACAACTCAGGCAACAACAGATGTTGGTGAGCATGTGGAGAAAGAGGATGCAAACTGGTGTAGCCACTCTGGGAAACAGTATGGAGGTTCCTCAAAAAATTAAAAATAGAACTACCCTACAACCCAGCAATTGCACTACTAGGTATTTATCCCAAGGATACAAAAATGCTGATTTGAAGGGCACATGCACCTCAATATTTATAGCGGCACTATCGACAATAGCCAAAGTATGGAATGAGTCCAAATGTCCATCACCTGATGAATGGATAAAGATGTGGTATATATATATACAATGGAATATTACTCCGCGATCAAAAAGAATGAGATCTTGCCATTTGTAACAATGCGGATGGAACTAGAGTGTATTATGCTAAGCAAAATAAGTCAGTCAGAGAAAGATACATGATTTCACTCATGTGAAATTTAAGAAACAAAACAGATGAACATAGGTGAAGAGAAGCAAAAATAAAATAAAACAGACAGGGAGTCAAACCACAAGAGACTCTTAAATACAGATGAGGGTTGCTGGTGGGGTGTTGGGTGGGGAGATGGGTAGATGGGTGATGGGCATTAAGGAGGGCACTTGTTGGGATTAGCACTGGGTGTTATACATAGGGGATGAATCACTGGAATCTACTCCTGAAATCATTATTACAGTATATGTTAACTAACTTGGATTTAAATAAAAATAAAATGAAATGAAAAATAAAATATGATCTTAAAAAAAAGTGATAAGTTTATACAGACTAAAATTAAAGATTTTATTGCTGTCCTTTGAATTTTCTTATCCAAGAATAGTCTGTTTGTTCCAATTGCTTTATTTGTTTTGGTCTCTGTCACTTCATGCTAGTTGCTTTTCTCCAATTTCTGCTAATTTCTTGTTTTCTGCTCAAAGGTTAAAATAGGGCAGAAAAAAGGAAGCATATTGAAAATTCCCGGCTTATAGGGGACATTTTTCCATTGTGGTCTCAGACTGAGTCAATCTGGGGAGACCATCAATAAAATTACTTTTAGAAAATACAACTGGTATCTAGCTCTTGGGAGTAAACACATGGTTAGCTAACTTTATTATTATTCTTATTTTTAAGGTAGGCTCCAGGCCCAACATAGTGCTCAAACTCATAACCCTGAGACCAAGAGTCTCATGTTCTACCGACTGAGCCAGCCAGGTACCCCTGAGCCAGCTTTCTGGAAGGATGGCTGGAATAGCACTGAGGGCATCAACTTTAGTATATAAATACTAAGCAAAAATCTGCCCTCAGTTGAGGTGAATGTCCCCGTGCATATTGAAATGTTAAAAAACCTGAAGAAAATTAACAGGTTTACTCTTCTGAGTAATACAAGGATCTCAGACTGGTTTAATTCCTATCAAATACCTCTCCTAATTTATATTGTAATCTAATGTTTTTGTTCTGTACACATTGTAAAGTATACCTTGTCATTTTTTTAATATAGCCAATGTTTTTTTTTTTAATTTTCTTTAATGTTTATTTATTTTTGAAGGAGAGAGAGAGACAGAGTGTGAGCAGTGGAGGGACAGAGAGATGGAGGGAGACACAGAATCCAAAGCTGGCTCCAAGCTCTGAGCTATCAGCACAGAGACCGATGTGGGGCTTGAACCCATGAACTGTGAGATCATGACCTGAACTGAAGTCGGATGTTTAACTGACTGAGCCACCCAGGCGCCCCTTAATATAGCCAATGTTTAACTAGATTTGTCTACATATCTTTTTCATCATTTCTTCTTGCATGTCAGACCACTTCTGGGATGATTTGCCTTCTTCCAGAAATATGTCCTTTATAAATTTCTTTATTGAGGATCTCTTTAAGGTAAACTTTGTTTCTGTTTGTCTAAAAATATCTATTTTTAATTTAAAAGGTAGAGTTCTTGGTATATAGAATTTGGGGCTTATTGGTCTTTTCTGTCAATGCTTTCAAAATACTATTCCACTGGGGACGCCTGGGTGGCTCAGTTGGTTAAGAGTCTGACTTCAGCTCAGGTCATGATCTCACAGTTTGTGAGTTGATCCCCACCTCGGGCTCTGTGCTGACAGCTCAGAGCCTGGAGCTGCTGCTTTGGATTCTGTGTCTCCCTCTCTCTTTGCCCCTCCCTTGCTCTTGTTCTCTCTCTCTCAAAAATAAAATAAAGACACTAAAAAAAAAAAAAAATACTATTCCACTGTACTCTGGCTTCCTTTGCAGCTCTAATAAAGTCTATCTAATTATCTTTGTAGATCATCTGGCTGTTTTTAAAAATTTCTCTTTGATTTGTTGTTCAGTTTCATTACGTTGTGTCTAATTTGGGATTTCTGTTTATTTATCCAGCCAGGGATTTCCTGAACCTGAGAGAATTCCTGTCATCTCTCAATTCTCGAAAAATCTCAATATTCAAATTCTTGTTGAATATTGCTTTTTTCATATTCTCTAAGATGTGCCCTCTGAAATGCCCATTAGATGTATGTTACAACTCATTCTATCCTTCACATCTCATCCTTTATCATTTTCATATATTTAATATTCTGAGCTGAATCCCAGGTAATTTTTTCAGTTTTATCTTCCAGTTTGCTCTTCAGTTGTGTTGAATCTACTCTTCAATTCTCCGAATGAGTTTTAATTTCAATTATATTTTTTCATCTATAGATATTTAGTCTTTTTTTATATTTGTTGGGTTTCTTATTCTGTACTCATATGTCCAAATATTTTCTCCCAAATATTTCTTACATTTCTTTAAACATATTAAATGCACTTAATATATCTTATGTGTGCAATAATTATGTGATTTGAAATCTTTGGGTACCTCATTTTGTTTTTTGTTGTTTATACAGATTCTTGCTTGTGTTAGGCTTCTTTTTTCATGTTTTATGGTTATTTTTTATTGCAAGCGGGTATTTGTGGAACTTTATCTTTGTGAAGTATTTGAGGGTTTGAAGTGTTTTCCTTGAGAGAGAATTTATATTAGCTTCTGCCAGGATCCAAGGGCACTACCAATCCAGGAAAACTTTAAAAATAATTTTTGGCATTAAGTTCCCAAATGACACGGTTAATATAAATTTGGATCATAAACCAGCATGAGGAAGGGCTGGTAGTTATAAATACTCTAAATTCTCAGATGAGGCTCATCCTTCTCAGATCTTCCTTAGCCCTTTAAAATAGAATAACACTCCTGTAGTCTGTAGATTGGCTGTACACAGAAATCAGACCACATCTTCCTTTGTTGACAGCCCTCTAGGGTTTTTCATTGAGCTTGCTCCATTCAGTTTGTGGAATCACTTGAAAAACATTGTATTTAGTCGCTTTTGCAAGATTCTCTAGTGTCTGGGTGGAATAAATAAATCCTTGTTAAGGATTTCTTCAGTAGGTTTTCCTCCAACTATCTAAATTAGGGCATTTCCAGGGCCACATTCTGACTATTGGGGACCCTAGGTACTTTTATCTTTGTGGTCCCCTCCCACCACAAAAGATATTTAAAATCGTCTTTCACAACTGTGTTGGTAAAAAGACAGATTTAATCCAGGCTACATTATATCATTATTTCTTCTGATTATTATTTGTTTTAATGTTTATTTTTTAGAGAGAGCACATGTGTGCACGTGAGAGCAGGGGAAGATCAGATAAAGAGGGGGACAGAGGATTTTACGTGGGTTCTGGACGCCAGAGAGCCTGATTCGGGGCTCAAACTCACAAACTGCGAGATCATGACCTCAGCCTAAGCCGGACACTTAACCGACTGAGCTACCCAGGTGCCCCTATTTCCTCGGAGTTTGAAAGAAATGAAAACATATTCTTTTTTTTTCAATGTTTGTTTATTTTTGAGAGAGAGAGAGGCAGAGAGCCAGGGAGATAGAGAATTTGAAGCAGCCTCCATACTGTCAGTGTAGAGCCCAACGCGGGGCTCAGACTCACAAACTGAACTTGAGATCATGACCTGAACCGCTTAACAATTGAAGCACCCAGGCGCCCCAGAAATGAAAACATTTTCAAAGGCCCGGGATATACTGTCTCTGGGCATTACTTGCCTCTTCCTGCCTCTCAATTCCCCTCCTCTCAATTATAAGTTTTTCTGTACCTAAAACATTAAAGGTTTAATATGAAAGGGAAGGAAAAGAGTGAACTTAGAAATATTCCTCTCATCTCTGTTTCACCTCTTTTGCTAAAGGTCCCATCCCTATGGTGTCTTGATCTTCAGTCCCTTTTCTCTACGTTTTCTATGTCAAAACAACCCACAAAGTACTGAATTTCCCCTGTACTAAAGATAAGGGATATGATATTTACCTAAGGATAAAAGTTTGCTGCTTGTTTTATTTAAGCTCTTCATCTCCATGTTATGTAGTTTGTATTTTGGCTTTGAGGTGTTTACGTTTGCTTGTTTGGGTGAAAGTAAATAGGACTGGCAGAATAAACCAGGAGCCTCTATCTATCCTCTTTCTGGGATTTTACACTAACTCTGCTGGTAACCTCTGGAAAGAAAATTATATTCTTTGAATACTATAATAATCCTCAGGAAGAATTACAATGGCTGGTGTTTATGACGTATACATAGGGCATTTTGAGAACAGATGACTTAATGTTTGCACAGTGCTCTGGGCATTTTAGATCAAAGATGCTGAGCTTACCCAGCATTAAACCATTTAATTTATACTTAGATTATATATTTAAATATGACAGAAGTGGATGGAGCCTCATATACTTTATATTTTGCTGGTTTCTTTTTGGCTGGAGACAGCTTTCTGTCTGATAGATAATAGCAATGCTTTACATTTATAGACCATATAACATCTTTCATCCAAGGAGTTCAAAGAACTCCGCAATTATGACTCATTGTTCCTTAAAATATCTCTACAAAACTTGAGATGACATGCATTGAGGTAAACTGGTTATTGAGGTAAAGAAACTAGTGTCATGGAGGCGTTAAAGTGTTAATGAGGTATTTTGGGAGTCAGAGACAGAATTCAGCTAAGTCCCCCCTTTCTCTGATTAGACCTTAACATTCCATCCCCATGATGGTAAGATCTACAAGGGCTTCGGTTGTGTTTATAAAAATGATAATACTTCTCAGCTATGAAGAGTTGAGCTCTTACTTCTCTAAGCTCATCTCATTTTCCTACCCTCCCATTGCTGCACCCACTCTGCAGATGCTGTCACTTATGCCTGGAACATTTGACCTACCAGGTGGGTAGTTCCTAGTCATGGTTCCCATTTCAGAGTGTTTCCTTCTAAAATGAGCCCCTAATTAAATCAACTTTCAGAATCAGGGTTTCCCAAAGTACTAGGCACCTCCTCTTCAGAGGACTTGGCATAATTACAGTTCTATACTTGAATGTGTAAATTATTTGATCATTTGATTAATGCCTATCCCACTCCCCCAATGGCAGGAAACATGTCTGTTTCTCTTTCTAGTGTAGTCCCGACATCTAGTTTTGTGGTCGGTGCTAAATTTGACCTCAAAACCTATTTGTTGACTGAATTAATTTAGATTTTAGGAAAAGTGTTCTTTCACAATTCAAGCCCAAATCTGAACATTTCAATTCAGAAATATAATCAGTAAGACAATAGTTGACATTCTAAACTATTATTCTATCATTTGAATAGGAAAATATATAGAATGCCTCAACAACTTAATGCAAACTAAAACGATTAAGCCTCTAATAAGATGACAAAAGACAAATTAGGAAAATGGTGAAAGGGCATGAGCTCATTAAAAATATGATCAAGGTGGGAGCGCCTGGGTGGCTCAATCAGTTAAGTGTCCCACTCTTGATTTCATCTCAGGTTACGATCTCATGGTTTGTGAGATCAAGCCCCACTGTCAGGCTCTGTGCTGACAGCTTGGAGCCTGCTTGGGATTCTCTCCCCCTCTCTCACTGCCCATCCATGCTCGCTCTTTCTCTCTCTCTCTCTCAAAATAAATAAACATTTAAAAATAAATAGAAAGGGCCTTTCCTAATGCTACCTTTGTTTTGGAAAGAAACTCTAGAGGTAGTACAAGGATAGATCTGAAGGAAGTAGGAAGAAACAAAGGAGGAGATCATTGAAGAAATTATTGTCATAGTTACAGTAAAAGCTGGTAGGGTGTGAACTCCAGTTTTGGTGAGAGAACAGGAGACATTTCAGAGAAAGGACCAGCAGGATTTGAGCCCAGTTGAATGTGGGCTCTGAGGAACAGGAAACAAAGCCAGGTCAGGTTTCTAGGTATGGACAATCAGTGGATAAGGGTGCTATTAAGTAAATAGGGAACAGAGGACAAGCAGGTTTAGTAGAGTATAAATGTTAGGTTTTTGGCGCCTGGGGGACATCCAAGTGGAGATGCCAGAAAGAGAGACAACCTGGCTGGAGATCCAGATTTTGGAACTTAGATTATACTCCTTTGAGGAATTAGTTTTGTTACATTTGTTGTAAAGCTCATAGCAGCCATGCTGTAAATATGAATTTCACAAGGAAGCTGATAAATACCTTTTTAGCCTATAGTCTTCCTGACAGAACATGATGATACATCCTTCAGAAGAATGTTTCTTTGGAACTTGCATTCACAAGGCCAACTCCACACTCCAGTAAAGCAACTTGTCTCCCTCAGACATAGAATTGGGAGCCAAGACTTCTTTGTCAAACCTTATTCTTTTTCCAGGAACAATGGAGCATCGAATGTTTGAGGGCAAGTTGCATATATTTAGGATGTGGGACTAATATTATAGTTTAGAGAGAAGAGACTACATTTACATTTAAACATGTGAAGGGGAGAATTGGCAGATTGTTCAGGTAGGGATAAGTGATCTAGCATGGATAGACGCTGGTGGGGATATAGGGGAAAATTGGGGTGAAGGACCTGGTTGGCATTGAGTGAATAGCAGGAGAATCAGCAAGAATAGAAAGCTTGGGACCATAGACTCCAGGCAACTGTTGCAACCTTATGAATTAGTTTGGGAAGGTATAAGCTATGATTTATAAGGAAGGAAGGAAGGAAGGAAGGAAGGAAGGAAGGAAGGAAGGAAGGAAGGAAGATAGATAGATAGATTGGGGTGCCTGGGTGGTTCAGTTGGTTAAGCATCCAACTTTTGATCTCAGGGTCATGAGCTCAAGTTCTGCGTTGGGCTCCACATTGGGCTCCACACGGGGCATGGAGCCTACTTAAAAGAAAAAAAAAAAAATATATATATATATATATACACATACATACATACATACACACATACATATGGTCATTCAGAAAAAAATATTTTGTTCATCCGAATGAGCAAATATATATGAGAAATATTTCTCATATATATTTGATCTTCATCTACACTTCCTGGCTCATAGCTGCCAAAACTCTTGAAATTTCTAGAGCAATAAGAGCAATGAGAACACCTTTTGTTATAATGTTTGGTCTCTTGTCTTCAGTTCCTGAAAATGCTTCAGAGCCATAAAGGTGAAATGGATGTTTTGTTATTCATAACCAGCCCCTTTTCACCACCACTAGGTTTGCTAATGAGGTGATTTTTGGAAATTCCCTACCTTTGGAGGCTGATTGCCTATAGAACCAGTCTTTTTTTTTTTTTTAATGTTTATTTATTTATTTATTTATTTATTTATTTATTTATTTATTTATGTTTTCAATATATGAAATTTATTGTCAGATTGGTTTCCATACAACACCCAGTGCTCATCCCAAGAGGTGCCCTCCTCAATACCCATCACCCACCCTCCCCTCCCTCCCACCCCCCATCAACCCTCAGTTTGTTCTCAGTTTTTTTTTTGGTTTTTTTTTTTTTTTTTTTTTAATTTTTTTTTTTAATGTTTATTCATTTTTGAGAGACAGAGAGAGAGCATGAGCTGGGAAGGGGCAGAGAGAGGGAGACGCAGAATCGGAAGCAGGCTCCAGGCTCTGAGCTGTCAGCTCAGAGCCCGACGCGGGGCTCGAACTCATGAACTGTGAGATCATGACCTGAGCCAAAGTCGGGCACTCAACCGACTGAGCCACCCAGGCGCCCCTGTTCTCAGTTTTTAAGAGACACTTATGCTTTGGCTCTCTCCCACTCTAACCTCTTTTTTTTTTTTTTTTTTTTTCCTTCCCCTCCTCCATGGATTTCTGTTAAGTTTCTCAGGATCCACGTAAGAGTGAAAACATATGGTATCTGTCTTTCTCTGTATGGCTTATTTCACTTAGCATCACACTCTCCAGTTCCATCCATGTTGCTACAAAGGGCCATATTTCATTCTTTCTCATTGCCATGTAGTACTCCATTGTGTATATAAACCACAATTTCTTTATCCATTCATCAGTTGATGGACATTTAGGCTCTTTCCATAATTTGGCATGATATTATACATGTTTATTTATTTTTGAGAGAGAGAGAGAGAGACAGCACGTGTGAGCAGGGGAGACACAGATAGAAAGGGAGACACAGAATCCCAAGAAGGCTCCAGGCTCTGAGCTGTCAGCACAGAGCCTGTCACGGGGCCTGAACCCATGAACTGTGAGATCATGACCTGAAAGGAAGTTGGATGCTTAACAGACTGAGCCACCAGGCGCCCACAGGAGAACCAGTCTTGAATAGAGGGGTGGAACTTTCATTTCCACCCTCTGAATTCTGAGGAGGGGAGAGGAGTTGGATGTTGAATCAATTAGCAGTGGCCAGTGATTCAATCAATCATGCCTGTGTAATGAAGCCTTCATAAAAATCCAAAAGGCCAGGGTTCAGGGAACTTCCCTGTAGGTGAACCAGAACTCTTCCATGCATGCCACCATGCAGGGCCCCAAACTCAACTATTACAAATGCCCCTTTGTTTGAGCCTTTGCCCTGTATATCTCTTCATCTGGCTGTTGATTTGTATCCTTTAATATTCTTTGTAGTAAACTGGTAGTCAAGTAGATAAATGGGTTTCCTGAGTTCTGTGAGCTGCTCTAGTGAATTAATCAAACCCAAGGAGGGAGGTGTGGGAACCTCTGATTTATAGGCATTCGGTGAGAAGCACAGATGACAACCTGGCTGTGGCACCTGGCATCTGAGGTCCACTCTAGCAAATTAAACCCACGGAGAGGGTTATTGGAACCCCTAATCTATAACTGGTTGGTCAGAAGCACAAGTGATAAGGTAGGGGAGGGGCCACTTGTAAACTGAGCCCTCAACCTATGGAATGTGATGCAGTCTCTGGGTAGATAGTGTCAGAACTGAGATGAATTTTAGGACACCTGGCTGGTGTTAGAGAATCGGTTGGTGGTGTAGAACCCAGCCCCCCCTCCCCTACCACCACCACACACACATACAAACATTTAAACTGGGGAGCAGAAGGGGTGCCTGGCTAGCTCAGTTGGTGGAACATGCTACTCTTGATCTCAGGGTTGTGAGTTCAAGCCCCACATGGGGGTAGAGATTCCATAAAAAAAATTAAAAAGTAAAAAAAGTAAAGAAATCATCTTTTTAAAAAATTGGGGAGCAGAACCTTTATCAGCTATGCATTCTGCTAATCAGTAGTGAAGAAGAGAAGATGAAATAGAGGAGATGCCCAGGGATAGTGGGAGTAGGCAGGGTAAGGCTATTCTTTGGACCTCCAGGTGACTCCCAAGCTGGGACAGCCTTTTGCAGTTACCTTGTATGTTTCTAATTTCAGATTGCTAGTAGGGAGAACATATCCCAGTTCACAACTCAAGTTCTCAAGAACTAGGAAACTTGTAAATTTCTGATAAAGGAATAATTGTATTATTCTATAGATGGGCTTGTTATCAAGGTGATCTTACCTGTCCCTAATTTTACATGTTTAAAAGTCAGTTATGCATTCCTGATTCAAAAGTACTTGAAAGATTGAAGAAGCCCCCTTATCATTTAAAAGCATTCTCAGGGTATCTGGATGGCTCAGTAGGTTAAGTGTCCCACTCTTGATTTCAGCACAGGTCATGATCTCACGGTGTGTGGGATCCAGCCCCATGGTGGGATCTCCACTGGCAGCATGGAGCCTGCTTGGGATTATCTGTCTCTTTCTCTCTGTCCCTCCCTCACTCATGCTGTCTATCTGTCTGTCTCTCTCTCAATAAATAATCTAAAAAAAAAAAGCATTCTTGACTCCACTGAGCTTTATAATTTCACTTTTATGAAAACTTTATTGCATATAAAAATAAACTTTGGCTGACTTGCTTATTTAATTCCCCTTCTGTTGCTAAGCAAGAAAGGAATACAGGGCAATTTGTGGCATTTTAGGTTTTTTTGTAATCTCTGATAGAGATTAAGTACATTCTGGCTTGACCAAGTGGAATTGCATTCAGTGCATATGTTAAACTCTGTTAACATGACAGGAATTTTGTAGACTATTCTGCAGATGTGTTAGGCCATGTCTTTTTTGAGTTTTTTTTTTTTATTATTATTATTACAATATTATACATTTCCTTCTTGCTTGATTAAGGAAAGAAATGGACTTCTGGTGAATAGTGCCAGGATATCCCATATGGCTCTCAATAAATGGCTGCTGGTTTCCTGACATTCTTTTAGATGCTCTTTCATGCACTAAAATTGCTTAATGGACAGAAGAAGAATCAAATGGACAAACATTGGCAACTCAGATAGAAACTCAGATGACAACTCAGAGTGGATAATTAGGTTTGGTCTGCAGAACTGCAAAAAGCCATCTGCCAAAAGACATGCCTGCAGATTCTAGGGGCCAACTTCTTAGACCAATACTAAGATTCCAGTTAATCTCTCAAGGTTGAGAGCCCAATAAAGGCAGCAAGAAGGAAAGGTCTCAATTCAAGTCAAAAAACAAATAAACCAAAGTAGGTTATAATCTTCAAGAAGAAGGAATAAACATTGAGCCTCCTGATATCCTGGGTCAGCTCCTTTTCATACCCTTTTATTTTTCCCCTCAGGTCACAAAGGGCTGCTGAGAATTTTCTTTTCTCCCTGTGTTTATGGTGCTGTGACTTAGAAGCCTATACCTAATCCAAGCTCATTAAAATTTACTCCTACATTTTCTTCTAAGAGTTTTAAGTTTTAGCTTAAACTAAAAACTTAATTTTTAGGCATAGTGGCTCAGTGGGTTGAGTGTCCAATCCTTGATTTAGGCTAAAGTCATGATCTTTGGGTCACAGATCAAGCCCCTCATTGGGCTCTGCACTTCTCTCTCTCCCTTTCTGCCCCTCCCCAACTTGCTCTCTCTCTCTCTCTCAAAATAAATAAATAAACATTTAACCAAAAAAGTTTTAGCTCTTAAATTTAGGTTTATGAGTCAATCTTATTCTTCAGCATGTGGATATCCAGTGTGTCAGCACCATTTATTGAAAAGTATATTTATCCCTCATAATTTTTTGGCACTCTTATTGAAAATCATTTGACCAAGGGCACCTGGGTGGCTCAGTCGGTTAAGCATTTGACTTCGGCTTAGGTCATGATTCATTGTTCTTGAGTTCCAGCCTGGCATCAGGCTCTCTGCCATCAGCACAGAGCTGGCTTTGAATCCTCTGTTCTCCTCTCTCTCTGCCCCTCCCCTGCTCCTATTCTCTCTCTCTCACAAAAGTAAAATTACATTTTAAAACATTAAAGAAAAAAAAGAATATCAATTGACCATAAAATATAAATGTTTATTTCTGAACTCTCTTTTCTAATCCATTGATCTATAAGTCTATCTTTTTTATTTTAAAATATAGATTCTATTTTTATGCCAGTATCACACTGTCTTATATACTGTAGCTCTGTAATAAGTTTTGAAATCAGGAAGTCTAAGTCTTCTAACTTTGTTATTTTATTCAAGATTGGGTTGGGTAGGGGCACCTGGGTGGCTCAGTCGGTTGAGCATCCGACTTTGGCTCAGGTCATGATCTCGCGGTTGGTGAGTTCCAGCCCTGCAGAGCCTGGAGCCTCCTTTGGATTCTGTGTCTCCTTTTCTCTCTGCCCCACCACCATTCTCACCCTATTTCTTTCTCTCTCAAAAATAAATAAACATTAAAAAAAGAAAAAGATTGTGTTGGGTGTTCTAGGCTTTTTGCATTTCCATATGCATTTTAAAGATTCAGCTTATCAGCTATAAATCAATTTGGGAAATGTTGTCATCTTAACAATATTAAGTCTTTTGGCCCATAAACATAGGGTGTCTTCCTATTTATTTAGGTCTTTTAAAATTTCATTCTTCAACGTTTATAGTTCTCAGGGTAAAAGTCTTAAAATTTCTTTGTTAAATTTATTATATTTGATGTTGTTATAAATAGAATTGATTTCTTTTTTTTCTTTTTTATTTTTTTTAACGTTTATTTATTTTTGAGACAGAGAGAGACAGAGCATGAATGGGGGAGGGTCAGAGAGAGGGAGACACAGAATCTGAAACAGGCTCCAGGCTCTGAGCTGTCAGCACAGAGCCCCGACGCGGGGCTCGAACCCACGGACCGTGAGATCATGACCTGAGCCGAAGTCGGCCGCTTAACCGACTGAGCCACTCAGGCGCCCCTAGAATTGATTTCTTAATTTCATTTTCTGATTGTTTGAGGAAGGAGTAGCTCAAAAATGTTAAGTTGCCCAAAGGTCAAAGTTGCTAGTATATAAAAATACAACTGATTTTTGTATGTTGATTTTATATCCTGAAACCTTACTGAACTCACTTGTTAATTTCATTAGGACTTTTTTTTTTTAATGTGGATTCCTTAGGATTTTATATAAAACAAGATCATGTCATCTGGAAATAGAGATAGTTTCATTTCTTCCTTTCCAATCTGGGTGTTTTTTATTCCTTTTTCTTATCTAATTGCCATGGCTAGACCCTCTAGTACAGGAGAAGTTGTAAGTGGACGTTATTCTCTTGTTTCTGATCCTCAGAGGGAAAGCATTCAGTCTCTCACCATTAAATATAATGTTAGCTGTGAGTTTCTCATAGATGTCTTTTTTTTTTTTTTTACATTTTTTTTTAACGTTTTATTTATTTTTGAGACAGAGAGAGACAGAGCATGAACGGTGGAGGGGCAGAGAGAGAGAGAGACACAGAATCGGAAGCAGGCTCCAGGCTCCGAGCCATCAGCCCAGAGCCCGACGCGGGGCTCAAACTCACGGAGCGCGAGATCGTGACCTGAGCCAAAGTCGGACGCCCAACCGACTGAGCCACCCAGGTGCCCCTCATAGATGTCTTATCAAATGAGGATGCTTCCTTCTATCCTTGGTTTTGTGGAGAGTTTTTATCAGTAAAAGATGTTGGATTTTGTCAAGTGCTTTTTCTGCATCTGTTGAGATAATCATACGTGGTACGATGCTAGATACAAAAGCCTAAGATATTAGGAAGAAAAATGTATTTTCTCCATAAACTACCTCTAGTGTATATGGAATATAGTGAGGTTAAATACAAACTAGTGTTATAACAAAAGACCCAATAATTAGACAGTAACAAGTAATAGAGAGTATGGGTTCCCTCATGTAAAAGGAGAAAAAATTAAAATTTTAATCAGGTTGAATGACCATGAGGAACAAAACCAGTCAGCACCACCTAAGGTGGCAAGCTTGCACAAAATTCAGCACAATTTACAAAAAGACCCCTGTAACACATCCTGTCATGCTCTTGAACAGCTGCCACATCCTGAAAGTGCTACCAGAAATAGTGAACTCTATCCTCCTTGCCACTGTACTCCTGAAACTTGCAGTTTGGGACTTGAGTCTGACCAGTCCCCACATAAAGGGCACAGAACTTATGGTTTTTTCCCATTTAACCCTGAGCTTAATCCTTCCCCCTTTGAAGTGTACTTTCGGTTTGCAGCCAAAGGCTGTTATCTCCCTGGTTTGCAAACTGCATGGCAATAAAGCTTTTCCTTGCCTCTGACAAAATCCTTGCTTTCCAGGATGTTTTTTTTGTTGTTGACAAGGGTCTAATGTAATCATTATAGAAAGGGTCAGTGAAACACAGATAGGTTTCCAAAGATCAATATAGAACTCAACCCCTTTTTAAAAATTTTTTTTAATTTATTTATTTTGAGAGAGACAGAGACAGCATAAGTGGGGGACGGGCAGAGAGAGAAAGAGAATCCCAAGCAGGCTCTGCACCATCAGTGCAAAGCCTGATGTGGGGCTTGAGCCCACAAAGCTGTGAGATTATGACCTGAGCTGAAACCAAGAGTCAGATGCTTAACCGACTGAGCCACCCAGGCACCCCAGAACTCGGCCCATTTAGCAGGCATCTGATTTTAGCATTGGTTGGTTAGAGTATAGATGAACTAAGCATAACCAGGATGAATAACTTATATGGGAACCAGTAGAGTAGTGGTTTGACTTGGGCTGACCCTGAGGTACAGATGTAACTGCAAGATTTTATTTAGAATATGATTCCAGGAAACACAAGTAGGGAAACGGGGAAGTGAGATAACCATGGAAAAAAGCCAACAGAAGGTATGTTGATATGTAGATTGACTCTGGGTAATGCATCAATCCCAATGGGAGATCCTGAAACACTGTGTAGACAAAGTCTTGGAGTTGTTCCATCTGAAGGGTGGGGAGCTGGGGTGTTTATTTACCAACTCCCATATGTTGATGGCTGAAGGCTTTTCCTGGGATATGAACTCCCCAGCATTCCCAGTCTGTCCTTCAGGAGTCCAGCACATTCCTGCAGTTAGAGAAGGCCCTCAGGCAGTCAATCAGTCATTGGTTCTTACCCATAGGAAATATGGGAACGATATATGCTGAGTAAATATAGGCCTGGCACCAAAACTTGTCCTACATGGTTCTTAAGGTTTTTTGGTTGTTAACCACTTGGAGAATTTGATTAAAATTATGGATCATCTCAGTAGAAAAGATAGTAAGTGCCTATATGTACATGATTTTGTCTTCAATTTATTGGGATTTAAAAGCTACATCTGAAGTGTCAAAGAGTTTCTAACTTTTGGGATCTATGCTGATCTATGGAAAATTTTTACCTTGTCCCATCTTGCTGGAAAGTGAATACAAGGTGCTTGGGGCCAGTTAGGGAATTACGAATCTTAGACAGCCTTGTGGAAGAAAGTATTATGAAAGCTGAATCATAGACTGCATAGTTATTTTGAAATGCTATATTCTTGATGATGGAATGGATGACATTTTTAGAAGGAATCAGGGATGTGAAGGAGGGAAGTCCAAGTGTTCCTGTAGCAGGTGGTATAGTTAAGATATCACTGTAAAAGTGTTATATAGAATAGTATTTCTAGGGATCTGATGTTTGTGACCACCACCCTCCTCCCATTCATATGTTGAAACCCTAACTCCCAAAGTAATGGTATTTAGAGGTGGGGCCTTTGGGAAATAATTAGGTCATGAGGGTTGAGCCATCACGAATGGAATTAGTGCCTTTATAAAAGAGACCCTACAGTTCCTTAGCCCTTTCCACCATGTGAGTATACAGTAGGGAAAAGGCTATCCATGAACTAGGAAGCAGGTCTTCACCAGACACTGAATTTGCCAGTGCCTTCATCTTAGACTTTCCAGTCTCCAGAATTGTGAGAAGTGTTTGTTGTTTAAGCCACCCAGTCTACGGTATTTTTATTTTGAGAGAGAGAGAGGTAGGACGGGTAGAGAGAGAGGAGAGAGAGACAGAATCACAAGCAGGCTCTGCACTGTCAGTGCAAGAGCCTAATGCGGGACTTGGTCTCATGGACCGTGAGATCATGACAGGAGCCAAAACCAAGAGTCAGACACTTAACTGACTAAGCCGCCCAGGTGCCCCTGTAGCATTTTTATTATAGCAGCTCGAACAGACTAAGATAAGCATTTTCCCTAATTAGGTGAATTATGAACTTTTATTTGATTCTGATAAGGCCATCTAAAATTCAAAACGGTCTATTTTTATTTTACATCATGCTTGTTGAGTGGGTAATGCAATTGTATAGCTTCAATTTTAGTAGCTATAAAAGGATATAAAAATATTTTTTTTCCTTATGACTTGCCAGTTAGCTAGAGTTCCTGCAGAAGCAATAATTATTATCAGTTTCTAGCTTAGTAGTGTTTATGGCTATGGGAAAGAGATTCCCAGTACCTAGGAAAATTAACCAGTATTGAAACAGTATCCAAATTGCTATGATATCATCACGACTTTGGAACAAAGTCATTATCATAAAACGAGTAAGTATAGTCCCCGCATGCCTGTTCCGCTTTAAGGAGGAGGCTTTTTGGCTTACTGGTTCTGGTTCACTGAGATTTCTGGCATGGCATAGACCTTGTATGTTGGGACGTGCATACTTTCTCTCATTGTGGTGGATCAGGAGTCACTAGATATCTCTTATGACAAGGTTATGTCTTAAAAAATGCTTGGTAACCCACTGGTGGGGATGGATCATGAAGGTGTTGGGTTCTGGCACAGGTTTGCAGGGCACGACAGGCAACAGTCTGGTTTGTGGCTGAGGTAGATCCTTTCTCTTAAGCAGAAGCTGGTCAATGTAGATATCATAAAACAACTCTAAAAGGTCTAAGAATTCTTTTTGCTTGCTTGTTTTTCAAGAGGAGCTATTGATACAAAGGAGAGTAAGTGGTGGCAACACATTTGACCCACGTGGTTCCCTTGTGGTGCCTCAATAACTGGGATTGAGTAGTGGGGGATGGGAATGAGGTTGATGTGCCAGAAACTCCAATTTTGAGGTGCCAGGAATATACATAGGTGTTTCAGAAAATTAAACTAGAAAATACTGGGATCATTCCTATTTCTTAACTAATTTAAATAAATAAATGATGACAAAAAAGGCTGGGGGGAGGGAGAGGAGAAGAGGAGGAACAGTTGTCCATGATTCAGCTTCTTGATAATCTGCCAGTGCTTGTGGTTCCTGGTGATTTTAACCACAGCCTTGTGTCCCCTAACTAATACTGCCAAGTCCCTAACGCCAACCGATGGCCAAGAAATTTTGAATGAGTGTGTGTGTGTGTGTGTGTGTGTGTGCACGTGTGCATGTGCGTGTGTGTGTGTTTTAACAAGTCTGATAGTTCTGCATGGCCTGAGTCATTTAGGGAGAAATGTGCACACAGAAATGAAAAGATGATTACAAGCTGGGTTAGTTGAGGTCCTCCCAAAAGCAGATGTCAAGACAGGATTAGAAGTGTATGAAATTTCTTGGAGAAAATGCCTTTGAGTGAAGATGGACAGAGAGGGAATAGAGGAGAGACCTCACCCTTCTGACCCCTGTGAAGGAGAGGGAAGGAAAGAAAGGTGGGTGGGAAGGATCTTAGAATGCAGAGCAGTTCTAAGCAGTTCAGCAACGCCAATGGGGAATCCTCAAACCAAAGTTACCAGTAAGGAATGAGCCTGCAATGAGCTTGCCTTTGTTTCCCTGCTGCATTTGGTCATCTGCTGGGAGCAACTAGTGGACAGCTTGACCTTGGAACCCACACTGTGGTGGATTCAGAGCACAACACCCGGGGTTGTTCCCGGGACCCGTGGAGACAGGACTGTTTTTTACAGTTTTGAAGATATCTGCAATAAATTTATGTGGGAGTTTGGACTGTTTCAGGGTTGTAGGGGGAAGGGAGATGATGTTTCAGTGAGTGAACAACAGCCCAAACCATCAACACTTATATGCACATCAAGTACTTGCTAAGCACTATACATGCAGTAAATCATGCAATGCTGTGAGAATGTTGTGAAATGCTATATTGGATAGAACCCATTCCATTGGAAATGACAGACCTAAAATTAACCTGGGTGAAAAAAAGAATTTATAGAATTTAACTGCTCTCATAACCAAGATATATCTCAGAGCTGGGATTAGAGAGGGGGGCAGGTCACGAAAGTGCACAGTAGGATCCTGTTTTATTTCAGAAGTTTTTTTTTTCAATTGTGGATATTTTTACATTAATTTTAATTTTTAAAAAGTTATTTAAACACATGCACCCCCATGTTTATAGCAGCCTATCAACAATAGCCAGAGTATGGAAAGAGCCCAAATGTCCATCGATGGATGAATGGATAAAGAAGATATGGTATATATTTATACAATGAAATATTACTCGGCAATCAAAAAGAATGAAATCTTGCCATTTGCAACTACATGGATGGAACTGGAGCGTATTAAGCTAAGTGAAATTAGTCAGAGAAAGACAAAAATCATATGACTTCACTGATATGAGGACTTTAAGAGACAAAACAGATGAACATAAGGGAAGGGAAACAAAAATAATACAAAAACAGGGAGGGGGACAAAACAAAAGAGACTCATAAATATGGAGAACAAACAGGGTTGCTGGAGGGGTTGTGGGGGGGGGATGGGCTAAATGGGTAAGGGGCATTAAGGAATCTATTGAAATCATTGCTTCACTATAAAAACTAATTTGGATGTAAATTTTAAAAAATAAAAAATAAAGTTAAATAAAAAAAATAACTTTAAAGAAGAGACAAAAAAAAGTTATTTAAAATACATTTTTTGATGACTGAGGTGTTTTTTGCATCCGTGTAAATTTTGCTCCTGAGATGAGTGCCTCACTTACTTCCCCTTAGTTCCAACCCTGCTTCGGGCATAGCTGGATCCAGAGGTTCAAATGACCCCATCATGACTCAGCTTTGGCTCTGGGCTGTATTTGTGGTAGGCGCTCCCTACCTGCGGCTTTTAGCATTCACAGTTTCAGAAGGAGAGAGACCTTCTTTCTCCTATACGTTCTTGGATCTTTGAAAGGACTCTGTCTGCTTCAATCTGTCTGAAACCTTGGTCATTCTGGAAGAATTTTAAATTATAAGATACAGGAAGATATTCAGGATATCTGAATCCAGGAAGATACTCAACTTCTGAATTAATTCTTATTACCTTCTTAGAAAATCAGTCTTCTTTTCTGAATGCAGGAAGATATTCAACTTCTGAATTAATTCTTATTACCTTCTTAGAAAATCAGTCTTCTTTTTTTTTAACTTTATTAATGATATACTCTGCATTCTTTTTTTTTTTATTTTTTTTTAACGTTTATTTATTTTTGAGACAGAGAGAGACAGAGCATGAACGGGGGAGGGTCAGAGAGAGGGAGACACAGAATCTGAAACAGGCTCCAGGCTCTGAGCTGTCAGCACAGAGCCCGACGCGGGGCTCGAACTCACAGACCGTGAGATCATGACCTGAGCCGAAGTCGGCCGCTTAACCGACTGAGCCACCCAGGCGCCCCTGCATTCTTTTTTTTAAGTTTATTAATGTTGAGACAGAGGGAGAGCAAAGGTGAGCAGGGGGAGGGAAAGAGAGAGAGAGAGAGAGAGAAAGAGAGAGAGAGAGAGAGAGAGAGAGAGAGAGAGAGAGAGAGAGAATCCCAAGCAGGCTCTGCAGGGTCAGCACAGAGCCCAATGTGGGGCTTGAACTCACAAACTGTGAGATCATGACCTGAAACAAAATCAAAAGTCATACACTTAACTTGACTGAGCCACCCAGGCACCCCTCAGTTTTCTTTTCTTAAAAAATCATTCATAATTGACGAAATTTCCATTGAAAGGCATAAACAGTTTTAACTAACTTCTCATATCGACTATGTAAGAAAACCAAAATATCTTTCACTGAGGTAGCTTTTTATGAAATGTTAATAAATCTCTCTTCAAGAAATAACTCTATCAAGGATATTTTGCTAATTGAAGAAAGCAAGATATAAAACTGTATCTAACATACACCATTTGTGTGAAATATGTGTGTGTATGTATGCATATGATTATTATTTCTGGAAAGATACAGAAAAAACTGATTATAGTTTTTGCTTGAGGAGGGTATCTGAGTGGCTAAGAGAACACAGAAGGAAAACCAAGTTTTCACTGGGTGTCCTTTTATGTCTTTTGAATGTTGTACTAGATGCCTGCATTACCTATTCAAAAAATTAATAGATTTTAAAATACTCCCTTTTCCTCCCAGTAAATGTGTGATAGATACAATTATAGTTATTAGGGACAAATTAGGGAACAACACAGACAGATTTTTCTGTGCTCCTGGAGTAAATTCAGCCTTAGAGTAAATCAGGTCTTGATTTAATAGAAAATAAAATTCATTACAAGATCTCTGGTGTGTAATACAACCAAAACGACATGACTGTGTTTGAATGGTCAGTATTGAATGGTCAGTGAGGAAGGCAGTTTTCATTTTTTGTCTCCTGACTTCCCTTATTAAAAATGAGACACCAGCAGAGATACAAACCAGGCATGCTAGAATTTTGACAAATGTCCTGAGACTAAAGAGGCAGTAAACAAATGTTAGTTAATAAAGTGGTCTGTTCCCAATTGTAAATACAAAGTAGAATTCATTACCGACTCCTGCCCTTAGCAATGAATATGGCTTGTCTTGTCAATAGTCTTAAGGGCTGTATGAACTTTTAAGTTTTATTTATTTTGAGACTGAGTGCGTGCAAGCGAGGGAGGAGCCGAGGGAGAGAGGGAAAGAGAGAATCCCAGGCAGGCTCTGCACTGTCACCACAGAACCCAATGCAGGGCTCTATCTCATGAACTGTGAGATCATGAGCTGAGCCGAAATCAAGAGTCAGACGTTTAACCGACTGAGCCACCCAGGTGCCCTGAGCTATATGAGCCTTTAATTAATATTGGTATCCAGAATTCCAGGAGCACCTGGGTGTTGAGTCAAAGGGGATATATACTGATTTCATGAAGCCCCATGTTCTAAAGACCAAAGAATTAAGAGAGGACCTCAGGTTACCATGGTGGGAGGTGGTCCTCATAATTATGAGGGAGTATTGGTGCCTCCATGAATTTGCCCTAGTTACTACTCCAGGAGGCAGTAGGTGATCATGACAATGATAGTGGGAGCAGAAGGTCCCAAAAATGCTGGTGCTAGGCTAGGTGATGGCAATGTATGCTTCTCCAATTAGGAGACTAGAAACATTGAAAACAACAGTGATTCAGTAATAATGAATAGAATTACCTCCTGTTTGCTCCTATGCTAAACCCTGTTAGGTCCAATTTCTGGGATTAAAAGCTTCAATACCAAAATTTACTCACTGAATGTGTCAATTCCTGAAGAGCTCAAGGGCAAACGGTAATTGACTTGTATAAACATGAAAATGGTAATTCAATTTCGATTCTGTACCTAACTAGGTCAATGTCTGCAAAGCTTCCAAGATCAATATCAGGAGCTGATGGAGGGCTATGTGGATGTGCGGGAACCAGGGGGGGCAAATGGGTCTCCCACTCCGGAAGGGAGAAGATGATGCTCTACTGTTGATATGGCTAGATTTGCTGCTGGTAATTTCTTCCTTGGACTATTTACAAGTATGGAAGAAAGAGCTTTTCTACGTTCATTTTCATCCTTTTTAACATGTTGAACTTTGCTCGTATGAACATAATTCCATTAATAGGTTGGTTATTCATGTCTGTCTGGATTTGTTAGATGAAGTGCCTGGTTGGTATATTTAGTTTTGGTTTCCTCCTCTTAGGGTTTTAAATCACCATTGATTATTATTTAACATTTATGTTACTACATTATAGAACTTTAGACACAGAGTGTAGGGAAGAGATCAATCCATCTTATTCACTTTGCAAATGTGGATGCTGAGGTTGAGGGGGGACAAAAGGTATTTATCTATACTCAAAGAAAAATGATTCTGCTAAAATTAATTGACAGTTTGGAAAAATACATTTGGTTAGTTCACTTTATGACAGCATACCCAAATGGATTAAAGAATTTTAAAAATGAATAAAATAGCCAAAAGAATATATATGTATATACGTGTGTGTATATGCATGTGCACGCATGTGTGTACACACACATATTTAGAGGCTAGAAAAGATCTTTACCTTTGATTCATTTTTGGGAAATGTTTTTGAAATATACATACAGAAAAAGTATGCAAATCATAAGTGTGCTGGATGAATTTCACTGAGTGAATACTCCTGTGTAATTACGTAAACCAAAGGAAGAAAACAGAAGGGAAATGATTGATAAGGTTGACAACATAAATAATTTAAAACATCTCTATGTCAAAAAAATGTCAAACAAAATTAAAGGGGAAAATAATAAACTGGGAAAGTGTTTGCAAATATATGACAAGGATAATTACCTTATTATTTATTTTATTTTTCAGAGTAAAAAAATCATTAGGAAATTTGAATACACGAGTTAGAAAACAGACAAAGTACACAGAAGGCAATTCAATATATGAGGGGAAAAATCCTTCTCTAGTAATTAAAGAAATTAGCAATGATAGGTGCTGGAAACAGGACTTTGCCTGAATTTTTAGTGAGGGTATAAATGAAGTTTAGTGTGACTATGGGGGAGGGGTGGAGACATTGGCTGTGTGCAATTTGCAGTAGGTATCATAAGCCTGCAACATGTACAGGCACTTTTACCCAAAAATTCTACTTCTAGAAATTGCTTAAAGTAAATAATAGTAAAACACAAGAAATAACTTAAAATGTCTAAAATAGGAGTTTGGTTAAACAGAGTATATCTTCTCCAGCCATTAAAAAACATCACAGAAGAATACTGAATAACATGAAAAAAATTGCAATATGGTAAGGAAAGACATCAAACTATAAAACTAAATGTATGGTAAGAACCCAATGTTTTCAGTAACTGGTACACATATGTATGTCAAAAAAATAGCGACAGATCTTACATTAAAATGTGAACAAGTTTGGGGCACCTAGATGGCTCAGTTGGTTAAGCACCCGACTTTTTTTTTTAATTAAAAAAAATTTTTTTTATGTTTATTTAGTTCTTAGACAGAGTGTGAGGCAGGAAAGGCACAGAGAGAGAGGGAGACACAGAATCTGAACACGCTCAGCTCAGAGCCTGACACAGGGCTCAAACTCACGAGCTATGAAATCACAACCTGACCTGAAGTCAGATACTCAACCAACTGGGCCACCCAGGCTCCCCAACCTTTAACTCTTGATTTCAGCTCAGGTTGAGCCACTGGGCATGGAGCCTGCTTGAGATTCTCTCTCTCTCTCTCTCTCTCTCGCTCTCGCTCTCTCACTCTCGCTCTCGCTCTCGCTCTCCCTCTAATGCTCATGCTCTCTCTCCATCTAAAAAACAAAAAACGAACAAATAAATAAATAAACTTAAAAAATGTGAACAGGTTTAAATCTGGCTGAAGAAATATGGGTGACTAATTTTCTCTTTGTGCTTTTCTGTATTTTCCAAGTTTTCTGTAGTAAATAGAAATATTCTAATCAGAAAAAAAATATATTACAGGTAATAAAAATAATTTAAAAGTGTTTTTTTTTAATTTTAAAGTTTTCTATAGTGTTATTGTATAGAGTCTGTATCCTAAGCAGTAAAAATGTCCTTTTTACATGTACTAGATGCACATAAGAGAAATTAAAATATGGACTCATTTTATGTTCTCTAGAAATGTTAAGAAATTTTATACTCCTCTTTAAAGATGTACACATAATGGTTGCCTTTTTGTGGTGAAATCTTGACATTCAACATGTAACACCAAGATTAATCAAGAATTACCACTAATATAGGCAACTGGGTGGCTCAGTCAGCTAAGCACCTGACTTCCACTCAGGTCATGATCTCACAGCTCATGAGTTCCAGCCCCACATTGGACTCTGCACTGACAGGTGGGAGCCTGCTTGGGATTCTCCGTCTCCTTGCTCTCTGCCACTCCTCCCTCTCTGTCTCTCTCTAAAAAATAAATAAACTTTTTTTTTAAACCACTCTTTTTTTTTTTTTTTAGTGTTGATTTATTTTTTGAGAGAGAGAGAGACAGAGTGTGAGTAGGGGAGGGGCAGAGAGAGAGGGAGACAGAGAATCTGAAGCAGTCTTAGGCTCTGAGCTGTCAGCACAGAGCCTGATATGGGGCTTGAACCCACGAGGTGTGAGGTCATGAGTTGAGCCTAAATTGGAAGCTTAACTGACTGAGCCACCCCTAAAAAACACTCTTAAAAAAAAAAAAGAGTTACCATTAATATACTAACAAGGTAATTCTCATGACAAATGATAGAGGTACATATTCTCCTGGAACACCAATAGATAAAACGTATTAGATTACTAATTAGTAGTAGTAGTATTAGTAGTATTCCAAGGTGGCTCATTCATGGTATCAAATTACTATAATTCTAACACTGTCTGAAGTGTTTCACTGAATTACACTGAACTACAAGTATATATATATTAAGCTTTTATTTACTTACCTAATAGGACAATCTGTCAAATTTATGCCCTAGAAAGGATTACTTGAATATTTTCTTTTTCTTCTTATGCAAAAGATGTTGCCACTCCCTCTTTAGTGGATAAAGACTGAAGACCATCTTTAAGCAGAGCATTATAACTTGTGCATACTAGAGGGCATGGGTGATAGGAAACAGAGGAAAGAGGCATTTAGTTTAAAGCCAGCTCCTTAACTGAAAAGTTGAAGGAAACTATTTATATGAGGAGCCCAGCTGTCTTCTGGGAAGGGAGACAAATTGCCCCAATTCTTGACCCCTAAGTTTTCTACCTGAAGTTTGGTTTCAGGTAGGTTCATAGATTGGGTTAGGTAGTCCCGTCCAAGGCCCAGGTGCAAGCCATGCAGCAGGGCCCGTGAAATAAGACTGTAGGAGTGAGACTCATGCCTTGACCCTGAATCAAAAGGGGAAGTAGGGCCTGCTTAGCACTGCAAGTCTGCCCTGAACCACAAGTCCACAGTAATGAGACTCACCTAAGATGTTTTCCAGTGACAGCAAGGAAGAAGAGAGATAATAAGTCCTGTTTATAAGTGTAATTTAATTCAGATATACAGTATAAAAAAAGAAACAAGTGAAGTTAAAGGAGTTGTTGAAATTCAAAATCAGGACATAGTTCTTGACTACAAGAGGTAATATTTTCTAAAAGATTCTTCTTTAAAAAAAGTTTATTTATTTATTTAGAGAGGGAGAGTGCAAATGCGGGGGGGGGGGGCAGAGAGAGGGAGAGAGAGAATTCCAAGAAGGCTCCACGCTGTCAGCACAGAGCCCTACATGGGGCCTGAACTCATGTACTGTGAGATCATGACCGGAGCAGAAATCAGGAGTTGGATGCTCTACTGACTGAGCCACACAGGTGCCCCTGAAAGAATCCTCTTAAGAAAGAACTTATGAAAAATACAAAGAGGTTGAAGTTGTGTTTATTTTTTAATAAAACCTTTATATCTTAGCTGATAGTAATTAACATCTTGCTAAGAAAAGATCAAGGACCTTATCACTTCTGGCATTCCTCTTAGTAATGTTTATTTAGACTATTATTATAGTTTATACATTATATGATTTCTAGCATTTATTTTCCAGCCTGTAGCAAAATCTCCATAGTAACTCCATAGTGTCATTTCTGCATTTTTAACAGAGCCTGTACTCATGGCCAGCTTTTCCACTACAGTTTCTCTGTTTCTGAACTCTTTGCTTCAATCTCTTCATTGACTGATTTTTTTTAAAGATAATTCCCAAGAGGAATTCATGAAATCCTTAATGTCGGTTAGATATGATTCACCAGGCACCATTTTGTAAGAGATATTTCATATTACCTGTGTCTTTTGCACCTGGACAACTCAAATTTTAGAGAAGTTTATTATATTTGGGGTCCTCCTTAACAATGCCTGAAAGTCCCTGAAAATTAAGTATATTCTCCTTTTTTATCTGATCATTTTTGGTACTTTAAAAAGAAAGAAAAAATATTGTACTGGAATTATGTAATTAATAAACTAGGTACAATTTATTAAATGTCCTGGATACTTGGTTAACTACAAGAGTCACATATGAGCCTGTATAGAAGACTGTTTCTGAGTTTAGCACCTTGTCTAACATTAATGTTGTTCCCGGCCAGTCTAGACCCTAAAGTGGGGGGCTGTTGTCATTAAAGACCAAGTTGAAAAGGGGCAGAGCTGTTTATTATATGGAATGCAGAGAGTGGTATCTTCCCCTTGCTTCTTATCATTAAAAAAATTTTTTTTTCAGTTTATTTATTCTGCGAGAGAGAGAGAGAGAGAGAGAGAGAGAGAGAGACGGAGAGAGAGCAAACAGAGGAAGGACGGCAGGAGGGGTGGTGGATAATCCCAAGCAGGTTCCGCACTGATGGTGTGTTGCCTGATGTAGGGCTCAAATTCATGAACTGTGAGATCATGACCTGAGCTGAGATCAAGAGTTGGGGGCTTAACAGACTGAGCTATCCAGGTACCCCTCCCCACTCCTTGCTTCTTATCAATAAAAACGATATTAGTACATTGCTTAGTTCATGCTATAGACCTAATGCTTATGTCCTCTCAAAATTCTAAATCCCCCAATGTTATGGTGGGTCCTTTTGGGGGAGATTAGATCATGAGAGTGAAGCTTCTCATGAATGGAATTAACATCCTCGTAAAAGACAGAGAGCTCCCTTGTCTTTTCCACCATATGAGGACACAGTGAGAAGATGATGTTCCATGAGCCAGGAAGCAGGCTCTCCCTAGACACTGAATCTGCCAGCACCTTGATCTTGGATTGCCCAGCCCTGAGAACAGTGAGAAATAAGTTTATGTTGTTTATAAGCCATCCCATCTAAGATAATCTAAGATGGTTTATAATAAGCACTTAATGTTAGCTAAGCACTTTACGTGCATCATGTCACAATTCTATCAGGTAAGGGCTATTGAAATTCCCATTTGATAAGTACACGAAGATGTGTTCATATTCATATACCTAGTGAATGACAAAGTTGCATTTGAACCCAGGCCATCTGACTTCATGGATCAGACAAAGGGAATCATTGCCTTCTACATCCGGATGTTGGCCCCTAAACGGCACACCTCTGCATGTTCAACAGCAGTGGCAGCAGCTTCAGCAAACATCAGCATCACAGTTGCCATTCAGCAGATTGGAAATTACCAGACTCCTATCTAATAACTGCAGTGAGGTGAGTAGGAGAGGAAAGAAATGATTCCATGAACTAGACCAAGTTGCTTATGGAAAAATAATCTCTAGTCCCTATTTGACCATTTCTGGAGGGTATGAAAAAACTGGAATTCCCAAAGGATAAGAGGAGCAGATCTGGGGAGATACAAAATTATGGCTGCTTTTGCCTATAGTGTTACCCTAGGTCTGGCTCACCTAAATGTAAATACATGCACCAACAGTTCCTGATACGTGTGAGCACGAAGATATTTAGACTATATATGATCACAAAGGTGTTGACTCAACACTTTCTCAATAGGGTGTTGGAAAAACCTGCAGCTAAAAGTAAGATAAGCAACTCTCTACTTGTTCTCTTGTTCTGGCTCTGATCCACCCGTTGATCCTTTTGAAGCTCTCATGCCAGTCTTCACCCTCCTTGCTGGTATCATACAGATTCATGCCCAGCTGGGAACTTCCTGGTATGGGGTGGGGTGGGGGTGGGGCTGCTGTGGGTGTGGGGAATAGAAACTGTATTAAATCTTCAGTTTGTCTACAACTGTTCAAGGTTCAGACTGAAACACCTGGAGTTTACATCTATGTCATGCTAATTGCTCTCTGCAAAATGATTTGCTTTTTGCTTTCAGTGCTGTGGTGAGAGGGTTTTATTGATGGCCTGCTTTTATTTTTTCTTATTAACTTTTTTTAATGTTTATTTATTCTTTGAGAGAGACAGAGAACATGGGCGGGGGAAGGGCAGAGAGAGAAGGGGACAGAGGATCTGAAACAGCCTCTAGCTGACAGCAGAGAGTTCGATGCCCGGCTCAAACCCTGAGAACTGTGAGATCATGACCTGAGCCAAAGGCAGATGTCTAACAGACTGAGCCTCCAGATGTCCCGATGACCTGCTTTTAGAGGGACGTTCCAGATGGAGTGCTTTATGACTCTTGCACTATTTAGAAGCAATTTACTTTAGTTGTTTGGGGTATTACTCAATGCCATCGTCTTACCCCCATCCCTATTGCATTATTTATAATTATTACATAGTTTGAAGCAAGAAATACATTTGCATATGAAAAGCAAATTGTTAACAATGAGGATTGGGAGTTTGATTGCTTTAGATTCTAGTCTAGACCCAGTTCTTCCAAACTGTGTGACCTCGGGCAAAATACTTAACCTCTCTAATCCTCAATTTCCTTGGCCATAAAATGACAATTAAATGACAGCCAGCAACAAATCCAAAAAGCCTCCCCTCTCCTTTATTTGGCATGTTTTAGATATTTACAAGGAGACACTTCCCTGTTATTAAAGATCTTTTTGGGAGGGGGTGGAAGAAGTAATGTTAGGAACTAATGTTTTGATCGGGGGTTGTGAGAAAACTTCAGCTCTCTGAAACTTAAAATTCTTTATGTTCTTCATTTACCAACTGCTTCTGACATAACATTAAAAAAATAGATTTTCTCAGAGATTTCACTGTCTATAACAAGTGATTTTCAGTCTGGAAATGATTTCTTCAAACAGAATTCTTGAATTTTTTGGAGTTTTTTTTTTTTTTTTTTACTTAAATAAAAGTAAACAAGAATGAGGAATTTACTCAAAAGCAGATATTAGTGAATGAAGAACTAATGGCAGAGGGTTTTTTCCTGTTAAAATATATATAACATAAAATTTACCAGTTTTTTTACTGTTTTTTAAAATTTATTTGTGAGAGAGAGAGGGGAAAGAGAACATGAGCAGGGGAGGAGCAGAGGATCAGAAGCAGACTCCATGTTGACAGCAGAGAGCTCAATGTGGGCTCAAACCCAGGAACAGTAAGATCATGACCTGAACCGAAGTCGGATGCTCAACCGACTAAGCCACCCAGGAGCCCCCAAACTTACCATGTTTAAGTGTGTAGTTCGGCGACAACTAGTACAGTCACAGTGTCATGCAACCATTGGTACCATCCATTTCTACAACTTATTCATCTTCCCCAACTGATACTCTGAACCCATTAAGCAATAACTTCTCATTCTCCCTTCCCCTGAGCCCCTTGGGCAACCACCAAGCAGATATCTGTAATAGTAGATATATACTTTTTAATGTCTATTTATTTTGGAGAGAGAGCAGGGGAGGGGCAGAGAGAGAGGGACAGAGGATCCGAAGCAGGGTCTGTGAAGCAGGCTCTGTGCTGACAGCAGCGAGCCATGTGGGGGGCTTGGACTCACCAACCATGAGATCATAACCTGAGCCAAAGTTGAACACTCAACCGACTGAGCCATGCAGGTGCCCCACTAGTAGATATTTTTAAAGAGGAAGAACAGGATGGCACTTCATAGCTTGGGGAAGGCATTGCATTTCTACGGGGGGGGGGGGGCGTGGGGAACGGGGGGGGGGGCAGGAGGGGGTCCTGTATCATTTCTAAACTATCGCACTGAGATGTTAATCTGGCTTCTTGGCATCAACACCACAGAGGAATGCCCAGTTTGACCTGAGCACCTGGGTGGGGGTTGGGGGGGTGGGGGGGTGGCAGGGGGGGCACACCATGCTTATGGTGTACAGCCTGGGGACCTGACCGAAGCCTCATCCCTTCCTGCTGCTTTGAGAAATCAGCCCTAGTCTTGATATCCTGTTTTAGGCCCTGCTCAACCTCTCATTCTTCCTCTGGAGCCTTGAATTTCAGGCCAGGGACTCCAGCTGGTTTAACACCCGCCTGCCAAAGCCAGCTCAGTTTCCACCCCACCAGGAATTTACCATTCAGCAACCCAACCCTGTTTCCTCCAGCCTAAATACTGACCTAGTAAAGGCACGCTAGACCTGGGCGCTTATCTGTAAACCGAAGAGGGTGAATTAGGTAGTCTCAAAGGTATATTGCAGCTTTAAAGTTGTTACTCTCTGTTTAAGAAAAATAGTGGTCCTAATATAATAGCCTAGATAAGATTCTTCTATACAAATTCTCTCTCCTACTGGTATCGGTCATTTTTGATGTAAAATAAATGCTGAAAGCATTATATTTGCTTTGACAGTTCAGCTAATGGTCAGCAAAGGGTTAATGCATTTAGAAGAGAAGATAATCTGTTAGTCAGTACAAAGAATTTCATATCCTGAATATAATCCTGAAAAAATTGGAGATCTTTGAGGAGCCTTTAGCTGGACTATATTGTCTTTGTGTAAAATGGTTTTGGCTTTCACTCTAATACAGCTTTAGCCTAGGTGAGGGCTAGTCGCTTGCTATTTGATAGGGCTATTTGCATTTCAAAGCTAATCAGTATTAAATAATCAACTGGTAAAGAGGAGTAAGAGGGTCATTGTGTGTATTTTATTATTGTGAAAAACATGCTGAGAGGCTGAGAGCTCACTAGAATTCTAGCAGATAAGAAAGTGGTTTATGTGAAAGGTCTCTTAATGGGTGTGTTACTCATTTCTTTCTGCTCACATGACTGCCAGGCTTTATAAGGAAGTAAACATAAAATGTGGAGAGAATAACCATGTTTATTTCCAATACAGACCTTATATTTAAAAAAGCCTTTTTTTATATTTATTTATTTTTGAGAGAGAAAGAGAGAGAGAGACAAAGCGTGAGCAGGGGAGGGGCAGAGAGAGAGGGAGACACAGAATCCGAAGCAGGCTCCAGGCTCTGAGCTGGTAGCACAGAGCCCAACACAGGGCTCAAACTCACAAACCATGAGATCATGACCTGAGCCCAAGTCAGACGTTTAACTGATTGAGCTACCCAGGCGCCCCACAGACCTTATATTTAAGGTGAAAGCATCTCTCAAATCTCGTAACTAGATAGTTTACTTTGTAGGATCTTTAATAGTTTGAATTAAGAATTATAATGTTTTGTTGACCAACTCAGACCAAAGTTGATTCTAACTCTAGGGGCAACAGGGTGACCCAATCGGTTGAGCGTTCGACTTCGGCTCAGGTCATGGAAAAAAATTTTTTTTAATGTTTATTTTTGAGACAGCCCAAGTGGGGGAGGGGTAGGGAAGAGGGGACAGAGGATCTGAAGCAGACTCTGCACTGACAGGCAGACAGCAGCAAGCCCAATGTGGGACTTGAACTCACAAACTGTGAGATCATGACCTAAGCCAAAGTCAGAGGCTCAACTGACTTTGCCCCAACGTTAAAATAAATAAATAAATAAATATATATATATATATTTCTAAAGACATTCTTATTTAAAAAAAAACAAAAAACAAAATTTGATTGTAACTCTAATTTGGTGGTTCTTAACCCCAGAACATTGGAATTGTAGCTGGGATGCAGAAGTGCAAGAGAACCTGGCTCTCTGTGTCCCAAACAGACCAGGTTCGTCACTTGCCTCTAACAAAATCCAAAGTCAGAGAAATAAGTGATGGTGAGGCAAGAAAGGGATTTATTTCAGTGAGGCCAACACCTGGAAGACAGTGGATTAGCGTCTCAAAGCTTGTCTCCAAAGTGCAGATAATACTTCCAGGTTGATAAAAGGAAAATGTGTGGCAATGGTGGGGGTGTACGTGCAGGTGGGTGGTAAAGATCAGGTAGATAGTTATCAATCACATGGGGTCTTGCTAGTTCAGTATGGTCTTTGTTACTTGAGGGGATAGTTTCAGTTCCCCTCGGGGGATACTTTGCCCACTGCCTTTTGCCTGAGTTGTGAGATAAACTGGAAAGAAGAACATAATCGATTAGAAAGTTTGAGGTCAAAATGAAGGTAGTTGAAGTCCTCTTTTAGAATCATCAAGGGCAAAGAAAAATATTGATGTTTGTTTGCACCCCAGAGAATGATGTCATTGGTTTGGGGTGGTGCCTGGTTGTCAATATTGTTTAGTAATTTTCAAGCGATTCTCCTGGGTTGAAGGTTGAGAATCACTATTCTAATTATCCCGAACATATCTTTATTCATGAAAAAAAAAAATCCAAAAACAAAAACAAAACTTCATTGACATTCCCAATGTCAGTAGCTGTGCTGTCAATTAAAAAATTTATTTTTAATATTTATTTATTTTTGAGGGAGAGAGAGAGGGCACAAGTGGAAGAGGGGCAGAGAGAGAGGGAGACACCGAATCCCAAGCAGGCTCCAGGCTCCGAGCTGTCAGCACAGAGCCCAACATGAGGCTTGAACTCACAAATCGCGAGATCATGACCTGTGTGCTCTCAATTTTTGATTGCGCACATCTATTTAAAAAATGAGAATAGAGGGGTGCCTGGATGACTCAGTCGGCTGAGCGTCTGACTTGGGCTTAGGTCGTGATCTCATGGTTCATGGGCTGGAGCCCCACATCGGGCTCTCTGCTGTCAGTACAGAGCCCGCCTGGGACCCTCTGTCCCCCACCCCTCTCTGTACCTCCCCTTCTCTTGTGCTCTCTGTCTCTCAAAAATAAATAAACACTTAAAAAAAAAAAAAAACCCAGCTAAAGTGGTAAATTAAAAAAAAAAAAAAAAAAAAAGAACACTTACCAGTGTCTCTGTGCATGTGTTTGCACTGCGTTACTAATATATTATCTATATTTATAAAACAGAGAAGAGTAGACATTTGTAAAAATATGAATAATAATAAACATTTCTTCCTGTACCCCTAAGCATTCTTGCAGCCACTGTTCCACAGGATAAAGTCCTAATTCCTTAGCATGGAATTCAAGGTTTTCTCCAAACAGAATTTTATCTCCCTCTTATCACTGTTATATACCATACTGTGTTTGTTTGTTTATGGTTATATTTCCTAATGTCATAGGCCACTTGCCTGGGAAATAGACTGTGAGATGGAAACTTGCATGTAGAAAGTTTATCAAGGAGCAAAGGAATTAGGATTGGGCAGAAGATAGAGAAGATGCAGTTGTTTTTTTGTTTTTGTTTTTAATGTTCATTTATTTATTTATTTTAGAGAGAGATAGAGGCAGAGAGAATCCCAAGCAGGCTCCAGGCTGTCAGCACAGAACCCTAGGAGGCACGAGATCAATGAGATTTAGACCTGAGCCTAAGTCAAGAGTCTGAAGCTTAACTAGCTAAGCCACCCAGGCTCCCCTAGGGGAGATGCAGTTGTAACAGAGTTCTGGAGCTGCACGTCCCTTCAGAGTTGTCCCGCCATGAGGCAAGGGGGTTAGTCCTTCATCCAGCATTGAGTGGTTATCTGTGTGGGCTGCCCCTGGGAGAGGTGGTTCTGATAGCAAATCGCAGACAGCCATCACCCACCAACCTGACAGCTGTTAGGGGAATGAAAATGCCTCCAGTCCGGAGAGGGGATGCTCACCACAGCATCCACCAGACTCCCTGCCACATGCCTTAGCACAGCTTCTCCCTGACACAGGAATATTTCACCCTGTCTCTGCCCTGCAAAACCCAGCACTCCCTGGAGGCTCAATTTATTATCATTTTTCTTAATGCTTTATTACTTATTTTTGAGAGAGAAAGAGTGCAAATGGGGGAGGGGCAGAGAGAGAGGGAGACACAGTATCGAAAGCAGCTCTAGGCTCTGAGCTGTCAGTGCAGAGCCTGATGTGGGGCTCCAACTCACAAGCTGTGAGATCATGACCTGAGCTGAAGTCAGACATTTAACCGACTGAGCCACCCAGGAGCCTCCGCTGCAGGCTCAATTTAAAATGCCACCACTTTTTTTTTTTTAATTTTTTTTTTTAACATTTATTCATTTTTGAGAGACAGAGAGACAGACAGACAGACAGATCATGACTGGGGGAGGGGCAGAAAGAGAGAGGGAGACACAGAATCTGAAGCAGGCTCCAGGCTCTGAGCTGTCACACAGCCCAATGCGGGGCTCAAACTCATGGACCTACCATGAGATCATGACCTGAGCTGAAGTTAGATGTTCAACCTACTGAGCCACCCAGGCACCCCACCACTTCTTCCTCAAAGTCTGTACTCCTTTTCTGGGTGTTGTACCAGGAGACACAGCAGAGATGTGACTTTGATGTCACAGACACCTGTGTTTGAATATTGTATTTTAAGGACCTTGCTTGGGCAAGTTATTTAAGTTCTCTGAGTCTGACTGGAGCTTATGGAGACCTACTCTACAGGATTTTTACAAGGATTAATTGAAATAATCACTTGGGGACACCTGGGTGGCTCAGTTGGTTGAACAACCAACACTTTGGCTCAGGTCACAATCTCATGGTTTGTGAGTTTGAGCCCCCTGTCAGGCTCACTGCTGCTAGCCTGTCAGCACAAAGCCTGCTTCAGATCTTCTGTCCCCCTCTCTCTGCCCCTCCCCGCTTGTACTCTCCCAAAAAATAAATAGGGGCAATGATATACCCCGATTTGAAAGACCACCTGAAAACAAACCACCAGAGTCCAGAGTCAAAGCCAAGCGGCAAGGGTCGTTTATTGCAGGTTCGAACCCGGTCCTCCGCGCACTCGTTGCCAGTGACGCTAAGAGGCCCCGAGCGAGGATCTTACAGCTTCTTTTATAGACAGGCACAAGCAAGTTAGGGATTTTTTTGAGGTTACAGAGCTGTTATAGGTTGACATTTAAATTTGAACACTCAGCAGAACTTAATTGGTTCCCGCCTTTATTTCAACCACTCAGCAGAACTTGATTGGTTCCCACCTTTAGGTCAGACCACAACTGGCTGGTTCTGGGAACGGCGGGGTGGGGGGGGGTGGGGGGGGGAAGGTCTTTTCTTTGCAGTTGTGAGTACACCTGGTAATTTTTCTCTTAGTCTCTCAGCAGCTCAGTCGGTTAAGCGTTGGACTCTTGGTTTTAGCTCAGGTCATGATCTCAAGGTTCGTGTGTCTGAGCCCTGCATCAGGCTTTGTTTTGACAGTGTGCAGCCTGCTTGGAATTCTCTCTCTCTGTCTCTCTCTTCCCTGCCCCCCTACTCACTCATTCTGTCTCTCTCTCTCAAAAAATAAATAAACTTAAATAAATAAGTAATATTTTTAAAAAAGAATCACTCAACCAGTGATACTATGACATTTTTGTTCTAGCTTTTACTTCCTCTTTTCCACATTTCTGTAGTTTACTTAAATGATTTCAATGTCAAAATAAAAAAAAATAAAATAAAAAACAATGGCAAGACAAATATAATTAAGATACTATAGTGATTTTTCATGTTTATTCAATTTAAAATCTTATTTATTCTGAAATAATGTTTCTGCTTTTATGAAAAATTGATTTTTTTTCAGCTTTAGGAAAATCTGATGACAGAGTAAGAGATTTTTCACAGAACTTTATGGTGGTACAATTTATGTAACAATAGATTTTTGAAGGAATCTTAATTAGGAAAATAAAATTTTGGCCATATATACATATGCACATATATGCATGAAGAAATTATTGGTTCATGAAACTAAAAATGCAGATATAATCACTATATCATAATACCTGCCTATTATGCTAATATTGATACTATTTTCTGTATTTATATTATATAGTTATTCACTAGTAATATTTATAATATAATATATAATGTATATAATTAACTTCTCTTTGATTGCCAATTATTTGTTGAGCACTATAGCATCTATAATATAGAAAACATTTTAATTAGTGCTATAGAGAAAGGTGAAATGGGATTCCTATTCTGAAGGAACTCAAAATCATTTAACTGATGAAAAATAAACAATAATAAATATTTCAAAGAATATTTCAAGAAAAAGGAGATCACTTTGGAAATAATTTAGATCTTTTACGTAATTGGTACTGACATCTCTGAACATACCATAGCATTTCAGGAGCCAGGCTGGTCTGGAGAAGTTCTCTCAGAGGATAGATAGGATTTAGACAAGTTATCAACTCCTTGATTATTAGTGACCTGATCGGGTATAACTTTGTATCTCACACAGGGCTTAATATATGCTAGGCCCTCAGCTAAAAAAAAAAAAAAAAAAAAAAAAAGTAATTAGTGTAAATGCATACAAATAAATGCTGAGTGTATAAATTGGGTATCTGGGGAAGAATGAGGAAGGATCCCAGATTTATGGTAGAATTTGAGGGAAACAACAAAGGTGGTAGGAATCCTGACATGCTGGGTGGTGAGAGTGAACGTCTGGTGGAAGTGAAGTCCTCAGACAGGAATGGAATGCGCAAGAGGACAGCAACACAGAATAGGTTGGCAGAGATTTTTATAGACCTTAAGTAATACAATTTTGATTGTACCCTGTATGGAACAGGGAGAATGCATTAACCTGTACTAAGGGAACACAAATCTGAGCATGTTACTTCCAACTCCCAGGATTTACACAGTTAAGTCTGAATTCCTCAACCAGACTTCCATTCTTAAATTTCTCCAAAACTTTCTGTTAAATTTCTCTTCATTTCTTAATCCCCTTGTTTTCTCCTTCCTCTGACATCCCCACGTGGTGGCTATACACATTTTCAAATCCCCCGTTTGGAGTTAATCTTCCCATATTCTCAAAGCTCTCTGTTTAATGCACACTTATAGCCCCTGTTAGCTTGCCTTTTGAATAGATGTGGGTCTCACGCTCCAGACCATGCATTTAGAGAGAAGAGATAATGTCTTAGTCATCTTTGTATCCACCCTCTTCCAGCACTCAGTATTGATTCCAGTTTTTATCAGTATGAGTGAAGGTTATTTGAAATAGCGATTCCTTATTATAAACCAGTGAAAATGCTGAATGTCATTTTCTCTTACAAGCTGACATTAATACACATTACAAGTAGGCCCAACATAAAAAGCTGCTTAATGGATGGTAAAAGGTAGGTCATATAAATTCCTCTGCTTGAAGAATTATTTCTACCTGAATCACAAGGTGTTTTTGATCTAAGTAACCTAAGTAGTTAAGTCTTAGAAATGTTTGACAGAGGTGGAAAAGAATCATGACAGAGGTCAGTTACTATTAGGAAAAAAAGTTTTCTTAGTGAAAGAATTTTTTTTTTAATAAATGGTAACAAATAAAACCTCTCATAACTAGATTGTATGACCTTCCTGGCTTGTCTGTATTAAAGAGAGGCAATTTTTTTGTTGTTATAGACTGATTAAAAAAAAAAAGAGTAGAAGGGATGGACTCAAACTTGACTTTTTGTCATTTATGAAGGTCATGTTATCAGCTGTGTTCGGTGAAGGGCTGGACTTTATCCCATTGGTTGATAAGAATTATCAACACTTTACAAGACAGAAACTTCACATGAAAGTGCATTTTTACTGCCTAGTTCATAGTTACTTTTTTTTTTGTAGTTACTTTTGAATCTCTGCCTGTTTTGTGCTTACATTGATTACGAAATGTACTTTCATGTCCGGGATAGAGTGTCTAGATATTGGGAAAATAACAAGAGACCAAGAAAAACCTAAACTTGGTTTCATTAATGACTAACCAGACTGTATGAATGAATAACACAGTGAATGCATAGTCTACTTGTTTTTAATGAGGTTTAGTAATCACTCCTGGAGGGCCTAGTCTAGGTGACTATGTCACATATGCCTTTTTATCCCTGTCAGGAAGTATACAACTTCAAGGAATGCCCCCCTAGGACTCAACTCCAGAGAATATGAGAATAGTGCTGCCTGGAATGAGGATCATGGCAGTCCTGCACATCACAGAAGTTACTCAGTGAAGGGTTCCTGGGTGGCTCAGTTGGTTAGGCATCTGGCTTTGGCTCATGTCATGATCTCATGGTTCTTGGGTTCGAGCCCCCCATTGGGCTGTCTGCTGCAGTGCAGAGCCTACTTTGGATCCTCTGTCCCCCTCTCTGTCTGCCCCTCCCCTGCCCCCTCTCTCCCTCCCTCTCTCTCTCTCTCTCTCTCTCAAAAATAAATAAACATTAAAAACTAGAGAAGTTATTCAGTGATTCTTGCATGAAGGAATGAATAATTACAAGATTATCTCAGACTTCTAAGGCCAAAGAGAGTTTGACAAAAGCCATTTTTGTTTTTTTTTTTTTTTTGTTTTGTTTTTTTTTATTTTTGGGACAGAGAGAGACAGAGCATGAATGAACGGGGGAGGGGCAGAGAGAGAGGGAGACACAGAATCGGAAACAGGCTCCAGGCTCTGAGCCGTCAGCCCAGAGCCTGACGCGGGGCTCGAACTCACGGACCGCGAGATCGCGACCTGGCTGAAGTCGGACGCTTAACCGACTGCGCCACCCAGGCGCCCCAACAAAAGCCATTTTTGAAACCAGGGCCATTATTCTAATATTAGTCTAAACAGGGTGATCTGTGAATAAACATGACAATACCATACTAGCCATACCAGACATTTAAGAAAATGTAACTTTCCAGGAAAATCAGCAAAAAAGAATAATTCTACATAAAATCACTTGCAGATACGTTTCTTGATGGAAATACCAGAACCAAATTCAACATCAATATGAAATTTGGAAAATTGTTTCTGAATATTGGTGCTTTTATTCACACATTGCCCTCCTCTGCTTTCCCATCCCTGGGGTGCAAGAGCTGCCCTTTGGTCTGAGTAAGAAGTGTTGGTGAGTCATATTAGCTATTTTTAATACACAGACATGTGAGAGAGCTGTTTGATAGAGGATTTGCTCGCTAGCAATTGGATTTGAGAAAGTCCAGGCTTCAAGCCAGATTCTGGAGTGAGGCAGAAATGGGGACTAAACAGAAAAGCTTACAGGCTTTTCAGACTAAAACAGAGAGAATGTAGATGTAAAACTAGGGTTTAATTTGAGTAGTAATTTAGAGTAGGTGCTGATTTAGGAAGATTGGAAAGATACAGAATTAATGGCAAGGTTAATGATGGGCCTCTTGAAGTGAGAGAAAGATGACAGTTTATGGAATACACCTACCTCCTAAGCACTTTATATTTGAATACCTACATGCTAAAAAGTGGTAGCTAAAAATAAATAGTCGTACATTTTAAAATTTTTTTTAATGTTTTATTTATTTTTAAGACAGAGACAGAGCATGAGTGGGGATGGGGCAGAGAGAGAGGGAGACACAGAATCTGAAGCAGGCTCCAGGCTCTGAGCTGTGAGCACAGAGCCCAACGCGGGGCTCAAACTCATGAACTGTGAGATCACGACCTGAGCCGAAGTTGGACGCCTAACCAACTGAGCCACCCAGGTACCCCAATAGTCGTACATTTTTAAATAGAGCATTTCTTCCTTTCCCTGAACTTCTAACCTTACTTCATGAACACAATCCTAATTTTAAAGTAAAGGAGCCTCATACTAATCAGCAAAGCAGAGAGACTATATTAATTCTTCAATTTATGAGTAGAGAAGTACTTATTGAGACTGGAGAATTATTTGTATGCTTATCATGGAATTTATTTGTATATTTGGTGCCTTGTTCCACAGATGATTTAAGCAGAAATGATAGGTAACTTAGGACAATACTGTACCAATGCAAAACTCTCCACTAAACCTTCTTACATATCTAGAACCCAGATGGGAAAATGGAATAAACCACTGAGTTTCAGTGCATGTAAATAGATGTTACAAGATTCATGCATTAAGTCAGTACTTTTCAACCATTAAACACACACACACACACACACACACACACACACACACACACACCATACATACACACTCAGGCACTCACCAGGTATTTATTTACTTTAATTTTAGACATAATTATAATAAGCTTGGTTATCTGGGTTTATCTAGTCCACAGGAGACCAGAACAATATATTGCTGCACATTTCCTTGGCATTAATAATTATATAAAGGGCTTTCACATCCATTATTAGCTGTTCAAGGCAGACACAGCAATAATGTTAATATTAAATATTAATAATATTAATAATATTAATAATATTAAGTTAGCCGCCTGACAGCCCCAAGAAGATAGAATAATTCTAGGGTGCCTGGGTGGCTCAGTCAGTCAAGCGTCCAACTCTTGATCTCAGCTCAGGTCTTGATCTCAGGGTCTTGAGTTCAAGGCTTGCATTGGGCTCTTTGCTGAGCATGGAGCCTACTTAAAAAAAGAAATTCTAAATAGTAGGCACATAAACTGCAAGAATATGCTAGACTATAGCCATGATGCAGGGGAAAGAGAAAGGCATGCATCACTCTTCCTAGGAGGTATATCCACAGGCCAGACTCAGACCCCCAAATGAATATACAGGTTATCCAGTCCAACCTCCCAGTCAGCTAGCTCATGGTTCACCTCTGTAGTTTTTTCTCTTAGGTAGTTGGACTGCCTCTACCTATATGTCACCACTTATGAGATTATTTCCAGTTGACAGGAATCTGTTGACAATTAATGTTATGTGTCAGTTTGGTTGGGCCATGGTGACTAGATGTGTGGTCAAATATTATTCTGGATGTTTCTATGAGAGTCTTTTTGAATGAATTGACATTTAAATTGGTGGACTTTGAGTAAAGCAGATTGCTCTCCACAATGTGGGTGAGCCTAATCTGATCAATTGAAGGGCCAGACTAGAACAAAAGACTGACCTCCTCTGACCAAGAGGAATTCTACAGCAGATGACTTTCAGATTTGAACTGCAACATTGGTTCCTCTCTGAGTCTGTAGCCTGCTGGCCCGCCCTGGTAATTTTGGATTTGCCAGTCTCCATAATGACATGAGCCATTGGCCGGAAATAGAGTTGACTTGGGCAGAGGGTAGAGATTGGAGCAGTGGTAGGGAAACAAAAGAACAGCACGTGCTTTCTCTGTCCCTTGCTCCTCTGCCAGTAAATATTAGTTTCCTCCATTGACCTTCCTCATTGTCATTCTCAATTTAACTTTTTACATATTCTAAATTGGGAAGATAAATCCGAGAAAGGTTTGACCTCTTGCACCAATGTAATTTCCATTCTCAGCTTCTGTGAACCTTAGAGCCCTCTTCTCTTTCTCTTTGTCAGGGATAGGGCTTGCAGAAAGCTATAAATACATGCTTGTTACCAGCATAAGATTTATACAGATGGGGAATTGTTAAGTAGATAGAGTTGCTGGATAGCTCAACTTTGTCTGAATTAGAAATAAATCATGTTTGTATAATCTAGTCTTTGCTAGTTCTGTTTATTCAGCCAAGTTATTTCCTGCACAGATCCTACCTTTGTCTGGCAGTTAGAATCTCTTTTTTTTTTTCATGTTGCTTCTCATTACATTTATTTTGAAGTGCCACCACACACAGCTTGTGGTTGATATACTTTCAGTCCAGCTAATCTCACCCTTAGTGCTCATTTTAAGTAAGCAGGTTTTTCCAATCTGTAGATTTCCTAATCACTCTTTCTGTAATGCATCATGTAGTGTCATTAAACTTTACAGGATTTATTTTCTCACCTTTACAGAAATAATTAACTAAGTATGGTTTGATGGAAAAAGAACTAGATTGTGTGTTGCGGCATCCTGGTTATTTTCATTGTGTTTCCTACCTACTCAACCAAGTGACTTCACCTGTCATGTACACCTCATCAGCAAAATGAAGGAGTGAGATTATATCAGTTGTTCTCAATTCTGGGTGCATGTTAGAAGCATCTGGGGAACTTTAAAAATACTAATGCTTGGCCATACTAGACAAGCTAAGTCAGATCCCCTTGAGGTAAGACCAGGGCATTGCCATTTTATTAAAAGCTCAACCAGAGTTAGAAACCACTGGATGAATGATTTTCATGGGCCTTTCCAACTTTATCATTCCCTTATTCTTATTCTTACTGACTTGGACTCCTCCTACCTGATGTTTACAGATAGTACAGGAAGAGAACTTCCTTGATTTAATTAATTAATAGTTACGGGTAGGAATTATGCAGTCATTATGTGACATTTTAACTCCACTGGGTTGTGAAAAATAAGAACAGTAGAGAGAAGAGTTTGTGTCCCCAATCTCTTAAGATTTTTAAAAAAGGGATAATTTTTATTTCCATAACTTAATATATATCCTCTGTGTGTGTGTATGTGTATATATATATATATATATATATATATATGTATATATATATATATATATATTCTCTATATCCTAAATGCTAAATGAACAATTAAGATGCCTTCCATTGTGTCTCTACTGCGGGAAACAGTCAAGAAAATCAGGGATTCAGAGAGGTGTGCATGAGATGCAATGGGAGCCAAGAGAAGGCTGCTTGTCCTAGATTGAGGTACAGAAAAGAATTTCTTTGAATCCAATGTCTGAACTGGGAGTACAAGTATCTAGAGGAAAAAAGGGTGGATGTTGGAGGTTGGGGTAACAGAGAAGATGTGATATCCTCTGAGAAGTACAAGGAGTTCAGTGTACTATAGACAGCTTGGGATGAGAAGGATGGAACGATTATGGGGGAACATATTGTAAAGACCTTATTTATATAGGAAATTTCTAGTTTGGTAAAACTTTTATTCACTTTGTAAGATTATTTTTAATTTTAAAATGTTTATTTCTTTTTGAGAGAGAGAGAGAGAGCGCACGCACACGTATGTGAGTAGGGTGGGGGTAGGGGGTGGGGAAAGGACAGAAAGATAGAGAATCCCAAGCAGGCTCACTGCTGTCAGTGCAGAGGCTGACCCAGGGCTGGAACCCATGAACTGTGAGATCATGACTTGAGCCCAAAACAAGAGTTGGACACTTAACTGAGCCACCCAGGAGCCATGACTTTGTAAGATTTTTTAAATTCTTATTCATTCTTCCTTGACCCAATATCATTGTTATATTAGACTTTATTTCCTTATCTTATTATAATTCCTTAGTTCTTGTTCTAGTAACTATTTGGCAAAATAATACATTGTTTTTCTTCACGGATATCCTTCTTGTAGTAGAACAAGGATTTCCTACACAAATATATTTTAGCCTAAACTGAATAACCCTTAATCAGGGTGTTGCCCTTCTTCATCACTCTGTAAATTAATTTTTCCCCCTTCTCCTATCCTCTTATTTAACTGGAAAAAATAAATCTTCTATAAAACTGTCCATCACTTATTAAGCTCATATTGATTTGTTTCCCCCTAGAATTTGTGGTACTTGGCTTATTTTTAATTTTTAAATCAAAGTACCCCAAATTATTTTGTATTATTTTCAATTTTGTCATTTTTTATTACCTACTTGATAGCAATAGAAGTAATGATTAGAATATTGAACCACTTTAGCCAAGAAAACCTGAGAGAAATAAAGAGACTTGTATCACTAGCTATTATAATGTGTCAGAATGCTCAATAAATATACTTGTATGGCACTGGTATTAGAAATGACTTATGAATTAGTAAGAGAACTAACAGTCCATGAACATGTCTAAGCATCTTTAATGATAATTCATATTTAGTGTGGATTAATGGACAGGTATCTAAATGGCCTTTGACAAATCCTGTACTGGTATCTTAAAAATTCTGACAAATTGGAGCACCTGGGTGGCTCAGTCGGTTGAGCATCCAACTTTGGCTCAGGTCATGATCTCGCAATTTGTGAGTCCAAGCCCCACGTCAGGCTCTGTGCTGACAGCTCGGAGCCTGGAGCCTGCTTCGGATTCTGTGTCTCCTTCTCTCTCTGCCCCTCCCCCACTTGTGCTCTGTCTTGCTCTATCAAAAATAAATAAACTATGAAAAAAGTTAAAAAAATTCTGACAATTTCATCATTCTAAAAAAAAAAAGCAAAAGAAAACCAATATACCAATAAGAAACCCAAGCCATAGGAAAAGATACAAACTTCTTTGACATTACAATTTTATATGTGTGCATATACACAACATATTAAAGCCATCATCATTTTTATTGGAAGCTTTATAAGTTTTTGTCACGAAAGATAAAGAACTCTATCATCACTACTAGTACTCTCAGTTTAGAAGTACTGATTAATGTAATTAGACATGAGAAAGTAATAAGAGGTATGGATATTTGAAAGAAGGTGACTCAGTGATCATTATTGGCAGATGATAATATATTAAGAAAAACAGAGAAGTAAGAGACTATTATTAGAAACCATGAGATTAGTAAGGTGGTTGATTTCATGCACAAAAATGGATCCAAATCAATCATTTTCCTATATATAAAGAATAGTTGAATAGATCATGTGGTGGAGGCAAGTTACCAATTATAGTAGCAACGAAAAAAGAAGATAAGATACTTAGAAATGAAATTGACAAAAATATGCAGAAACTTGTTAAAGAAACGTTAATACTCCTGAGAGATCTGGCAGGAAAAGATCGGAAGAAATACTCCGATAAACTGCTGGAGTTGGGCATGATATCCCCAAAGGGCATTTTCAAAATAAAATGACAGCTCAACTGACTTCTAAGGAGTGCAATTTTTGGTAACTGGAGGACCCTTTTTCTGGCTGAGCATCAGGACAAATTTGAGGAAGCAAGTTGAGATGAACTGGGTTGTTTGCAAGCCACTCCCTACCTGTTTCAGCCCCAAATAGAGCTGAGAATGAATGAGAACAGACATGTCCACTAGGGATTTTTCTGTAAGGTGTGTTTTGCAAAACCTGTTTTTGATCTTCCCTATGAAAACTCTATAGTTATGTTCAGTAAGGTCATTGCATAATAAGATTTTTTTAAGATTATCAGAGACACGCTGACCTCATGTATCCTGGTATTTTGGGGCTGGAACAAACACAAAGACAGCTATTCGGACACTGTGTCTTCCTCCGAGCCCCCTCCCCCAAATTAGGGGACAGCTGAAATCTGGGTTCCCTTGGGAAAATATTTGCAACATTTTAGGTAAGTTTCTTATAACCTATATATTAAGAGTGGTCTTCCAATTCAGTTAGGAAGAGATAAGTCAAAAAAGTGTAGAGGCAATTCAAATAATAAAAGATACAAGTGGTTAATAAGCATAAAGAATGCATGAGTAAATCTCATTGAGAGTAACAGAAAGACAAATTATTACCTGTCAGATTGAAAACACCTATATATGTATTTTTTTAATCTGAAAATTATTTCCAAACTATGGCAAACTTGTAAGAAAAAGAGATATCATCTAATGATGGATATTGGCACTCTTCTACATGGTAACTTAGAATTGTACTTATTTAAAAACTAAGATAGATAGGTAGATAGATAGATAAACTAACATTATTTTGACCTTCCAATCACAATTCTGAGAATTTACTCTAAGGTTTAATCAGACATATACACAAAAATATATGTAGAAAGATGTTGACTGTAGAATTATTTATAATTATAAAAGTCAGAAAAATTCAAAATCAGCCATAGAGTATTTGTTAAATAACTGTGGTATAACCACATGAAAAAATACCATGCACCCATTAGCAGTGATGTAGTAGATATTTATTTACTGACCTGGTAAGATAGTCATGACCTTTTGTTAAGTAATAAAAGTAGTTAGTATGACTAAATATAATTTATGATATCATTTGGCTAAGAAAGATTTCTTTATATGTCTGTATCAGAATCCATATGTATGTATGTGTCTATAAACATACGAACATAGTCAAAATGTTTACAAGTTTAGGAGGTGGAATTATGAGATTTCTTAATGATTTCTATGCTTCTGTAAGTTTCCTATTTTTATATCAGATAAGCATGATTAACTTGTATGAGAATGATAAAGAAAGATTCATGGTCCCATTGGATCTTTTACTATTTTACTATTCCCTGAAAAATATTTGTTTTCTGTACTTTCTTCATTCTAGTTTGTAACTTTATTTTTTTTCAATATATGAAATTTATTGTCAAATTGGTTTCCATACAACACCCAGTGCTCATCCCAAAAGGTGTCCTCCTCAATACCCATCCCCCACCCTCCCTTCCCTCCCACCCCCCATCAACCCTCAGTTTGTTCTCAGTTTTTATTTTTATTTTTATTTTTTTTGTTTTTTTTGATTTATTTATTTTTTTAATGTGATTTTTTTCTTTTCATTTAAAATTTCTTTTTTTTATTTTATACACTTACTTTTTTTATTATTATTATTATTTTTAATATATTAAATTTATTGTCAAACTGGTTTCCATACAACACCCAGTGCTCATCCCAAAAGGTGCCCTCCTCAATACCCATCCCCCACCCTCCCCTCCCTCCTACCCCCCTTCAACCCTCAGTTTGTTCTCAGTTTTTAAGAGTCTCTTATGCTTTGGCTCTCTCCCACTCTAACCTCTTTTTTTTTTTTTCCTTCCCCTCCCCCATGGGTTTCTATTAAGTTTCTCAGGATCCACATAAGAGTGAAAACATATGGTATCTGTCTTTCTCTGTATGGCTTATTTCACTTAGCATCACACTCTCCAGTTCCATCCATGTTGCTACAAAGGGCCATATTTCGTTCTTTCTCATTGCCATGTAGTACTCCATTGTGTATATAAACCACAATTTCTTTATCCATTCATCAGTTGATGGACATTTAGGCTCTTTCCATAATTTGGCTATTGTTGAGAGTGCTGCTACAAACATTGGGGTGCAAGTGCCCCTATGCATCAGTACTCCTGTATCCCTTGGGTAAATTCCTAGCAGTGCTATTGCTGGGTCATAGGGTAGGTCTATTTTTAATTTTCTGAGGAACCTCCACACTGTTTTCCAGAGTGGCTGCACCAATTTGCATTCCCACCAACAGTGCAAGAGGGGTCCCATTTTTCCACATCCTCTCCAGCATCTATAGTCTCCTGATTTGTTCATTTTGGCCACTCTGACTGGCGTGAGGTGGTATCTGAGTGTGGTTTTGATTTGTATTTCCCTGATAAGGAGCTACATTGAGCATCTTTTCATGTGCCTGTTGGCCATCCGGATGTCTTCTTTAGAGAAGTGCCTATTCATGTTTTCTGCCCATTTCTTCACTGGGTTATTTGTTTTTCGGGTGTGGAGTTTGGTGAGCTCTTTATGGATTTTGGATACTAACCCTTTGTCCGATATGTCATTTGCAAATATCTTTTCCCATTCCGTTGGTTGCCTTTTAGTTTTGTTGGTTGTTTCCTTTGCTGTGCAGAAGCTTTTTATCTTCATAAGGTCCCAGTAATTCATTTTTGCTTTTAATTCCCTTGCCTTTGGGGATGTGTTGAGTAAGAGATTGCTACGGCTGAGGTCAGAGAGGTCTTTTCCTGCTTTCTCCTCTAGGGTTTTGATGGTTTCCTGTCTCACATTCAGGTCCTTTATCCATTTTGAGTTTATTTTTGTGAATGGTGGGAGAAAGTGGTCTAGTTTCAACCTTCTGCATGTTGCTGTCCAGTTCTCCCAGCATCATTTGTTAAAGAGACTGTCTTTTTTCCATTGGATGTTCTTTCCTGCTTTGTCAAAGATGAGTTGGCCATATGTTTGTGGGTCTAGTTCTGGGGTTTCTATTCTATTCCATTGATCTATGTGTCTGTTTTTGTGCCATCTAGTTTGTAACTTTAAATGCTACTCATTAAAAAAAATTTTTAAGTTTATTTATTAATTTTTGAGACCAAGCAAGAGAGCAAGCACAAGTGGGGAAGGGCAGAGAGAGGGAGAGAGAGAATCCTAAGCAGGTTTTGCACTCTCAGCGCAGAACCAAATGTGGGGCTCCATCTCATGAACTGTAAGATCATGTCCTGAGCTGAAATCAAGGGTTGGATGCTTAACTGACTGAGCCACCCAGGCACCCCAAACCCTACTCATTTAAAATGAAATCAATAGTTTCTTTCCCTCTCCCTCAGCGAGCAACATCGTTCCTTGTAGTTTTTGGCAGAAAAGAGCTGGCAGGAGGGTGTGTTGGTGTCTTCTGGTGTTTATAGGTAAGAACATTACTAGTTTGGCGTCTGTTCCAATGCAGTCACCCTAGGCAATCTACTAAACCAAGAACTCTGCCAGTGTGTGTATGTGTTTAACATTCCAAGAAGGGAGCTACTAAAACAATAAAAGTGCTAGATGAGAAAGAGCTCCTGGGAATATGTGTGTGTGCACTTTCAGACAGAATACTTGAAACCAAGCCAGTACACAGACTGCATGGACAATTGGGCCATTTTTCTTGCTGTTCTTCTGAGTATTTTATAAACCATACCAGTGTTGGCAGGCACTCTTGCATTTAAACCCAAGTTAGATACTTTTTAGATACCTTTTAAGGTATCTGTTGAAAAGACAATAAATGCTGTGGGGAATGCGGAGATTGAAAGGCCGAGCACTTGGGTCAGATAAGCCAGTGCTCCAGCCATCTAATTTAATGCTTTAAATGTTAACACATTTTTTAACCCACAAAGAAATTATGGGGTAGCCTAGAAAGAGAAATCATTCGCATCTTAAATGTAGGATACAGAGAGGAGGAAAGACTCTTACCAGTGCAATATGTTCAGCATCTGTGTTCTTTGAGGTACTTTTAGTGCATAGTAGAATTCACAAGATGAAGGGATGTAACTTGTAATAAATGTCTGTTCTCCTATGTATGCAAACTTGTTGTGTACACGATACTGGAATAAGGGTACGTTTGCTCCAATATGTGTCCCTTGGTTTATGGGTTTGAGCTCCAAGTCGGGGTCTGTGCTGATAGCATGGAGCCTGCTTGAGAGTCTCTGTCTCCCTCTCTCTGCTCCTCCCCTGCTCACTCTCTCCCTCTCTCAAAATAAATAAATAAACATTTAAAAAATATATGTGCTGCAGTGCGCCTGGATGGCTCAGTCATTTAAGCATCCGACTTCAGCTGAGGTCATGATCTCATGGTTTGTGGGTTCGAGGCCCGCATCAGGCTCTTTGCTGACAGCTCAGAACCTGGAGCCTGCTTCGGATTCTGTGTCTCCCTTTCTCTTCACCCCTCTCCTGTTTGCTCTCTGTCTCTCTCTCAAAAATAAATAAAAAACATTAAATATGTGTGTGTGTGTGTGTGTGTGTGTGTGTGTGTGTGTGTGTGTGTTGGGGCACCTGGGTGGCTCAGTCGGTATCCAATTCTTGATTTCGGCTCAGGTCGTGACATTGCAGTTCATGGGTTCAAGCACCATGATGGGCTCCCCATAGCGGGGATCCTGCTTGGGATTCTCTCTCCCTCTCTCTTTGCCTCTCCCCTGCTTGCACACATGCACACATGCTCTCTCTCAAAAATAAATAAACTTAAAAGAAATAAATGTGTTCCTTTGTATGAGACTGTTTTTGGTAACATGAACCCTAAACTGCTAATGAACCTCACCACTTCTCTAATTTGCTGGCAAATTATTGGGCTAAGCATTTATTTTAAAAAACCCACTTGAGCTAATAACCCACTAATAACCTACTTGAGTAGGCCCAGCAGATCAAATAATTTGCCACATCCCCATTTACTAGGTTCAGAGTAGGATTTCTAGAGACGGGCTTATTGGAGAGGCAGGAATGGAGGATGACAAAACCCTTTATTGAGGATTTTTACCTCCAATAAGAAAAATGCTGGTTACTACAGAAGTGTCTGGATATCTTAATTCTTTTCTGCGAGTTTTATATTACTTATCATTTATGTACCCCCATTTCCTCAAGAGGAAGGAAGGGATAGAACTGAGTGATAAACTAGACAATGGGAGTGGTTAATGGGCCAAGTGTATTCCCTTTGTGTTTCTAGCATTTGCCTACTGCTAAGGACATCACAGCAGACGGCATGTAAATAGGGCACAGGATTCATTACTCAGCATCTCCGTGGCAGCTGTTAGGAAACTCCAGAGGATTTCTTTGGAATGTGATGAGCCGGATGCCCTGTCTCCCAGCTGGATTTTACCAGTTTGTCCACATTCTGAAAGCTATCCGAACGATTTTTTAAGATGCTCCCAGACCCTCCCAGTTTTCATAATGACTCTTGTTCTCTACGACAAGCTAAACATATTTCATTAAGATTTGTCAGCGGTTAACTAAGAGAAGGAGTAGCTGGGAACGAGGAAAATCGGTATAACATGAAAGCAGGGGAAAAAACTCATGTATTTTGAATGGATATTATTGGTGGCCTAACTAGCAGGCAAAACGACTCCGGAGTGGAATGAAAAGAATAAAAATAGGAACGCAGTTGGATAGAGCAGAAAAAACATGCACAGTTAACGCAGATCAATGTGAATATGGCTCTCATGCCCACTACGTTTCTAAAATTGAGAACGGTAAACATACTGAATGTCGTTTATTCTAGGAACCTTTTCTCATAAGACAGAATTCCGATTCTCAAGGAGTAAACTGTCTTTAAAGTCTGTCACAGTCATTTTCCCATAGTGTCAGAAGAAGGGTGCATCAAAAGTTGATAGAGTACCGTAATTCCCTATACGGCGGTAGTGAAGTTCAATCCTGCTGACTGTTGCAGTTCCCTTCCAGAGAACTGCGATATTCTCATAAAACAGCTGGCATTGCCTGAAAGGGAGGTATTGTTGGTAGGTAAGCCAACATCCTAGGGGCTGGGACTCTGTCAGCATCTCATATGACAAACATGCTGCTGATCCACTTTCGTTTGTTTTCCCAGACAGAAATGATTGCAACACATTTCAGGGCCAATGCAGAAACTTTGCCTTTGTAACATATTAACTTGCTTGCAACCTTCAGATGTTTAAAATTACTAAACTGGGCAATATCCAACTTAAAAATAAAAAATCAAAAACTCATCTAAAAACTCTATTGGCCAAGAAGTTATTTGTATATTACTTTTGAAAAGTGATCACCAGTTTTGTTTTTTTTGGGGGGGAGGAGGGTGAGGAGGGAGACCTGGGGTGTTGCTAAAAAAGGAAAAAAAATCCATATTTTTGTGTGTGAATTTTCTTTCCCCAGACAGCTCTGATTTAGTGGGACACATAGATTGAATTTCAAAACACTTGGATACTAACTGTGCTGCTTTGAGCAAGTCATTTAATCTCTTTGAACTTCAGTTCATTCATCTGTAAAATGAGGATAGTAATGCTTCCACTGACTACTACACAGTAGTACAATGATTAAAATGATTAAATGAGAGGGGCGCCTGGGTGGCTCAGTTGTTTAAGCATCTGACTTTGGTCCAGGTCATGATCTTGTGGTTTGAGTTTGAGCCCATTTTGGGCTCTGCACTGACAGTGCAAAGCCTGCTTGGGATTCTCTCTCTCTCTCTCTCTCTCTCTCTCACTCTCACTCTCTCTGCCCCTCCTCACTGGCTCTCACTATCTCCCAAAATAAATAAATAAATAAATAAATAAATAAATAAATAAATAAATAAACAAACTTTAAAAAAGTGATCAAATGAGATATTGTACATGAAAGCAGTTATCATCTGCAAGGTGTGATACTAATATGGGGACCCTAGGGGCCGTCCTTGTTGTCTTCACAACAGATGCTGGTCCTGAGGCACTGGAGAAGTAGAGGAGACTATCCCAGTTCTATGTCATTTCTCTAGGACTGAGAGGCTAGAAGAAGAGAAAGGAGGGCTCCTGAGTTGGCAACTCCTATTTCTCCAATCACATTTAGAGAAAAATAACTTCCAGTCTTTTCTACCCAAGAAAATGTTGGAAAAACTCATCAAGTATTTAGGCTTCTCCTTCATTCTGCTTCTTTACCTAGACCTGTTGTCCAATATAGTAGCCACCAGTGACTTGTGATTGATGAACTCATGAAATATGGCTGGTCAAAACTGAGATGTGTAAGTGGAAATTACATGCCAGAGTTTGAAGACAATAGTCTAAAAAGAAAGAAAAAAGTAAAATATCTTCTTTATATTTTTACATTGATTATGTTGTAATGATAATATTTTAGATTATTGGGTTAAATAAAATATATTGTTAAATGTTATCTCTTTTGATATAGAATGTGACTACTATAAAATTTACCGTTACATATATGGCTCGTTTTTGTATTCCTATTGGATCACATGGCTCTAGATAATCAGAGGGAAGGAAAGACATATCTATCTCCTAATGGCTTTATTTACATGCCTCTTGCATTTGTCAGTCTCTACCCACCCTAGCACAGGGCTCGTTTCCCTTATCCATCCAGTTCTGGGGCAGCCACTTCATTTGAGAAGTACATGAAGAAACCAAAGAAAGATCAGTAGGAAGGCCCTTGCATCACTCTTACAGCACATGGCACAAAGTAGGCAGTTAGTGTTCATTCATTTCTTCATTCATCCATCCATGCACTCGATGAGTGAGAGAGAAATTTGGCAGTCTCATATCTTGAAAAGACAGAACAGAAAGAAATGATTTCTCTCTTTTTTCACTCTTATGAGTTCTGAAAAGGGAGAAATACTCTGGGCTTTCTACTGTATGTTTTCAAGTCACTTATTAAGATATTATTCTATAAGATGGTTATTTGCAGCATTTCTTATCTTGTTCTGAAGGTCTAGATACTTGAAGTCAGGAAATGTATTTTACATACCTTGCTTTGTACCTAACTGGTGCTCAGTAAATGTTGTAGAATGTCATGGGTAAAGTAAATAATATAATCAGTGTATTAGTTAATCTTCCTGACCAAAATTAAAATTTCAACTTCAAATGCCACATAATTGACATGATGTTGATGATATATACATTTTAAAAAATATGGGTTGTGGTGTAAGATACTTTGTTTTACCTTTTTATTTGTTAAAAAAATCTTATTTTTTAAATCACCTACAGAAGTACTTTATTTGAGAGTGGATAAATTCTTCTCAGATTAAGTCCTAGTTGATTAGGAAACATTTATTCCTAGAATGCAATCCCCACCCATTTTTGTCATCTCAGCAACAAACTAAAAATTGTCCCAGGAGCAAACTGATAAAACCTATATGAAATAAGAAAAAACAAAACAAAACAGTACGAGAAGAACAATAAACCCATTAACCTGGAAGATCCGGAATGAAAGCTCAGCAGGGGAATGGAGCAGGTTGGAGGTGGGAACAGCCAAAGAGCACAGCGAACACTTCGCAGGCTCCCCACCCGGCAAAGCCCCAGGCTCTGAACAGCCTCCGCCAGTCTAGAAGGGAGGGCTTGGGGGAAGGGCCCAGCTGGGCTGCGGGGATCAAAGAGAAGCAGGGGAAACAGCCAGAGCAGTGTCTGCTCTTTGAGCAAAGATAATGGAATCCTCTCAGGGTGAAGAGAATGAACACACAGAGAGATTTAAAAACACAACAAACCCAGAGCTGATCTGATTCCTTTATTCCATACCTCAAACTCATCAGGCTTGTCCTCAATTCAAAATCACTCTATATTGAATTACAGGGTTAGAAAAAAATAAAAGGGCATCCTGTTGAGTGTTTTTCCAACCGTGGGTTGCAACTCTTTAGTGTGGGAAATCAATTCAGCGGGTAGAAATTTGCATTTTAAAAATGAAATAAAATAGGAAGTAGAGGACTTGCAAATACTAACAATAAATACTGTTTTATAAAAATTTTGGTGTGTTTGTACAGATAAAATGTATTTTTTTTTAAAGTTTATTTATTTTGAGAGAGAGAGAACCTGTGCAGGGCAGAGGCAGAGAGAGAATCCCAAGCAGGTTCCGTGCTTGGGGCTCCAAAGCAGGGCTTGAACTCATGAATCATGAGATCATGACCTGAGCAGAAACCAATAGTCGAATGCTTAACTGAATGAGCCACCCAGGCACCCCTAAAATGTATTATGGGTCTAAAACAAACTGTGAGACTCAACGAAAACTGATGTAGTCTGTTCCTCTGTCTTATTATTGAGGTGTACTAAAATCAATTCTAGAAAATTAGGTCTTCAGGAATAGGGATTTCATAACTCTAAGATTAATCCTCATTTGAGGTTTTCTTCCTGCATTCTAAAAATGTAGAAAATGTCATAGACTCAGGGCAGCCCTTCAACAAAACAGTCAGTTCTACAGGGAAGAGATTCAGGATCAGGCATTTCATTCTGATGAAGCTAATGATGTTTGTCAGAAACTGTGGGCAACCTTCCTTTAAAGCCCCTAATTAAGGAGAGGAATGAAAAAAAAAAAATGGTAATAGCATGTCTGAAATGTGAAGCTGCCTCTTGGCCCCTATTCATTAGAGAGCCCACAGACTGTGGGCTGTATTTAAAGGAAGGTCTCCGATGGTTTGAGGGAAAAATGAAACAATCCCTCAAATGCTTCTCCTTTACAACTCTTTTCTCAGCTTACTTATCTTGCCTCGACTTATTTCTCAAAATTTCAGTCAAATATAGTTTACAATTTGCTTTATGATTTAAAAAGCAGACAAGAGTGAATAGATAAAGGACCAGACAGAGAAGAGAGCAGAAACTGTGTAAAGGATTCTGGCAAAATGTGAAGACATTCCCTGATCCATTTGAGATAACCACCAGTGAGTAACCTAGAGAAGTGATCGATTTCCATTTCTAACTCTCCAGGAACTAAGCATCAAATTCAAGGCCGACTAGATGAAGGAAGGACCATTTAACAACAGACTTCAGTATTTTCTGCAAAGCATGAAAGACAAGAAGGGAATTGTGGAGGAAAAAAAAATCTCTGAGAGAAGTCTGAGTAAAGTTGTGCAACAATAAGAAGGCAGATCTCTTCCCACCCACACACAAAGGAAAGGTTTTACAATGGTGTGGCTGCTAAAAAGACCATTTAAAGATGGGCAAACTTCTTTATCTCCCCAAGAAATCAAAGTAAACCATCTGAAACCCAAGCTGTAGGAAATCCCGCTACTCAGATAAAGGACCCAATGTGACACTGAAAGAGAACTATCACTTTCAGGGAGCAGGAGACTGCCTGGCTTAACCTTGAGCGAAACCTTTCCTTGGCGTCCAGTTCAGGGACACAGACATTCTCTCAACTGTATCAGAGACATGGATTTTAGCTCTAATTATGGTCTGCTAAACTGGTGTAGCCTTTAGTTAAACAAACAGAATCAGCACATTATCATTAGGGTGGCAACCTAGCTTCTCTCTTGCACAGGGCATTGGTCAGAGAGTGAAGACCATTGTTGCCAGCTTTGATTTTATCTAATCTTTGAGGAGCCCAAAATGAAGTTTCTTTTAGTTTCTCCAAATGAAGAAATATATGCCACTATTCCATCTTACATAGTTTCTGAAAAAACACAAAAAGGCAATATTTACACATGTCATAAGTGGGCACTGAATTGCCATGGGTGAGTTTGTACCAGGCCATCCTCTCTCTCCCACCCGCCCTGAGAAACTGGCACAGAACAGGTCTCATTCTCTACTTTCCTGTCCTTTTTTCCCAGGCCCTTCTCTCCTCTCAGCCTAGTCTGAAGCCTTTGGGACATGCTGTCATGTCTTAGGTGCAGATGAGTATTTCAGGTTAAATGGTTACTTTTTCTTAATTCTTAACCAGAAAAATGAATCTCTGATGGTGGGAATTTAAAGTTAGCTAAAGACCAATATTAGAGACAATTTTGAGTGGAGAATTAAGCCAATATTTGCTTCACATCATATCATAACAGCAATGCTTGCTTCATTTATGAGCCTCTTAATATGAACTTGTCTTCTTCCTTCCTTTAAAAAAAAAAAAAAACTGGCTTGGTTGAGTGTCCCACTCTTGATTTCTGCTTGGGTCATGATCCCATGGTCGTGGGATTGAGACTTGCATTGGGCTCTGAGCTAAGCATGGAGATTCTCTCCCTCTCTTTCTTCCTTTTTTTTTTTTTTTTAATGTTTTTACTTTTGAGAGAGAGGGGGCAGGGGAGGAGCATAGAGAGAGAGGGAGAGACAGAATGTGAAGCAGGCTCCAGGCTCCGAGCTGTCAGCACAGAGCTGATGCAGGGGCTCGAACTCACAGAGTGTGAGATCATGACCTGAGCTGAAGTCGGACACTTAACCGACTGAGCCACCCAGACGCCCTGAATGGGGCTTCTCTTAAGCTTAAGCTTAAGATTCTCTCTCTCCTTCCAGCTCGCATGTTCTCTCTCTAAAATAAAACAAACAAAAACAAAACCAAACTTATTTTTTAGAGCAGTTTTGGGTATACCACAAAATCGAGAGGAAGGTTCAGAGATTTACCATATACCCCCTACCCCCATGCATGCCTAGCCTCCCCCATTATCAACATCACTCACTAGAATGGTTTTTTGTGTGTTTGTTTTACCAAGGATAAATCTGTGCTGACATATCATAATCACCCAAAACCAAAGTTTACCTTAGGGTTCATCTTGGTGTTGTATATTTTAGAGGTTTGGACAAATGTATAATGACATACATCCGTCATTATAATTTCACAAACTATCTTCACTGCCCTAAAAATCCTCTGTTCCACCTCTTCTCTCCTTCCCCCACCCCAGGCAATGACTGATCTTTTTGTTGCCTCCATTTCTGCCTTTTCCTGAGTGCCATATAGTTGGAATCATACAGTATGTTGCCTTTTCAGATTGACTTCTTTCACTTAGCAATATATATTAAAGTTTCCTCCATTTCTTTCCATGACTTGATAGCTCATTTCCTTTTCGCTCTGAATAATATGCCATTGTCTGGATGTTTATCCATTCACCTGTGGAGGATATCTTGGTTGATTCTAAGTTTTGGCAGTTATGAATAAAACTGCTGTAAACATTTATGTGTAGATTTTGTGTGGACATAAGTTTTCAAGTCCTTGGAATAAATACCAAAGACTGGATCGTTTGGTAAGAGTATATTTAGTTTTATAAAAAAACTACCAGTTTTGCAAAGTAGCTGCACCGTTTTGCGTTCCCACCAGCAACAAATGAGAGTCCCTGTTCTTGGCAGCATTTGATGCGGTCAGTGTTCTGAGTTTGGGCCCTTCTGATAGGTGCATTTTTTAAAAATTTTTTTTAATATTTATTTATTTTGGGGAGACAAAGAGACACAGTGCAAGCAGAGGAGGGGCAGAGAGAGAGACACACACAGAATCTGAAGCAGGCTCCAGGTTCTGAGCTGTCAGCACAGAGCCTGACACAGGGCTCGAACCCACCAAGTGTGGGATCATGACCTGGGCCAAAGTCAAATGCTTAACCAACTGAGCCACCCAGGTGCCCCAAATAGGTCATATTTTAATTTTCAGTTCCCTGATGACATATGATGTAGAGCATCTTTTCCTATGCTTATTTGACATCTGTACATTTTCTTTGGTGAAGTATTTGTTAAGGTGTTTAGCCGATTTTTAATCGGATTGTTTGTTTTCTTATTGTTGAGTTTTAAGAGTTCTTTGTTTATTTTGGAGAATGGTCCTTTATCAGATACAGGCATACTTGGAGATATTGTGGATTTTGTTTGAGACCACCGCAATAAAGTAAATACCTCAATAAAGCAAGTTAAATGATTTTTTTGGTTTCCCAGTGCATTAAAATTTATGTTTACACTATATTGTAGTCTACTAAGTGTGCAATAGCATTATGTCTAAAAAATGTGCATACATTAATTAAAAAGTACTTTATTGCTAAAAAACACTAATTATCAGCAGAGCTTTCAGTGAGTTGTAATCTTTTTGCTGGTGCAGGGTCTTGCCATGATGTTGATGGCTGATGACCGATCAGGATGGTGGGTGCTGAAGGTTGGGATGACTGTGGAAATTTATTTAAATGAGATAAAAGTGAAGCTTGCTACATCCATTGACTCCCTTTCATAAGTGATTTCTCTGTATAAGTGATGCTGTTTGCTAGCATTTTACCCACAGTAGAATTTCTTTTAAAATACTGGAGTCAACTCTCTCAAATCCTGCTGCTGCTTTATCAACTACATTTATGCTAAGTCCACCGTTGTCATTTCAACAATCTTTACAGCATCTTTACCGGGAGTTGATTCTATCTCAAGAAGCCACTTGCTCATCCATAAGAAGCAACTCTTCATCCATTAAAGTTTTATCATGAGATGGTAGCCATTCAGTCACATTTTCAAGCTCCACTTCTAACCCTAGTTCTCTTGCTGTTTTCACCACATCTGTAGTTACTTCCTCCACTGAAGTCATAATCCCCTCAAAGTCATCCATGAGGGTTGGAATCAGCTTCTAAATTCCTGTTAATGGTGATATTTTTATCTCTTCCCATGAAACACGAATGTTCTTTTTTTTAATTTTTAAAAAATGTTTATTTATTTTTGAGAGAGAGAAAGAGAGAGAATGTGAGTGGAGGAGGGGCAGAAAGAGAGAGGGAGACACAGAATCCAAGGCAGGTTCCAGGCTCTGAGCTATCAGCACAGAGCCTGACGTGGGGGTTCAACTCACGGATCGTGAGATCATGACTTGAGCAAAAGACAGATGCTTAACCGACTGAGCCACTCAGGCACCCCAAAACACTAATGTTCTTTAAAAAAAATTTTTAAAAATTTTTTTTTAGAGTTTACTTATTTTTGAGAGACAGAGACAGAGACAGAGTGTGAGCAGGGGAGGGGCAGAGAGGGAGACATAGAATCCGAAACAGGCTTCAGGCTCCAAGTTGTCAGCACGGACCCCAATGTGGGGCCTGAACTCACATGCCCCGAGATCATGACCTGAGCCCAAGTCTGGTGCCCAACTGAGTGAGCCACCCAGGCGCTCCCAAAACACTAATATTTTTAATGGCATCTAAGGTGGTAGAGCCTTTCCAGAAAGTTTTCAATTTACTTTGCCCAGATCCATCAGAATAAATCACTATGGCGGCTATGAAATTTATTTCTTTAATTATAAGATTTGAAAGTCAAAATTGCTCCTCAATTTATGGGCTGCAGAATGGATATTGTGATAGCAGGCATAAAACAACATTCATTTCATTGTACATCTCTGCGTCAGAGCTTTTCGGTAACCAGATGCATTGTCAATGAGCAGTAATATTTTGAAAGGAATCATTTCTTCTTCTTCTTCTTCTTCTTCTTCTTCTTCTTCTCCTTCTTCTTCTTCTTTTAAGTTTATTTATTTATTTTGAGAAAGAGAGCAGTAGGGGAGGAGCAGAGAGAGAGGGAGAGAGAGAATCCCAAGCAGGTTCCTGGCTGTCAGCACAGAGCCTGATACGGAGCTCGAACTCACAAACTGAGATCAAGACGTGAGCTGAAACCGAGTCTGACGCTTAACTGACTGAGCCACCCAGGTATCCCAAGAATCATTTTTTCTGAGTAGCAGTTTTCAACAGGGAGCTTAAAAAATCGACAGATATGCTGTCATTCAGGCTTTATTGTTCCATTCGTAGAGCACAGGCAGAGTAGATTTAGCATAATTCTTACGGCACAAGGATTTTGGGAATGGTAAATGATCATTGGCTTCAACTTGAAGTCACTAGCTGCATTAGCCCCTGATAAGAGCCATCCTGTCCTTTGAGGCTTTGAGACCAGGGGCTGAGTTCTCTCTAGCTATGAAAGTTCTAGATGACATCTTCTTCCAATAGAAGATTGTTTTGTCTACACTGATAATTGTTTAGTGTGGTCATCTTCATTAATTACCTTAGCTAGATCTCCTGGACAACTTGCTGCAGCTTCTACGTCAGCACTTGCTGTTTCCCTTGCACTTTTCTGCTACAAAGATGACTTTTTTCCTTAAACTTCATGAACCAACCTCTGCTAGCTTCCAACTGTTATGCTACAGCATCCTCATGTCATTCACCCTTCACAGAATTGAAGAGAGGTAGAGCCTTGCTCTGGATTCAACTTTGGCTTAAGGAAATGTTGTGGCTGGACCAATCTATGCAGAACACTCAAACTTGCTCCATATCAGCAGTAACTGTTTCGCTTTCTTATCATTTGTATGTTCCCTGGAGTAGCACTTTTAGCTTCCTTCAAGAACTTTCCTTGCACTCAACTTGGCTCACTGGCACAAGAGGCCTAGCTTTCAGCTTATCTCAACTTTCGATGTGCCTTCCTCACCAAGCGTAATCATTTCTATCTTTTGATTTAAAATGAGAAATGTGTGACTCTTGCTTTCATTTGAACTCTTAGAGGCCACTGTAGGTTATTAATTGACCCAATTTTATTATTGTTGTGTCTCAGGGAATAGGGAGGCCTGAGGAGAGGGAGAGAGGTAGGGGAACAGCTGGTCAGGGGAACACTCAGAACACACACATTTATTAATTAAGTTCACCATCTTATATAGGGGCAGTTTGTCACACCCCAAAACAGTTACAATAGCAACATCAAAGATCACTGATCACAGATCACCATAACAAATATAATAATAATAAATAAGCTTGAAATATTGTGAGAATTACCAAAATGGGCTGCAGAAACATGAAGTGAGCCAATGCTGTTGGAAAAATGGCACCAATAGACTTGCTCAGCGCAAGGTTTATAAAAAATGCATTATTTGTGAAGTACAATAAAGCAAAGCACAGTAAAATGAGATATGCCTGTATGTCTTTGACAAATGTTTTCTCCCAGTCCTGACTTGTCCTTTAATTCCCTTGACATTGGCTTTTGCAGAGAAGCAGAAGTTTTTAATTTTAATGAAGTCCAGCTAATCAGTTACTTCTTTTATGGATTGTGTCTTTGGTGTTATATCTAAAGTCATCACCATACTCCAGGTCACTTAGGTTTCCTCCTATGTTATATTCCAGAAGTTTTATAGATTTATATTTTACATTTAGGTCTATTATCTATTTTGAGTTACTTTTGTGGAGGGTGTAAGGTCTGCATCCAGATTTATTTATTTTTTGCATGTGGCTGTCTAGTTGTTCCAGCACAATTTGTGAGAAGACTATCTTTTTGCTCCATTGTATTTTTCTTTGCTCATTTGTTAAGGATCAGTTAGCTATATTTATGGGGTTCTACTGCTGGGTTCTGTATTCTGTTTAATTGATCTATTTGTGTATTCTTTCATCAATAACAAACTGTCATGATTCCTATAGCTTTATTATAAATCTTGGAATTCAGGTAGTGTCAGTCCTCCAACTTTATTCTCCTTAAATATTGTATTGGTTATTCTTGTCTTTTGCCTCTACACATAAACTTTAGCATCAGTTTGTCGATATGTATACAATAACTTGTTGGGATTTTTACTTAGATTGCATTCAATCTACAGATGAAGTTGGGAAGAACAGATAACAATATTGAGTCTTCCTATTCATGAACATGGAATATCTCTCCATTTATTTAGTTCTTTGATTTTGTCCATCTGAGTTTTATAGTTTTCCTCATATAGCTCTTATACATATTTTGTTAGATTTATTCTTAAGTGTTTCAATTTTGAGCATGCTAATGTAAATGGTATTATGTTTTTAATTTCAAATTCTGTTTGTATACTATTGGGTTTTGTATATTAACCTTGTATACTGCATCTTCCTTTCCTCCTCATCAAATATTTCTTTTTTATTAGAAAAACTTTTTTAATGTTTTATTTATTCTTGAGAGAGAGAGAGAGAGAGAGAGAGAGAGAGAGACAGAGCATGAGCGGGGGAGGAGCAGAGCGAGAGAGGGACACAGAATCTGAAGCAGGCTCCAGACTGAGCGGTCAGCACAGAGCCCGATGCGGGGCTCGAACTCACAGACCATGAGATCATGACCTGAGCTGAAGTCGGATGCTCAACCGACTGAGCCACCCAGGCACCCCATCTTCTTCATCAAATATTTCTGAATGTCTACTATGTGGTAGGCAGTCTCTAGCAGCACAATCCCTCCTCCAGAAATTCAGAGTTTAGTGAGCAACATAGATAAATATAAAAATTGAAAACATATGTTATTTTAAGGGATGTATGAAAGAGGTCCTTTCAACGGGACCTTGGTTGGCCAGAAAAGACTTTTTAGAGAGGTATGAAGTGAGTCTTAAAGGATGAGCCTTACATCAAGTGAAGGAGCAAGGGCATTGTAGACAGAAGGTGCTAGAAAGAGAAATGGATGAGAAACAAGATGTTTTTTTCCAGGATCTATGTGTGACTGAGTAGCAAGAGATCGGGCTGAAGAGAAAAGTGGGGTCATACTATTGCATCCCTGTTAGGGACCTTGTTTTTTATTCTAAAGGCCAGAGATTTAAGTTATTTTAACAGCAGAACTTGTTTTTAGTTAAATCTTGTGTGGTACACCAATATAAAAATTAGATTAAAAAGATATTTAACTAGATGCATTTATTTTACAGATTAAAACAATGAAGATACGGACATTTGTTTGAATACAAAATTGATGGAGATTACAGATGATAGTTATGTCTTATATCAGCCTCAGCTTTGCAATTCTTTTATGTGTGAGTTTTGTCTATTGTACAGTGGCAAGATAATTTTGATTCACGGATGTAAATAGTTGCAAATGGTGACAGTTTTAAAATGTTATCTGGGAATCTCAGGATAGTGTTGTATACAAAGAAATGGAAGAGAAGGATCGGTTCTTAGATCTACAAAAAGCTGTAATTCCAGTTTGGGTGAGTCTGAGGATGATGACACCAGAAACTAAAGCTGAATCAACCAGAGGGTAATTTCCAGGAAAAAAAAAAAATGAGTTCACTTGTTGACATTTTGTGTTTAGGAATTTCACATCAGAACACAGGAAACTTCTTAGAAACATGGAAATAATTGGTTCATTGAAACTGAACATGAACAATATATTATTTTAGAATTATGTGACCTCATTTTTCTCTGACCTCCTCTGGCCTGCTTTTGATACAGTTGTAATGGTTCATTTAAGAAATTCTTCACTTTTTTTGGAAGAGCACTGGGTGTTGTATGTAAGCCAATTTGACAATAAATTATTTTAAAGGAGAAAAAGAAAGAAACTCTTCACTTCTGGAAATTCACGTGGCTGCTCAGCCTGTGGTTCAGAATTCTGCTGCTTCATCATTTTGAAGTCTTGACGTGGCTACAGATGCATTCAGACCAATGTCGTTTTATATTTGGCAAAGTTGGAATAGTTCACAGAGATCCTTGTGTCCTTTCTGATTGCAACACACATCTCAGCTAGGTCATGCTGCCACTCTTCTCCCTCCATCAGGCTGAATTTGAATGTGTGTATTTAGCGAACGGCTTGTTGTAGAGCAAAATGTTCTTAATATTTCTTGGTGCTGTGACCATCACCATTCATTTTTTCATTTACTTGGCTATTGTTCCCATGGAAATAGATGCTAGGTTCTTCCTCGATTTTAAAGGCAAATTATTGTGTTAATTTACTAGAGCTGCCCTAACAAAGTACCACAAATGGGGTAGCTAAAAAAGCTGGAATTAGGGGCGCCTGGGTGGCTCAGTGGGTTGAGCGTCCGACTTCAGCTCACAGCACGATCTCGAGGTCCGTGAGTTTGGGCCCCGCGTGGGGCTCTGGGCTGATGGCTCAGAGCCTGGAGCCTGCTTCCGATTTTGTGTCTCCCTCTCTCTCTGCCCCTCCCCCGTTCATGCTCTGTCTCTCTCTGTCTCAAAAATAAATAAACGTTAAAAAAAATTTAAAATAAAAAAAAAGCTGGAATTAAAATTTTTTAAAATGTTTATTTTTAAAGGAAGGACAGTGTGAGCAGGGGAGGGACAGAGAGAGAGAGGCAGACACAGAATCCAAAGTAGGCTCTAGGCTTTGAGCTGTCAGCACAGAGCCCAACGTGGGGCTTGAACTCACGAGCTGCGAGATCATGACCTGAGCCCAAGTCAGATGCTCAAGTTGAAGTCAACTGAGCCACCCAGGCACCCCTAAAAAAGTGGAAATTTCTTTCTTTTATTTTTTTCCTTTTTCTTTCTTTCTTTTCTCTTTTTTAGAGAGAGAGTGTGTGAGATAGGGAGAGGGAGAGAGGTAACTTTTTAAAAATACGTTATTTATTTATTTGAGAGAGAGAGAGAGAGAGAGAGAGAGAGAGAGAGAGAGAGAGAACCTTAAGCATGATCCACGCATAGCACGAAGCCTGACTTGGGTCTCAATTCCATGACCCTGGGATCATGACCTGAGCTGAAGTCAAGAGTCAGATGTGCAACCAACCAAGCCACCCAGGCACCCCTAAAATAGATCTTTAATGTCTTGTTTACTTTATTGAGGGTAGTTGTAATAGCTCTTTAAACTCTTTGATAATTCCCACATCTGGGTCATTTTAGCATTGAGGCTATTGATTATTTTTCCTTTTAGAATTTCCTTGGTCATATTTTCCTGGTTTTTTATATGCCAAGTAATTTTGAAGTATATGTGGACATTGTGGTGGTTATATTATAAAGACTTTAGGCTAAGTTATATTCATTTAAAGAGTGATGTTTTTGGTTTATAGAAAGTTATTTTGATTAGACTTAAACTGCAAATTCTGACTCACCTGTGGAGATTGGAAGTTAAAATCTTGGCTATACATATATACATATTTATTTAGAGAGAGAGTGAGAGAGAGAGAGAGAGAGAGTGCAGTGAGGGAGGGGCAGAGAGAGGTAGAGAGAGAGAATCCCAAGCAGGCTCTGCACTGTCAGGGCAGAGCCAGTCTGCGGGCTCGATCTCAAGAACAGTGAGATCATGACCTGAGCTAAAATCAAGAGTCAGACACTTAACAGACTGAGCCATCCAGGTGCCATAGCAATAAAAAATTTATTATTATTATTATTATTATTATTATTATTATTTTATTTTTAGCTTGAGCTATAAGCTTTCTGGAGTCTGTACCATGTATATGTGGTTTTGAAGTCAGTCATATATTTGAATAAGGATATTAATAGAATCAGGTGGCCACTCCCCTGGCTCTCTCCCTTTTGTGATGTCCCTCTTACTGTCTGTGGGCTCTAGTCACCCTGGGCTTCATGCCAGGATCCTTGGGCCAGAAATACCATCTGTGAGGAGATAATTTGAAATGATGTAAATAATCTCTTTCTCTTCACATTCTAATCAAATTCTTATCCATTGATGACCTCCTAGTCTATGTTGATGATTCTTGAATGAATCAATTATTGTCATGATTGCAAAATAGTGATTTTCTATCATTATTGTTTCTTCTATTTAATAGTTGTCATTCAGGTTAAGGAAGGACTTCCCCTTCAGCCCCATTTATTTATTTGTATGTTTATTATCAAGAAACATTCATGGATTCAACTACATATTGAATGATTGTTCATTAAACTATCTTGTTCTGTAATTTTGGCATCTTCACTGAATTTATTTAATTTTGTAGTCTCTCTTAAATGATTTTTAAGGGGTACCTGGGTGGCTCAGTCAGTTAAATGTCTGTCTTGATTTCGGCTCAGGTCCTGATCTCATGGTTTATGGGACCGAGTCCTGCATCAGACTCTGCCCTGTAGCTTGGAGTTGGCTTGGGATTTTCTCTCTCTATCCCTCTCTCTCTGCCCCGCCCCTGCTCATGCACTAGTGCTCTCTCCTTCTGAAAACAAATAAACATTAAAAAAAAATAATTTTTAACAGGTGAAAGAATTAATCATGTAACCTAAGTTTCCTAAAATTATAAACGAATACAAATCAATAATGTTTAAGTTAAAAAAATTTTTCTTAAAAATTTTTTTTTCTTAATGTTTTTGAGAGAGAGAGAGAGAGAGTAGGGGAGGGGCAGAGAGAGAGGGAGACACAGAATCTGAAGCAGGCTCCAGGCTCTGAGCTGTCAGCGCAGAGCTGATGCGGGGCAGGAACTCATGAACTGTGAGATCATGATCAGAGCTGAAGTTGGACACTTAGCCAACTGAGCCACTAAGGTTCCCCCCAATTTTTTTCCTTAAAATAAATTCTCTGCCTTTATTAATTAATGATTGTCAGCCCCCACAAAATAAAAAAGAATTCTCATGACTTTTCCACTGAGTCATGATGTTACTTAGCAAATTTTACCTGTTAACAGTTGTGCTTTTGAATTAAGAATTTTCTGAGAGTTGATAATTTTAATATTGAACAGTAAGGGTGACATATGGGTTGTCTTTTTATTGTAGGGTGTTTTTTTTTTTTTGAATTTAAAAACTCACTAAAATGGTCTTTAGCAATTGTAATTATGAACTGCTTTCAAAGTAGCATTTACTAAATATTGATCACATCATAGTTCTATACTTACATGATTTATAAACCACAAACTGTGTAGTATCTAAGATATTCTAAAAGGATCATAATTAATTCTGTAGTTATACACACACATCTTTGGGTGTGATTTATAGAAAGGAGCCATTTCTCTTGCATAGCTAATAAATCATATATAAAAGCAATCCTAGAAAATGTTTTCGGGGCGCCTGGGTGGCTCAGTTAAGCATCCAACTTCGACTCAGGTCATAATCTCACAGCTCATGAGTTCAAGCCCTGCATTGAGCTCTGTGCTGATAGCTCAGAGCCTGGAGCCTGCTCCTTCTCATGCTTTCTCTCTCTGTCTCTCAAAAATAAATAAAAAATAATTTTAAAAATTTAAAAAAATGTTTTAAAGAAACTCATTATTAGGACAAATATATAGCTTCCATGGCAAGACAATTTATTGAGATATTAATTTATGATTTGTCCTCGTTGCTGGACCTCGTTGTCCAGGTATTTTATCCTGCAACCATCTACGATGAAAACCTGATCAGTGTTTCCATTGCTGGGTCAATAGTCAAAGTTTTCTGCTCTCCAGAAGGCAATTCCCTTCAAGATTTGTGTGTTGAAAGTTGAGTTTGGGGCTCGATTGTGCCAGTGGTGGAGTTATTTCCAAGGTCAGGAGAGGTGGAGATGAGCTGGAGCTGATCTAGGGAGATATTTGGAAATTTGGCTGATTTTGATTTTGTGATTCTGTGAGCTCCCATTTGGTGCTCCTGGGTGGTGGTAAGACTGCTGATGGGAGTGGTGGGCTGGTGCTTCAGGGAGGCTGGACCCAAGGGATTGGGTGGACTTGGACAATAGCCACATCAGCTGTGACTACAGAAATCTAAAGATAAGAAAAATGTTTTCTGAATGTTCTGGACTGTACAAGATGCTTGGGATTTTCACAGAATCTAAAGGATATTGGAGACTTTTTTTTTTTAATTTACATTCAAATTAGCATATAGTGAAACAATGATTTCAGTAGTCAATTCCTTAAGATATTAAAGACTTTTGCACACAAGATAAGGGATTAGATTTTATTAGATTAGGGAAAAAAATAGTTTTGCTGCAATCTTATACCTGAGGGCTTTGTGGTAAAATTATTAATTGTTATACATTCATAATGACTGTATGGAAGTTATAACAGACATTTATTTGCACCTGTTATCTAAGACCAATCTTTCAAGTTCTGAGGCCCGTGACATGGTGATATAAAAAGGAGCTTGGTATGTCATTGATGTGGTAAGAAGAATTGCTCTGTTTGCTTGCAGCTTCAAGTCTACTGATTAACTGAGATTGCTGTAATCTTGTAATCACAAGTTACCTTGGTTAATTGAGTTAGTAAATTCTTCCCTAGTGGGCAGGAAAGTTCAGTTAACTGGGAAGCTTTAGCCTTGGGAAGCCTTGAAATGAATTATTGAAATAGTTATGGGATTTGAAGCCAAGTATTAATATTTTGTATTAAAAAGGAAACTAACATTTGTTATGTTTTTAATTGTGTATTTGTAACTTTTAAGAGAACTTGGGAATCACACTATTAATAAGCTTATTAGGTGAACAAGAATACCAATGAATAATAAGGTTTTCTGTATTAGGTCAGACTATTGAAATATTTAAAAAGCATAGAGAATATATATATATATATACATATGTATATATATACACACACACACACACATATATATAAATTAGAATATACATCCTAAATATTTAAAAAGCATAGATAATAAATATATATATGTTAGAATATATCTATATAAATATTATATATATATTCTAATATTTTTTTAAGTTTTATTTGTTTAAGTAATCTCTATACCCAACATGGGGCTCGAACTCATGACCTGGAGATCAAGAGTCTCATGCTCCTCTGACTGAACCAGTCAGGTGCCCCCAAAATATATTAATTAATGCAGTTTAACATGTTTGAATCTATTTATTTATTCAAGAGTATATGTGGGATTGAATATAATTCAAAGAACTCTTAAAAGTTTCTGTTAAAACTTACTGCACTTATAAATGAGAAAATAATATTTGCAAGTTGAACTTAAAAGCCCAATAAAGAAATGGGCCTTTTACATTTGTGACAATTTAATGGATTGAACTAATTTCAGTAAAAAACCATTTATATCATTTTTTCTATGTACAAAAGTCACTCTTGAGGATACCAAAAGCCTGAAATCAACACAGAGGAAGAGTTCTGGAAAGCCAGTTGCTAGGTGAATATATTCATTTTGTGGAAGAGAAAGCTGGGCTTAATGACTGTGTAAAGTTCTTCTGTCATTATCTGTACTGTGCTTTGAATTCATCCATAAACATGATACTATCTTTGGAAATGTCAATAAGCAAGATAATTAAAATAGACTAAGTAATATTCTCTCCAAACTTGGAAGTTTCCTGAATCACAATCATATTTTCTCTGTCAGAATAAATTTTCAATCTCTATCATATATGTTATATTATTTTATATTAATATCATATATATTATATAATATATAATGTATTATATATTATATAATATATAATGTATTATATAATATATAATATATAATGTATTATATATTATATGGTGTGTGTGTGTGTGTATATATATATATATATATATATATATATATATGGACAGAGAGAGAGAGATGTATTTTAATGTTCACTAGCAGCAATAATGTACAATCATGCAAGGTAACAGGCACATGAGTGTCTTTTCTAGAAGATTGGGAGTCTCCTTAAATCTGTCCTTGCCCCTTGAGGCTTTCAGTGTTTGCTAGTATTTCCTCTGTGCCTTTATCTCCTGGTCTCTCCAAGCTGTGTCATTTGCTTATGGAAATTCTAGGCATCCACTTGAGCCCTATCATATGAGTGACAGGCTATGGCCTTTGAGAGAGGACAGTGCTGGCTTCTCACGAACAATGCAGGACTTTGAAGAATAAAGTATTTATTTTTAAAGGTTTATTTATTTATTTTGAGAGAGAGGCAGAGAGAGAGCGAGAGAGAGAGGGAGAGAGAGGGAGAGAAAGTGGGGGAGGGGCGGAGATAGGGAGAAAGAGAGAATCCCAAGCAGGCTCAGTACTGTCAGCACGGAGCTCAATGCGGGGCTTGAACTCACAAAGTGTGAGATCATGACCTGAGCCAAAACCAAGAGTCGGTGCTTAACTAACTGAGCCACCCAGGCACACCTAAAGCATTTATTTTTTTAAATCAATAGACATTGTGCTAGTTTAGAGTTTCCTAAACTGTTTTGATTCCTGATATCACCATTAGTATCCTAATAATTTTTTCTACAACAGACCTGGGCTAAAAGAAATACTTAATTGTTGCATTTATTAAGTTATTATATTTGAACACTTTATTAAATGTGTAGCTATTGGCAAAGCAAGTACACATCCGTAAAAGAAAAAGTAATACCTAGTTTCAATTTTGAACTAAAACAATTATCAGTGTGTGGGCCTTTTGGGCACTGCTAAGCCTCACCAGTCTTGGAATCAGTCTGGACACTGCCATTCTTATTTCCTGTTCCACATTGATTTTCATGCGGATTTGCTTTTTATTACAGCAACCGCTGAAAGCCCAGCTTTGCCAAAAAAGAAACGTCACTAAAGGGAATGTAGCATGGTCTCACGACACTGTGAATCACCCTGAGATAGTAGTGGTTGCCAACAGGAGCTTCTGTGCCATCCTTGAAATTTTTATTTAGAATTCTTTGAGTTCTCTGTGGCACCTGCGGTACCTTAAGCTACTGTTTAGGAACTGCAGTGCTAGGTGAAGGAAAACGAAAAGGATATATTCCATGTTAGGAACCCAACTATAGTAGAGCATATAGATATGTGGTCAATTTATTCCATAAGACAGAGTACTGCAATGAAAATACAGCGTTTTTGTTGTTGTTGTTTTTGTTCGTTTGTTTTTTGTCTGCTTAGTATCTGAATTCCCTTCCTACATTAACAAAAAAAATCTATACTATCTGGTTCTTAGGTGGGAGAGGTCATCTTCCACTACAGAATCTGAATAGACCTAAAGCCTCATTTTCAACCACCCTGAGTGAGGGCCTTGGTTCTTAGGCTCCACAATCAGACCTGTGTGTTTTGGATTTTCAGTCAGAAGTAACTGACACAAACAAAGGGTTGGGGATGTCAGGGAAATCTTTCTTTCTGGCTGTGTTGTTAGTGTGCACACTGGCAACCAAAGCAGTGGTGGGGCCAGTGTTAGTGCTGCAGTGTGGACATCCTTGGCAGTGGCCCTGATAGGTGGCTGTGTCCTCGCTGGACTGGATCTGTGGCATGATTCCGGCTATGGTTTTGGTGGTGTAGGCTCCCTTTTTATTTGCTCATTCTGAACATAGTTCTCTAGTCTTCCTGAGGGTATGGACAACCAAATATCCTTTCAATGAATTTCTTTCTTTGTTTAAATCACCCCAACTACTGCCAATAAAAAGACGTGTGACCGAAGATTTCCATTATCAGAGGAGAGGCAAGATCATAGAGAATGTATTACACTGACTTCACCCAATGGAACAAAAATCTGAGAAAGTACTGAGACGTGCCCCTGAAAGTTCTGGGTACTACCTAATAACCATTGGAGAATCAGCCCTCAAAGGCTAAAAAAGCTGTAAACAAGGAGGGACAGATAACTTGGACAGTTTTGAGAGAGCAGAAAACGTGGAAACTTAGCACAGAATGCACCAGGTCCTATTAGGTGAATTTTAAAATGACCCCCTTGTGGTAAGTAGGAGAGTCTGTGAAGTACGTGTCATTAGGGATTATGCCCAGAAAAGGGAGGATGACGCACAATACAGGGAGCTAGCCATGACAGCAATAATTAGAAATCAACTCTGACTAATGTGGGTCTGCCTGAAAGAGGAAAAGAATATCAGGAAATAGAATCCTAGAAGCATATCCGTGAATGAAGAAAAAGTTGTAGCAGGAAGAATTGTTCTGCTGTTTTGAAGAAACACAGGTTCCTCAAGATAAAACAAAACCCCCGAAAAACAGAGTGAAAGCTATACCACGCAGAAGACTTTTCTTGCCTCAGTAGATTAGAATAGGATATGGATTTTTAGCCTACGAACTCTCTGTGAAATAAACTGAATTCTTTTTTTTTTTTTCTTCTTCTTCTTCTTTTAATGGACTGGTTGTTTGGCTTTCATGGGATGAAGCAATTTCAAATGTGACTCATTTTATCCCTTGGTAAGTGAAATCATGTACACATGCCAGTGTTAGGTACACACAAGCTTGGGGACTTCCCTGCTCTTAGGAAAGCTATGTGGTGGGAGTATTTGGCACAAGAGCCTCTCAAATATTAGGCAACACTATAGTTTCTGCTACTTATAGCAGAAGAAGATTATAGCAATATTCTTAAAGGCATGTGAATATCCTTAACATGAAACCTCATATCATTTCTCAAAAGTCAATTTAAAAACAATTGCCTAAGTTGTTTTAATTATGCTTTAGTGTTCTAACCTATCCACCCAACTTGTTGACCTATGTGCTCTAGGTCAGCTCTCCTGGGTGTGTTTTTTAAATCAAATTCTTATGCACTAACTCTTTCTATCATGAAAAGAAGGTAGTTTCATCAACTGGAAGAGGAAAGTCTTACCTTGTTGCAGTACTAAGGAGATATCATACTTTTATGCTGTTGAATTTATTGCTTATGAGTTTAGATCAAGATTCAATTATTGGACTTGTTTGTCCTTCCATAATGGTCAAAGACAGAGAAGGAAGCCAGAAGTTTGGGGAAAAAAGTCCCTGGAAGTTAAAGGAAGTTACCCGATAGGAGATATATACTGATGCCAGGGGTCAACCAACACAAATCTTCCTCTGGGTACTTGGCATAAAATATTGAAGAGAATCATCCTTATCACTTTTGCAAATGGATGTGAGCAGAACCCTTCACATCTGATAACAACCTGCATTTCCAATATTCTATCTACTGTTTTCTCCCACATACCCTAAGCACCCCCTGGCCCCTTCATGGTTTCCTTTCCACAGTGGGACCTTTGTGACTTTGCTCTTTCCTCTTCCTCCTTAGTGCCGAGTTATTTATTCTGTCATTTGCACCCCTACAGAACTTGGTTCATAGCTCTGTAAGCATAGGGTCTGCTTCATTATACTACTTCTGTTTCTCACTTTACCTTCTTTATTTGCTGAGATTCTTTTTTTTTTCAATGTTTATTTGTTTTGAGAGAGAGAGAGAGAGAGAGAGAGAGAGAGAGGGAGGAGGGGGCAGAGAGAGAGAGAGAGAGAGAGAGAGAGAATCCCAAGCAGGATCTGCGCCATCAGTGCGGAGTCAGATGCAGGTCTTGATCTCACAAACCACAAGATAATGACCTGAACCGAAATCAAGAGTCTGGAGCCACCCAGGCGCCCCTGCTGAGATTCTTAAGGTCAGGGTCTATTGCTTAGTCATCTTTGCTCCTGCCACATTGCAGGGATACTCAAAATACTCTCAAAATGTCCAACTGCATTCCATACATTAGTGTGCATCTGGTCAAACTCATTATCTCAAATGTTTTAGGCTTGGATGTATATGTTTGTCTTGATTTTCACTTCTATAGCGATATGTTGTATAAGATAGTCACTTAAAATTCACTGGATGTTTCGTCTCATTTATTAAAATTTGCATTTTTCTAGGTGACTCCTAAGATGCCTTACATCCTTACATCCTAAGGGTGTCTTACATCCTTAGTTTGTAATTCAGGCCTTTTTGGTGTGACCTTGGGTTACTTAATCTCTTAGTTAAATTAAAAAAATACTTCCATATTCAGATGGTGGTAATGAGGGTTAAATGAGACAACTCTGGAATGCATTTATATTGGCTCAGTAAATACATGTTCAGAGAGCATCTGCCTAGGTGCCAGGAACTGTACAGGAAAGGTACTGGGGTGACTCAGACACTGTCTACTCAGGGGGCAGTTACAATCTCAAAGCTTTGCCTGGTACTTTTTTTTTTTTAATTAATTTATTTTTGACAGAGACAGAGAGAGAGAGCACAAGTGGGGGAGATGCAGAGAGAGAAAGAGTGAGACACAGAATCTGAAGTAGGCTCCAGGCTCTGAGCTTTTAGTGGAGAGCCAAACATGGGGCTCGAACACACAAACCATGAGATCATGACCTGAGCTGAAGTTGGATGCTCAACCGACTGAGCCATCGAGGTGCCCCCTTGCCTGGTACTTAATATGAACTCAATAACTGTTCATTTTCCTTCTTCCTTTCTCTCCCTGGCCTTGCAGTTATTCAATGCTGGGATTTGGAATGGAATAGGAGAGAGAGCTTTAAATTTTGTGTTTATTTCTCCAATGATATTTACATACAGAGATGAGCCTTACTTTGAGAGCTAAAGTTAAAGCTCGTGTCATTCCTTGGTAGTAAAAGGAATGACATAATTTGGAAATAACAAGGCCAGACAAGAACAGCCTGGGAGCTGTGTGCTCTCAGAAGTATGTTGTGGGAGTAACTAGCCCAATATTCTCTCAGCCTGGGAGCAGCATTTAAGATTTTCTTATCTTACAAAGGAAAAAAAATCATTCTGTTTAATTAGCAGAAGAACAGAGTAAACGCAGTGACTACTTTTCCTAACACGGTGGTTTTATATATGTGTTACATACAACAAAACAATTGCTTAAGAAGGTTATGCTCTTATTTTAAAAACAAGCCACCCAGTGGGTTTGGCCTCCAGGAAAACTGCCTACACATTTTTAAAATGTACACTGGCCATCAGTTTTGACACTTCCATCCTGCCCTACTGGTTTGCTTCACTTCACCTCATTTAGCACCACATCTCTATGTCAATCATTCACACAGATCTAAAGCTGTGGTTGCATGATATGACTGCTGAAAATGAGCAATCCGACAATTTTTTGCACAAAGATGTGCTTAACAACTTACAGTTTTTAATTGTTTTTTAAAAAGTTTATTTATTTATTTTGAGAGAGAAAGAGCGCACATGGGGGAGGGTCAGAGAGAGGGAGAGAGACAGAGAGAGAGAGAGAGAGAGAGAGAGAGAGAATCTCAAGCAGTCTCTGTACTGCCAGCGCACAGTCTGACATATGGCTTGAACTCACAAACCGTGAGATCAGGACCTGAGTGGAGATCAAGAGCCAGATACTTAACTGACTGAGCCAGCCAGGCGCCCCAACAACGTACGGTTTTTAAAATACCAAGATAAGAAAGTCAGAGAATACTGGCTGGATTTTTCTTTTGAAGCATCAGCTATTTGGCTGTTGTGGAGTTTAGCTAAGTATGTTAATATAGTGAGCGCTATCAATAATAAATGATGGGCAATTAACTATCAAAGTGGAGGGAGGAATTCCTGGTAGAGGACAAAGAATCTTCAAAAGCGTAGAGATAAGAAGGAGTGTTCAGGGATGTCAAGAATGTATTCGGAGTGCAAGGAGGCAGTGAAACTGGTACAATTGCCCTGCCTGCAGGCAAATAGTCTTTATGTAGTTGCAAAAACATGGGACATTGTTCTGTGTGTGTGGGAGCCACTGAATGGTTTTATTTATTTATCTCTAAATGTTTATTTATTTTATTTAGAGAGACAGAGAAAGCATGCACGTGTGCACAAGTAGGGGAGGGACAGAGAGAGAGAGAAGGAGAGAGAGAATCCCAAGCAGGCTCCACACTGTCAGCATAGAGCCTGATGTGGGGCTTGATCTCACGAATCGTGAGATCATGACCTGAGCCGAAATCAAGAGTCGGACCATTTAACCAACTGAACCACCCAGGCACCCCATCCACCGAATGCTTTTAAACAGGATGGTAAAAATCTCTTATTTGTATTGGTGTTGCACAGTCTGCCCACCTATCTCTCCACCCACATCACCTCTGTGCCTGCTGCAGGTGTCTGTAAGGACTTCCGGACATTCAGGCCCAACTACCATTCATGGTTTCCATGTTCAGCATGTGGGACATAGGGCCCTAAGTCTGGAGCAACATGACATTTAGGATACAGAGTTGGAGGAGAATCTCTGTAGTCTTAGTGGAAAGAATGTAAGAACTGTCCTGGAGACCTAGCCAGAGACCAAAAGGTTGCTGCAGTGCAAAGTAACTTGTTGCTGTACTGCTTGTGGGGCTCACCTTCATCTGCAATTGTGGGGATTCTGTTCCCATGCAAATGAATTGAATAGTGTGTCAACTGATACCAACGTAAACTTGATTCTTTAGTAGAAAGTCAGAGTTTTATTTATTCAGAGAATTGAAGTTATTTGTTACCCATTCTAGACCTACCACATGAAGGGAAAAAGCTGAGGAAACTTCGTATCACAGATGTATGTGAGTAATGGAGATTACGGTAGACTCCTCAATAACTACTCTTACTCTACTGAGAAGTAACAATGTAATATGGGGAGTTGGGTATGTCTTGTCTAATGGAAGTTCTTTCTTCTCTTGCTGGTGATTGGTTTAAAAATTGGTATGTGACCCAATTCTAGTCAATGAGGTACAAAAAGAGGTTTCCTGGAGGCATTTTGGAAAGTTCTGTCCTCTTTTCGAAAGTGCTGGATGAGATTCCAGTCTCTCTATCTCCTGAATGTGAGCAGAAAGCATTTAGCTCTGACTGGTACTGGAAGCCATCTTCAGACTTCAAAGTTAAGTTAGGTTCAAGCTCTGGGCTAAGAATAAAAACAGAAAGAACTGGGTGCCTAGGTGGCTCAGTTAGTCAATTGTCTGATTCTTGGTTTCAGCTCAGGTCATGATCTCATGGTTCATTAAATTAAGCCCCGCATTGGACTCAGCACTAACAGCACGGAGCCTCCTTGGGATTCTCTCTCTCCTCTCTCCCTGACCCTCCCCCACTTATGCCCTCTCTCTTTCTCAAAATAAATAAATAGAAACATTTAAAAACAAAAAACGAAACAGAAAGAACCAAGGTCTTGGTGTCATGGGTGAACCTTTGATTCAACCACCCTACCTCTGGCTTTCCAGTTAAGTAATTAAAACATTTCTTTAAACTAATTTTAATTTCTTTAAATTTTTTTTTTATTCCTTTTCCAGTTCACTGCGTTAGGTCACCCTTCCTTTTAGAATCATGCATCTCAGCTCTGCTGCTTTCCTCACAGTAATCCCTTTGAATCTCCAGTCCTTGTCTATACCCATTTAGGAAATTGACACCTGATTCATATATGTCTTCTCTACTCAAATCCCGCCATGGTCCTTGGGAACTTCAATATCCTTGGAATGCTGTGTCTGGCATCCTTATGTCAGGGACAGTGACCTCCTACCCTAATGACCTTTACCTCCATTTCTCCACATTATCTTAAAATCTGCTATTCCATTTTATGACACAAAGCCCTGTCCCTGTCACTTTTTTCCACCTGTCCAACCCCCTTCCTCCCAACTAAACCTGTTTTTGTTTGTTTGTTTGTTTGTTTAACCTCAGCACATGCTTCCTATTTCACACCTTTCCAGCTTTGGCTTTCTACCCTGTCTCTCATTTGCTCAGTTCCTTCCCAGTTTCACTTCCCTCCTTGCACTCACCTAGGACCTCTATTACCACATCCCTAATCAAATTCCCAATCCCTCTAATCAATGCCCCCATTCCCCTTTGGCCTTCTACTAATGTTCAATAGTCCTTAGCTTTTGAATAATCTGACCTTTATTTTTACAGCTAGTACTTCGGGGTGAGGTGTTACTTGGAAAAAAAAGCACATAATTAGACTGAATCCATTTAAGTGTGTTACTTTCAATTCATCTGGACCTAAGTACCATTCGATGTTCTTTTTTTTTTTTTTTTTTTAAGTCTGTTTGTTTGTTTGTTTATTTGGAGAGAGAGAAAGAGAGAGAGAACATGCACAAGCAGGGAAGGGACAGAGAAGGAGAGAGAGAGAATCCCAAGCAGACTCCATGGAGTCTGCCAGTGCATGGAGCCTGATCCGGGGCTCAAACCCACAAACTGTGAGATCATAACCTGAGCCAAGATCAAGAGTCAGTCGCCTAACTGACTAAGCCACCCAGGAGCCCCTCAATGTTCTTTTTATTCATACTTTCCCCTGATATTGACCATTCTAAGCTTTTACCTACTCTTCAAACCTCTGTCCATTCATTCCCTCATTCTTGGCAGATATTCTAGCTTCCTGTGTCATATAGAAAATAGAAAACAGAAGCCACCAGTATAACTTACCTCATCTTCTTCCCTCCGACTTTGCTTCCCTTTCTCCTTATCTTTCCAAGATCTGCTTCTGTCTCAGAGGAAGGGGCACTGCCCCATTTAGTGGAGAAAGACCCCTCCGCAGATATTTTTGACCTTACTAAGTTTTGCCTGCTCTAAAGTTTTAACTAATAAGTAGTCAGACCCATATGTGTTCCTGATGTTTACAGCCTCTTAGTCTCTGCTTTCTCTGGCCCTGTTCTCGTGCCAGAGACTAGCACACGCCGGTATAGTGCCGGCAGATTCAGTAGCAGCCATTTTCTGAGATGCACTTTACCAGAGTAGGGGGTACACAAGGGTCCCCATTCTCACCAGCTGATGGCAAGGGAGTGCACTAAACTGCTGAGGGGTTAGTATTTAGCTGCCTGAGGAGAGCTCCAAGCAATTTGCCCACTGACATTTATTTTCCCTTAACTCTCTGTGACTGAACTTTCACCTCACATTCCTTAGCTCCCTGATCCTTGCTAGGATTAGAATTTTTGCAGAATTTTGCCTGCCTGCCTGGTGTTATCAGTTAGGTTGCTTTTTATTGCCAAACTCCTTTTGTAGTAATCTTAAGCAAAAAGGAATCTTGTTAGAAGGATGTTGAACACTCCAACAATTAGTGAGAAACTGTAGAAAAAGCTTGGCAAAAAGACAAAAAGCAGTGCCGCTTTATAAGGTCAGGAGGAAGACAGCACAGGAGACATTAGGTTAGGAAGCCGGGGGCCGGGGTGCCTGGGTAGTTCAGTCAGTTAAGCGCCCAACTCTTGCTTTCGGCTCAAGTCGTAATCTCACAGTTCATGAGTTAGAGCTCCTCATTGGGCTCAGTGCTGCTTGGGTGCAGACTGCTTGGAATACTCTCTCCCTCTCTCTCTCAAAAAAAAAAAAAAAAAAAAAAAACCCAAAAAACATAAAAACAGGAAGCTGTGGCTTTGCTACGGACACTGGCACTATTACTGTAACTGTGAACAGATTTGGACTGTCCTGTCTTCTTGGTGTTGTTCAAAATTCAAAGTCTTGAGCAAGAGTACCAGGCTGCCTGAACCTGACTGAATCACTTGCATGAGTCATGACTGCCCGGGTGGGAGTGAAGATGAAAGCAGGGAGAGATGGATGAATTTCCTTCATGTTTCACAGCGGGAGGCGGGATGCTTCAGCCAATCAGTAGCCGCCCTTTCAGATTTCTAACATCTATGTGCATCCTTCTTCCCATACCTAGAGGTATGAGAAAGATGTTCCTGCTAATAAAATACCTGAAATTGAACTCATCCTCTCCCTGGTGGGACAGGAATCCTGACTTGCTTCATTTGGTTGCAACTTCAGTGGTTCAACTTTTCACTTTATTTACTTGAAAAGAGAAGTGCTACCATGTTGTTTATTACACGGGTAACATTTTACATCTTAAAATGGAAATACCTCCATTGCCTCAGAAAATGGCCTTAAGAAATTTAGAACCATTAGAGTAAATAAACAGCAGCATATTTACTTAAAAATATGATAAAGCACCCCTGGCTTCAACTCTGACTAATTTTCCTCTTTTAAGTTCACCAGGCTTTTGGGGAGTTCAGTGTCAAGGTAAGAACATTTCCTCTATGAAACCATGGGATAACCCAAGGATTAGTAAACTTCTGTGAATGTAAATAGTAAAACACCAGGCCACGAACAAACATGGGACAGTTCCTCAATTTCCTCCACTACAGACTTCCTTTAAGTGTTGACAGTTCTTGATCTACTCTTAAATGTGAATCCTAAATAGCACAATTATGGTATTAAAAATACCATGAGAGGATGAAATATTTCAGAGAAACCTTCTAAATGCTAGACATGGATGCCTGCTTTTTCCTTCTTTCTTCCAGTAAAGGGGCTGGGAACCCCTGGGAACATTATTAGAACTAGTTACTTTCTTTGCACTCTATATTATCACCATTAAATCACATGGGATTGAGTTAGTAGCTTGTTTATTTTCTGTTACAGTCTGGTAAACTTAAATTAAATGCCCTTAATTAATACTCACATTTCTGCAGAGTGGTCGGACTCCAGGCCAGGACACCCACCAATAAAGACTAGCACATCCCCACTTGCTGGAACTTTTTCTATCATCTTGGTTATCAGTGTTGAAAGATAAAGCCAAATACTTTTTTTTGTTAAGTTTATTTGTTTATTTTGGGCGAGAAAGAGACAGTGCAAGTGGGGGAGGGGCAGAGAGAGAGGGAAACACAGAATCTGAGGCTGGCTCCAGGCTCTGAGCCGGCAACACAGAGCCCCATGTGGGGCTTGAATTCACAGACTTCAAGATCATGACCTGAGCTGAAGTCGGATGCTTAACCAACTGAGCCACCCAGGAGCCCCTTTAAAGTTTTTATTTTTAAGTTGTCATTTAAATTCCACTTAGTTAACCTACAATGTAATATTAGTTTCATAAAGTCAAACACTCTGAACAGAAGTGCTCAACAGGCTTCTTAGAGCTTTAGGAATTGAATTGCCTAGTTTATTAGCTGCTACTCTCAGGTAGACCTCAGTGGATAGGACATGTTTTTTCCCTAGTCTTTAATGTAGAATAACAGCATTCTATACCATTTCATAAATATTCAAGGATTTACTGATTAGAATGATCATAAAACTTTATTAGTGTATCAGTTATTTATAATGAACATCAGAAGTTAGTGATTTTGCAATTGAAATTGTGTTACGTCTTATTTAGTTGCATTGCTATGTTGGAGTTTCCCCAGTTTACACTCTTCTTCAGTAGATGCAGCAGCCATAGAAACGTGCTGCTCAGATCTCCTGCAGTGGGATGTGTCGTTGGTGGATGGCCCCAGATACGGGCCCCTCAGTCCATCATTGCATTTCCCCAAAGTCCACATTTCCCACCGGCTGCTCTCAGCCCAGGACTGAGCCTGGCAAGGACACAAAGACAGGTCAATTCCTGCAAGGTGCAGTTTTCCTCTGTAGGGAAACTTTGGTTTGAGGAGTCCTCATTGGCTTAGCCAAAGCTTCTTAGAAGGATCCTGAAGTCTGAGAGTCTAGTTATCCAATTCTTCATTTCCTCTCTCTTTCCCACAGACTTGCACCATGGGCTGAGAGCTTGCCCCAACTCCTTTATCTTCCCACAATTTCCTATCTGACAGATGTCTCAAATGTATCTCTTGCATGTTCAGTCCTGTTTTGGTGTCTACTTTTGGAGGGCCTGAACTAATGCATGTGACACTGATAGTGATCCAAGAAAGCAGTGGTATCGTAATGTTGAATGGAACACTGCTACCTACAGCCTTCTTGTCATATGAGATAATGAAATCCCTTTGTTATTTTTTTAAAACATTTTTATTGTGAACTATAACATGCATGTAGGGATTTGCAGAAAATAAAATTGTACAGTGTAATGAATTATCATTAACTAAATGCTCATGAAAACACCAGCAAGGTCATGAAATATGACATTTCTAGAACCTAGAAGGGCCCCAAATGCTTCCTCCTACATTACTTTCCTCTCAATGAAAGAAACTACTAACTTGTGATGACCTCTTCCTTATGTTTGTTTATAATTTTCCCACCAAAGCATGCATGCATTCACGCATCTCCAAGCAATGTACTTCCATTTGACTTTTTAACTCTGTATAAACAGATTTGTTCACTATATATTTCATGTCTGTTATCTTCTACTCATTATGTTCTTGATATTCATCCATGCTCTATTCTTGTATTTGTAATTTAAAAATTTTTATTGCTAATGGTGCTCCATCTTATGATATATACATTTATTTATTCTTTATGGATTGAAATATGAATAATTTCAAGATTGGGGTTATTAAAAATAATGCTGTAGACATTCTTGGACCTGTTTCTTGGTGCATACAGCATACATTTGTTTGGTATAATCTAGTATTTGACTTTGTAGTCATAGGGTATATATACTTTCACTTTAAGAAGAATAATAAATTAGTTTCCAAAGTGGTTGTACCAATTTGCACCCCCACCATCACTGCATGGGTATTGTTCTACATTGCTCTATAACTTCACCAAGAAAAAAAAGAGAGAGGACTCAAATAAATAAAGTCAGAAATGAAAAAGGAGATGTTATAACTGATACCACAGAAATACAAAAAAATCCTAAGAGACTACTATAAACAATTATACACCTATAAATTGGACAATCTGGAAGAGATAAATAAATTCCTAGAAACATATAATATTCCAAAAAAGAAGCATGATGAAATAGAAAATCTGAAGGGCGGCTGGGTGGCTCATTTGGTTAAGTGTCAGATTCTTGATTTTGGCTCAGGTCACAATCTCACGGTTTGTAAGACAGAGCCCCGTGTCAGGCTCTGTGCTGACAGCATGGAGTCTGCTTGGGATTCGCTCTCTCCTTCCCTCTCTCTGCCCCTTCCCCCTCAAAATAAATAAACAAACATGAAAAGAAAGAAAGAAAGAAAGAAAGAAAGAAAGAAAGAAAGAAAGAAAGAAAATCTGACCAGACCAATTACTAATAAGGAGATGGAATCCATAATCCAAAACCACTGAACAAACAAAAATTCAAGACTAGACAGCTTTACTGGTGGATTCTACCTAATATTCAAAGAAAAATTAATGTCAATTTTTAATCGAACTCTTTCAGAACATAGAAGAGGAGAAAAGTCTTCCAAACTCAGTTTATGTGACCAGCATTATCCTGACACCAAAACCCACAAGATGCCATAAGAAAAGATAATTACAGGCCAATATCTCTAATGAACACAGATGCAAATATCCTCAACACAATATTACCAAACCAAATGGAACAGTACATTAAAAAGATCATATGCCATGATCAGTGGAATTTATTCCAGGAATGAAAGGATGGTTTCATCTCTACAAATCATCACTGTGATAAACCACATTAACAAAAAGAAGGATAAAAATCATATGATCATCTCAATAGATGCAGAAAAAGCATGTGACAACATTCAACATCCATTTATTATAAAAATTCTTAACGAAGTGGGTATGGAGGGAACATAACTCAACATAATAAAAGCCATTCATGACAAGTCCACAGCTAACATACTCAATGGTGAAAAGCTGAAAACTTTTCCTTTAAGATCAGGGATAAGACAAGGATATGAAATTTTGCCATTTTTATTTAATGTAGTATTGTAGTTCCTAGCCAGAGAAATTAAGTAAAAAAAGGAAAAAAAGTCATACAAATTGGAAAAGAAGAAGTAAAACTCACTATTTGCAGACGACATGATATTATATATAGAGAAAACCTTAAAGACTCCATTTAAAAACTGTTAGAACCTATAAATGATTTCACTAAAGTTGCAGAATACAAAGTCAATACACAAAAATTTGTTGTGTTTTTAGATATTAATAACAAACTATTAGTAAGTGAAATAAAAGAAACAATCCAATTTACAGTCGCATCAAAAGGAATAAAATAACTAGGGATAAATTGAATCTAGTTAAGGAGGTAAAAGACCTATATATTGAAAACCATAAGACATTAATGAAAGAAATTGAAGAAGACACAAATAAATGGAAAGATATTTCCTGCTCATGGATTGTAAGAATTAATATTGTTAAAAATATCCATACTAGGGGTGTCTGGGTGGCTCAGTTGGTTAAGTGTAGGACTCTTGATTTCATGTCAGGTCATGATTTCATGGTTCAGGGGATCGAGCCCCATGTCTAGCTCTGTGCTGCATGAGATTCTGCATGAGATTCTCTCTCTCTCCCTCTCTCTCTCTCTACCCCTCCCAGTTCTCTCTCAAATAAATAAATAAATAAATAAATAAATAAATAAACTTTTAAAATTAAAAAAAAAAATGTCCATACTACCCAAAGCAGTCTACAGATTTAATGCAATATCCATCAAAATTCCAATGGCATTTTTCACAAAAATAGAACAAACAATTCTAAAATTTGTATGGAATCATAAACACCTGAATAATCAAAGCAATCTTAAGAAAGAATAACAAAGCTGGAGAGATCATGTGCCCTGATTTCAAATTATATTACAAAGCTATAGTAATTAAGATAGTATGGTATTGACATAAAAACAGACACATAGATCAATGGAACAGAATAGAGAGCCCAGAAATAAACCCAGAAGAAGCAAGAATATGCAATGGAAAACATACAGTCTTTTCAATTAATAATATTGGGAACATTGGACAACCACATGCAAAAGACTGAAACTGGACCACTATTTTACAACATATGCAAAAATTAACTCAAAATAGATTAAAGGACTGAATGTGAAACCTGGTATCATAAAATCCCTAGAAGAAAGCCTAGGCGGTAAGCTACTTGGCATAGGTGTTATTTGAATCTGACACCAAAAACAACAGCAGTAAAAGGAAAAATAAACAAGTGGGAATACATCAAACTAAAAAGCTTCTGCCCAGCAAAGAATTGATCAACAAAATGAAAAGGTAACCTACTGAATGAAAGTGAATATTTGCAAATGATATATCCAATAAGGGGTTAATATCTAAAATACATAAGGAACTCATACAACTCAATAGCAAAAGAAACAAAAAAATAATTCAAATAAAAAATCAGTAGGAAATCTGAGTAGGCTTTTTTTTTTTTTTTTTCTAAAAAAGACATACAGGTGGCCAAACAGCACATGAAAAATACTGGGTATCATTAATCATCTGAGAAATACAAATCAAAACCCCTCCCCCCTGTTAGAATGGCTGTTTTCAAAAAGGTTAGAAATAGCAAGTGTTGGCAAGGATGTGGAGAAAAAGAAACTCATGTGAACTACTGGCAGTAATGTAAAGTGGTACAGCCATGATGGAAAACAGTATGGAGATTCCTCAAAATATGAAAAGTAGAACTACCATATGATCAAGCAATTCCTCTTCTGTGTATTCATCCAAGGAAAGTGGAAACACTAACCTGAAAAGATATATGTACCCCTATGTTTATTGCAGCATTATAATAGCCAAGATATGGAAACAACCTAGGTGTCTATCACTGGATGAATGGATAAAGAAACTGGTAAATCTATACAGTAGAACATTATTCAGTCATAAAAAGAAATGAAATCTTGCCATTTGTGTGAATATGGATGGACCTTGAGGGTATTAGGCTTAGTGAAATAAGTTAGACAGAGAAAGACATATCTGTATGAGCGCTTTTAAATTTTTTTTTTTTAATGTTTATTTTTGAGACAGAGAGAGACAGAGCATGAACGGGGGAGGGGCAGAGAGAGAGGGAGACACAGAATCGGAAGCAGGCTCCAGGCTCTGAGCCATCAGCCCAGAGCCTGATGTGGGGCTCGAACTCACAGACCGCGAGATCGTGACCTGAGCTGAAGTCGGATGCTTAACCGACTGCGCCACCCAGGCGCCCCTGTATGAGCTCTTTTATATGTGGAATCTAAAAATAAAGAAATCAATCACTCAATCAATCAAGCTCATAGATACAGAGAACAGATTAGTGGTTGCCAAAGGTATGGGGAATGGTGGGAGAAATGTTTGAATTGTTTCTCAGTTTTTTTTAATAGTTTAAGTAAATTGAATAAAAAATATTATCTCTCAAAAAATTGAGATGATGTGGTTTTAAGCCGTTTAAGTTGGGAGTTTTGTTATGCAGCTAAAGCTCACCGACACAAACTTATTTTAGAGTTGTTTTTTACATTTTTCACAGTGACAAGTTTTTCTGTTTATTGCATCTGCTGTTTCTCATCATGGTAGTTCATTTATTCATGCATACTGTAATTTTTATGGAGACCTATTTGCAATGAAGAATTTTGTTGAGGGCCTCTGTGATTCCTAGGTTGTAAATGTAAAAGAATCAGTTTTGAGTTTTGCACTGAATGAGCCCTAGCTATTACAGTGGTCTGTATGAATTATAATACTAATTTTTTGGCTGTAAATTTTGCACTACACACTAGTTTAAATTTGTATCTATATGGCAGGATTTTTCCTGTTACTTTGGTTAGTTGGATAATTTTTCTAGATTCATTTTTTTCATAAACCAGGAAGCTCCTTGTGGGTCTGACTATTATTTTGAGACTCAATTCCAGCTCCTCCACTTCTAACCCCCGTGAAGCCACAGCCTCTATTATCTCATGGGCATTAAAACCTCAGCTCTAGATTCCCAGGGCAGTTTTTAATTTTTTATTAATGTAAAAACATTTTTCAAATGTTTATTAATTTTTGAGAGACAGAGACACTGAGCTTGAGTGGGGGAGGGGCAGAGAGAAAGGGAGACACAGAATCTGAAGCAGTCTCCAGGCTCTGAGCTATTAGCACAGGGCCTGACGCGGGGCTTGAACTCACAGACCGTGAGATCATGACCTGAGCCAAAGTCAGGCACTTAACCAACTGAGCCACCCAGGTGCCCATTTTTTAAATTATTTTTTAAATTTTTATTTATTTATTTTGAGAGGGGGAAAGCACGAGTGGGGGAGGGGCAGAGAGAGAGAGGGAGAGAGAGAGAATCCCAAGCAGGCTCTGCACTGATAGTGCAGAGCCTGATGCAGGGCTCCAACTCATGAACCGTGAGATCATGACCTGAGCCAAAGTCTGACGCTTAACCAACTGAGCCACTCAGGCACTCCTCCAAAGGCAGTTTTTTATTTTGACTTCTGGAAATAGCTCTTTTCTTCTTTGGAGCAGAGGTATTTAAAACAGATTAACTTTATTTTGTCCAACATTTCTATGTGTTTGTATCCATGTTTGTTTCCTTCCATGTCAGATCAGGCTATCATGTTTCTAAATGTCTGTGTAGGATTCTATAGCATTAATTAGCATCTGCTGAGTAACTGCTACAAATTTAGCATATATTCAGTATTGCTCCTACTCCCTTTATTAGCTTCACTCAACCTTTAAAATTATCTGTCTTATCCTTTCTCCCTGAGTAGTTGGTAAACTCCTTGTGGGGAAGATATGTTTTATTCTTTTTGTTTCCTGCCTTGTCCTCAAAAAGATCTTGCATGGTAACTGCTCAATGAATATTTTAAAATATTTACTTTTAAAATGTATAATTTGAAAATAAGGTGGACCCATGGGAAGTTTTAAAAATATACATTAACTATTGGGGCACCTGGGTGGCTCAGTCAGCTAAGCGTCCAACTTCAGGTCATGATTTCGCAGTTTGTGAGTTCAAGCTCTGCATCGGGCTCTCTGCTGTCAGGCTTTAGAATGGAAGTGATGAGGTTTTGTTTACAGTTTGTGAGAGTTGACAAAATACTGAAGAAAATCTTATTAATGTGAATGACACCATTGCAGGCACATAAGCAATTAGGTCACCTCTGTGCCTTGCTTTATATTACCTCAGAGGAGCTCTTTTTACTTCAGTCATCACAGTGGCAGGTGAAAACTAGACTGTACCTCATCTTAGCTGCCCTGTGACACTGTTACTTTCTGCTCTGGCCTCTTTGTCACCTCTGTGGGGAGATGCCTGTGGGAACCTGTTCAGCCATTCTTCTGCATGGATAAACCCAAAAGGGAGAAAATGCTAACATCTCAATGGGCAACCCTTGACCAGTGGAGGATGGGAGACTGGACAAATCATCTATTGTTTCAGCCCTAGGTGAACAACTCTGACTCACATTTTACACAGCATCTCAGAGTCTCCAGCAGGATCAAGGTCCACTTGCCCAGTAATGAACGGTTTGATAATACACCTCGGTTTATCTTTCTGTTCCCAGTTGCACTCTACCAGGACCTTTACTCTTATTCCTTAGGATTACTGCCCCCAAATTACTTTCGCCTTGTCACGGGCTCTTCTTTTTTGGGATGAAACTCAGGCTAAGACGACGAAACCAACATATTATAGAATAGTTAGTGAAGAGGCCTAACTTCCCTGAAGGGGAGTTTCAACTTCATCAACTAGTTCACAAATCTCATTTAGAAACATAGGTCTGTGAGGAAAAAAATAGGCCTAATTCAAGAGTAGGGCTTTTAGGATCCTTAGAGAGATCTCTAGAAGGACAACTTCAATTCTGGTAGTGGAATCTTTAAGTAACAGCTGCCAAAGAGGGTTAAATTGGTAGGAAGAGGTAGGCAGATAGACTGGCACCATAGAGCCAAAAAAAATAAGTACTTAGGATTTCAAAAGAAACTACATGTTCTTCCATATTTTGAGCTCTGTATTCTCAATTGCCGCCTTCTTCTTCTCCTTCTTCTTCTTCTTCTTCTTCTTCTTCTTCTTCTTCTTCTTCTTCTTCTTCTTCTTCTTTTCACTTGAAAAGAATGCATTTTGGCACGGTTTAAAAGATGTGTTACAACCATGTGGGTCCAATTAACAATTGACTCAAGATTCTGGTATCAAGTGTGTAGGCTAGATGACTAATAAGTCCGGAATGCTATTCAGTAAAGTCCATTTTTCTTCTACAGATAAACCAGCATATGACAATAGACACTCAGGAAGTTGAGGCCAGAAGGAATAAAACTCACAGACCGCGAGATCATGACCTGAGCCAAAGTCAGACACTTAACCAAATGAGCCACGCAGGTGCCCATTTTTTAAATTATTTTTTAAAGTTTTTATTTATTTATTTTGAGAGGGGGAAAGCATGAGTGGGAGAGGGGCAGAGAGAGGTCCTGGTTGTGTTTTCTGCCTTGACAAAATTGCTGAAAGTAAATATCTCTATAAGCTGGGGAATGTTTTGGGCGTCCCTTTCACAGTGGCTCTGATAAGTCCTGCTCATAGTAGAGGATACTGGTTTGACTCTCAGCCACAGTCTTTTGAGTAGTTATGCCCAAGGGAGGTGGAACAGACACTTAGTGAAACAGAAGCCTTGTCTATTTCTTAAGTAAACATTTATCAGATGAACTGGTGTATAAAATTTATCATATCAGGAAGAGCCAACCTTATTATCAAACATGACATAGTTCAAGCATAAACAAATTATTATGTAAATAATAGGTAGCCATGGAAGCAATGAGAACAACAAATTATCATAAGAATATACTTGAGCTGGTCTGGATACTGGGACAGGGTAGTTTCCATACACCATTTCTGGTCCTCCAAACAACTTTGCAAGGTAAATATGATTCTCTTGATTTTCCAGTGGAAGAAATTGAAACTCATAATTCTGCGCCCAGAGCTATATAGCTGGTAAATGGCAGTGCCTGGATTAAAACAACTAATCATCAGGATCATGATCATTAAGATTGATGACATTTATGTGTACATACTGATGATCACAACTGGGACGATGACCTTCCATATGTTATTTATTCCAACAACAACTTCTTGAGTTAGTCACATCATGCCCATTCTACATATGAAGAAAGTAAATTTTGAAGGTTAAAGGGCTCCATCAAAGTCATATGATGGGCATGCAGCAGCTCTGGAATTTTAACTAGGATAGGAAGGATTATTCTGCCCTCACCCATTCTACCAAGCCTCTGAAAACAGATTTCTCATGTCCTGCCCTATGCCTGCCTCAACTGACATGTTTCAATCAAGCATGTGAGAGGGTAAGTTCCATTTCCCACTCTTGCCCCCAAGGGTCTGACTAATGCTGCTCTCTTCAAAGAACTGCTAACATCTCTAGTTTAAGCAATGTGCAAAATAACTGATGCAAATAAAATCTCTTTCCCCAAGGCCTCTCTTATGCATGGTTCATTTTCTGGACTAACAAGACCAAGAGGTGGCCCTGCAGGGTGAACCCATGACATGTTGGTAACTTCAGTGCCTCAGTGGAGCCACGAGCAAGATTTAATGGAAAACAGGCACATTTTATGGTAAATCAGTTTCATTTCTGAGAGATCTTCACACAGTGTCTAAGGAGCAATGACAAGCTGGAAAACTAGATTGACAGTTGATTCAGATGTCTAGTATTATGTTCTCCTTCCTTCTGACACAACATGTTTGTTTCTTAAATAGCAGAATTCTAGATCTTCAGGATTAAAGGCAGAGAGAAATAATTTCATATGTAGGTTGCATAGCAGCTTTCTGGGTTTTAGCAAAGCATCTTTGACGTTTTTGCGTTCAGAGAAGGACCTAAGAACAATATGAAGGAGGGAAGCAACAGTCTCATTTTTATTTCTAGAGTTAGCAATGGGGTGTCAGACAATTTCCTTATTTTCTCTTTGGATTCTCAAACCGCCCAGCTTCTCCTCTTATACTCGCCACTTAAATTGTCTCACCTAAATAGAAAGCATAACTTTTGTTGAGAGTTCCTCAAAATAAATCGAAAGCCTAGTATCTAATTGTTAAATAGCACAACAATGCAGTGACATAACTCTACAGCACACAAAAATACAGGTTTTGTACACACTTGTATACATGAAAAGAAAGTGCATGGACAGAAATGGGATCCATTACTAATTAACTGTATTATTTTGGTCAAGACTCTTGGTCTCTGTGAACAGTTTCTATATCTGCACATTGGGGTTATCTATTTTAAGGACCTCTAAAATTTTTCCATTTTGTGTAGAATACACGAACATAAGATCATATTATAGATGATACCCAAAGAGAAAAGATGAGGAATTCCTCCTTATAAACTGCTAATTTATGAAAAAAATTTTATCCCCACCTCTATGTCTCTTATAGTTTGTGATTTTTCTTCACTGCCTTTCCTCCTAACTTCCTGAAAATTGATGACAGTGAGTTACTGATATCAAGCAATCTCTATTAAGAGACCCCTTCCCAAGAGGGCAATCCAGTTGGCCCTGGCTAGCCTTTGATTTGACAGTGTCACTAGGAAAAAAAAAATCTCTCTCAATTATTTAAGAAGTCCAGACTCAAAAGTGAAAGAGCAAGGGGTTGATCTGATTTTCTACCTCCTCTGAAGAGAATTGAATACAAGTCACAAGGAGGTCTTTCATAGGCTAATTTCTTCTTGTATCCCAAGCAAAAGGAGGGCGTGTGGAACCTAGTCATGTAAAAGGAAAAGTAGGCATGAAGCCTGTGTACTCTTTCCCCATCCTTCAAGAAGAGGCAAGGAAGCATTTGTATTTGATGAGTGTCTTCTGTAAGTAAGGTACTTACTATGGTAGAACATGTGTAAAGAAGAACGTTACGTTCTTGATTTTCCTGATAGACTAGGTTCAAAGAGGTTAAATATCTCAAAAACAGCAAGACACTCATGGAGTCAGTCAGTTCTACTGAGTCTAGTAAGTCAGTTCTAAATATGTATCTTTTTCCCGTCCTACTGTGTTGGTTCCACTGTGCTAACAGAAGCAAGGGGTGGCTGCTTAAGGGTGTGGACATTAAGTTAGGTGGTTTTCCTACTTTTGAGTCCAAGGATTTGAGCTGAGTTAGCAAATGTTTTATAATGAAAATCTATTAAGAAATAGTGCTAAAAAGTAATACTATGGACATCCTTATTAGGAATTGGTGCCAGCTGAGTTTCATTGTACCTATCAATTTTTCATGGCTTGATAAGTTAAATGCACTCAAGAAGGTAAGACAATTGTATCTATAGCAAGCGGGTTTGGGGGCACCAGGAATATACATCCACCAGGAAGCAACCTCTAAAAACAGCCTCCAGGGGCGCCTGGGTGGCTCAGTCGCTTGGGCGTCCAAGTTTGGCTCAGGTCATGATCTAACAGTTCACAGTTCATGAGTTTGAGCTCTGTGTCAGGCTCTGTGCAGACAGCTTGGAGCCCGGAGCCTTCTTCAGATTCTGTGTCCCACTCTCTCTCTGCCCCTCCCCTGCTGGTGCTCTGTCTCTGTCTCTCTCTCTCTCTCAAAAATAAATAATATTAAAACAAATTAAAACAAACAAACAAATAAATAAATAAAAACAACCTTCATACAGGGCACAAAATGCATCATTGGTAGACATGAAAACATGACCGGGGCACCTGGGTGGCTCAGTTGGTTAAACATTCGACTCTTCGTTTCGACTCAGGTCATAATCTCATGTTTCATGAGGTCCAGCCCCACCTTGGGCTCTGTCTGACAGTGCAGAGCCTGCTTGGGATTCTCTCTCTCCCTTCCTCTCTGCCCCTTCCCCTGCTTGCACTTGCTCATGCAATCTCTCTCTCTTTCTCAAAATAAATAAACTTAAAAAAAATACAAAAGAAATAAATAAAAACTTGACCTTTCCCCGAACTTCTGAGGGGGTTAAGTCAGTGATGACAACGTGTCATCTACACAACATTTTCTTTGGTTCTAATTACACCATGTTGGTTAATATTTCTGAAAATCAAATGACAATTGGGCTGTTGGTGGCTTTATAAGAGCCAATATCTGTTAGAGTGAAGTAGTGTCAACCACAAGAACATAGCAATGACAGAAAAGGTGTGGGTAGACATTTTTTTTTTGCTTTATTTTTACAATATCTATTTCCAGATTGCTCAATAACATCTGCTGGTAACTGAAAACTCAGCTAAGAAAATAAAAAATGCAATGTTTATGGCTTTGGAAGCATACTGTGGATAACTCATTCCTGAACATGTATTTCCAAGGCATGCCAGAGCATCATCTCAGCCTGCCCTTATTTCCCCATTCCTGTAAATATTAAGGGGGATTCTTCCCTTTATAGGTTTTGTCTGTCTCTTTACCTGCAACTTACCAAAACAAAATAAGTATACTTTAGAGGAACTACCAAGTGCAGTTTGGATTTGACGTTTCTATGAATATTTTTAGCTTATACCAGATGAAAAGTAGACACGTTGCTCCCTTCTTTCCTTCTTCTCTTCCATCTTTCCCTTCTTTCTTAAACAAAACAAAAAAACCCTACTTTTTATTTATATTAAAGACATATATATATATGTAAAACATAAAGGCAAATAATAATGAAAAACACCAATTCCTTTTCTGCCCATCTTCTTTTCTCCAAGGAAACTGCATTCACCAATTATTTAGCGGCCTAATTTGGTGTTTACCTTTTCATTTCTAAATAACATGCTTATTTGGCTACTTCTTGATTTTTCAGTTTTATGCATTATCTATCAGGTTCTTACTATAGAAAATGAGGATTTAGTTCTCTTTCCCTCCCATTCCTATCACACTCGTGTACCCTCATCCACTCACTCATCTTTCCACTCTGGTTATCTTATCATTTTGTTTGGATTAGTATTCAGTGTTCACATGATTATAAAGAATAGCTACAGGTTTGCCATGTAGTAAGTTATGATTACTTTTTCATGCATATTCTTTTGTTCATACCACATGTCCATCACCCTGTTTATGCCTGCTGGCCTGAGATAATAAATAATAATGCCCACTCAGTATGAGTGTGCGTCAGCTCAGAAACCCCTATTCAACACAAAGTCTTTGCCAGCTACTGGGATATTGTACCTGAGGAAGTTTCTTCCCGATCTCGTACCTGAGGAAATTTCTTCCCGATCTTTTTGACTACTCAAATTGGAACTGGATGTCATCTATGCCAGTGCACAGCTGTCATTTTGCGATCCCAATTTATGTCATCTAGTTGAATCCCTTAGCCCTTTCTTACACTGATTTCCGTTCCCTACATTATGCCTTCCTCTTTCTTGATTCATTCCCTCCTACTACAGGGTATGGGAGCTTCTACTTTCCTCTATATACACTTTCATGACTTTTGATTTTTTTTTAAGTACAATAACCTACATGTGGAAGAAGAGATTAAATGAGATAACACTTGACTTTTTATAACATCCCAACACCATCGTTTTTCCACCTTCACCCACCTCTGCTCCTGTCCATATTTGCCGGCATGGATAGATGGGCTCCTGAGAGTTAACAGCCTGGAGGGCTGCACAAAGTCAAGCTTCCTTTGTTGTGGATACAGCCCAGAGCAGCTGGGAGAGATTATTACAGACACTACACCAGCAATGAGGTGTTTTTCTCTTTCCACTATTCTTTGAGGAGGGCATGTAATCACTGAGCCCAGTGAATGCTAGAGTGGAAATCCAATCATACCTACTAGGGCTGAGGGTGTTGTCCTATAGACCTTCACTGAATATCTGGTCCTGAAGATAAGGGGGCTGGCTTTATGCCTTTGAAAGACACTTTTTCAAAAAATCAGGTGCCTGTATTCCTGTTAGATACTTAGAGACATTTGAGGGCAGATTAAATTTCTTGAATATGTAATCTTACGGTTATAACAGAACTATTGTGCTCCAGGAAATCTCTTTTTGTCTTTTTACATTGTATTTTAATTTTTATGAAAATAATTGTGTGCATAATTTAAGATGTCAAATAGCTTATGATAAAAAAAAAAAGCAGTTATTTGGGCCAACTTTTCCATTCTATGAAAACTATATCTCAGAGGCAATACCAGATTCAACACTTTGTTCTCCTTTTTAAAAAATAACACACTTTTACTTCTCTTTCTTGTTTGCTAGTTTACATTTTGTCTAATCATTTCCTACTATAGACTATTAGGATTCACTGTCTTTTATGTGATTTCACCTTTCTCAGCACACTCTTTCCATTCTTCCCCATTCCCAATGTATTTAAGTCACAATTTTTGGTTAAGTCAATATCCAGAATTTACTCTATTATGGCTATGCAATTATTTTCAGAAGTGAGTCACGTAGTGGTTGGGAGACAATTCTCATGGCCTTTTTTTTTTTTTTTTTTTTTTTTTTTGCATTTTGGCACATGTTATTACTAGAGACACTGACAGCTTTTGTTCCAGACTACCATTTTAAGAGTGTATGCATAATCAACAGCTTTGGAAGATAGTGACTGCCTCCCTCCAGGACAGGGGACAGGTTTGTTTAATGTCCACTCTGGGGCAAAGGTCATACAGGCTTGCTTTCAGCCCATTATAAAAGACTGGGGTTCCCTAAACTCAGGGGTCCTCAGGGAAGCCACAGCAACTGTGAGGTTCACGCTGCTTGCTATTCTGTGAGAAATGAAATTCTTTGCTTCTGGTCCAGGAATCTTCATTCTTTCGCCAGTAACCATGAAACTCTGGCAGGCTAATTTGTTGGCTTGCAAGCAGGGGTCTCAGACTCCTCCTAGTTCTTTACAATAGTAAAACTCTGGCTTCATTTCCTTTCCTGAACTTTTTAGAAATTTCTGATACTTAGTATTTGCTTTTGTTTTTTTCTTTGCTACGTTTGTACCCCCAGATGAGATGCACTGAGAAAAGCTCGCCATGATTTCCATGGTATTCCTGTCCAGGATACATAACCTGCATCTGGCCCTGAGATACACTGTGAGGGTCATCCAATAGAATGTGAAGCTTGTACTCTTTAAAACTGATAAAGATGTCAAAGACTGAGAAATACTGTTTTAGGTTGAAAGGATCTGAAGAGACATAAAAACCCAAAATAACACATATTCTTTGGCACAACCCTACATCAAAAAGGAAAAACCAAACAGTTTAGACAGTTGGCAAACTTGGGTAGAAAAATGTCCTTCTTTGGGGGAAATGTACATTAGAAGTTTAAGAGGTGATGGGACATCTAGCCCAAAGCTTTCTTTTAAAAGGTTCAGAATACAACTAATGATAATGAGCGCATTACCTCCTATACACATGCATGTGTACATACACAGACACACACATGGGGAAGGGGAGAGAAAGAGGAGGTTGGTGATCATATATATTCAGTAAAATGTTAATGTTTGGGAAAACTGAATAAAAAGGATACAGGAGATCTTTGTTCTGATCTGGACATTTTTATATAAGTTATTTCAAAATAAAAGAGTGGGGCACTAAAGTACTGATTGGAGGCTGTATGTTCACAGAAAGCTTATCAAGTGTCAGATTTCACTGTGGAGCAATCAGGAAGGAGCTGGCAGTCTTGCTGTAGGACTCCTGGTCACCCATATCTATAGGGCTAGACAGTTTTCCCAGAAGACTTTCTCTACTATCTCGCATGATGGAGTGTAATCCTGATGGTCAACTTTCTTAAGGCCCAGAGTAGAAGAGATGTCACTTCTGAGAGTAGACTCACTGAACATCTCACTTATCAGCAGGAATCTTCTAAGATACATAGAAGTCATGTGCCTGCATGGACTAAAGAACCTCCTAACTCCTTATTAAGACTTTTAACAGGGGCACCTGGGTAGCTCACTTGGTCTGACTGGCTCAGGCCATGCTGTCACAGTTCGTGAGTTTGAGCTCCGCATTGGGCTCCCTTCTGTCAGCACAGAGTCTGCTTCGGATCCTCTATTCCCCCCTCTTTGCCCCTTCCCTGCTTGCATGCTCTCACTCAAAAATAAATAAAACATTAAAAAAAAAAGACTTTTAACAAATTCTCCTATTTTCAGCCCTACTTGCAAACCTAGTGCCTCTATTGATGGTATGTTCTGAGTTTCTGTGGCATGACTCAACTTGCTTATAGTTGGGATTTTTCTTCTTCTGGTACTTAGCAGAGCAGAGAAAGCTGAAACATAAGCCATTTACAACTAGGTTATCAGCTTTCCATCTTCCTCTATTTTGTGGACTGTAATTCTCTACTATCATCACCTCTTCTTTCTTCTCTGCTTTTGTGGCATTATGCCCTCAAAAAAATTTTTTTTTTGTTATTTTAGTGAGGTTTCAGGAAAGAGCAAAGAGAAATGTGTTTTTTGTTTTTTGGGTTTTTTTTGTTGTTGTTGTTTGTTTCTCTATCTGCTGTAATTAACAGGAAGATCTTTCATTACCTGAGCTTTCTTTTTATTGAAGACTAACTTCCTGTGGGTGAGGAAATAGATGTTCTGTGTAAGCATTTGGCACAGACTCCAGGCCAATTCTAAAATACCATTATATTAGGAAAGGAGAATCTTTAAAAGGTGTTTTTTTGAGGCGGGGGTTAAGCATCCGACTTTGGCTCAGGTCATGATCTCATGGTTTGTGGGTTTGAGCCCCACGTCAGAGCCTGGAGCCTGCTTTGGATTTTGTGTCTCCCTCTCTCTCTCTGCCCCTTGCCCACTCATGCTCTCTCTCTGTCTCTCAAAAACAAATTAAGCCTAAAAAAAAAGTTTTTAAAAACCCTTAAAAAAGGTGTTTTTTTTTTTAATAAAAAGGAAGGAAATATTTCTTGGATACTGATTGTTTTTTAAACTGAACTCTTTTTATGTTGTGTTTTTCATTCTTGTACTGCTTTTTCTTCATATTCAGCTGAAGTTTGGCTAAAATGGGCAGAGGAAAAATATTCTGCTCTTGAATACTTTTACATTCCACACGCATTTATAACAAGATAAAACTTTCATTCTATTTCAATACTATGGATAGAAATAGCTTCCTCATTTTTCTTTTATAATTTGTTTGAAACACAAATACAGAAACTATTGACATGTTTAGAAGGGCTTTTTAAAATATACATTCAACCTTAATTTTCATCTCTGAGAAAAAGGTAATTAAGTCTATGGATCCCTAATTTGCACTGGGATAGTCCAGTGGGGGCTACAATGAACTCACAGGAGCTGTATGACATGTTTTAAAATTTCAAGGGAAACACAGCAACATCTGTTGGCCACCAAATGAACTACTAGCTTCAGGTAGCTTACAATTTCAACTGTGGATTGTGGTACATTGCTGTTATAACAGACATAACTTTGTGAAGCTGAGTGTTCTGAGGTCACTGTGATCACAAGCAGATGGCACATGGAAATCAATGTGGAACAGGAAACGAGGCTACAGTTTCTTTATTTTCTTTAATTTTTTAAAATGTTTATTTATTTTTGAGAGAGAGAGAGAGACCGAGCGTGAGTGGGGAGGGGCAGAGAGAGAGGGAGACACAGAATCTGAAGCAGGCTCCAGTCTCTGAGCTGTCAGCACAGAGCAGGATGTGGGGCTCGAACCCATAAACTGTGAGATGATGACCTGAGCCGAAGTTGGAAGCTTAACCAACTGAGCCACCCAGGTGCCCCACGAGGCTATGGTTTCTAATCTGATTCCAAAGTTTGAGTGTACAATGCCTATATTCGTCAGGGTTCTCCAGAGACACAGAGCCAGTAGGATGGATGGATAGATTGATACATACATACATACATACATACATACATACATACACACATATATAGAAAGAGACATAGTATGAGGGACTGGCTCATGTGATTTTGGAGGCTGAGAAGTCTCACGATCCGCCTGTCTGTAAGCTGGAAGCCCAGGAAAGCTGGTGGTAGAGGTTGAATCCAAACCTGAAGGCCTGAGAATGAGAGGAGCCAATGGTGTAAATCACACTGTGAATCTGAAGGCCCAAGAACCAGAAGTGCTGATGTCTGAAGGCAGGAGAAGATGGGTATCCCAGCTCAGGCAGAGAACAGAGAGCAAGTTTGCCCTTCCTCTGCCTTTTTGTTCTATTCAGGCCCTCATCAGATTAGGTGATGCCCACCTGAACTGGGAGGGCAATCTTTTTTACTCAGTCTACAGATTCAAATGCTAATCTCTCCCAGAAATACCATCAGAGACACACTCAGAAATAATGTTTCACTAGCTATTTGGACATTCCTTAGCCCTGTCAAGTTGACACAAATTAACCAATATAGTGCCCAAAGGTGCATGGACCTCACTGAGAAGTATAGTGATTATAAAATGTGTCCAAAATTATTTGATAAGTTTTCTTCTAAGAGATGGAGACTAATTTTTCTCACCTTGAGTATGGACTGAATTCAGTAACTTGCTTCTAAAAGATCAAATATGGCTGAAGTGATGGTGTGTGGTTTCCAAATCTGTGTCATAAAGGGCATTGCAAACACCTGCTTGCTTTCTCCCTTGGATCACTTGTTTTTGAGGAAGCCAGCAGCCACGTTGTAAAGACACTCCAGCAGCCCTATGGAGGTACCTGCGTGGCAAGGAACTGAACCTGTTTTCCAACAGCCAACAGGGAACTGAAGCTTTCTGTCAACAGTCATGTGAATGAGCTGTTTTGGAAGTCCAGCCCTACTTGACATCCTGACTGCAACCTCAGGAGAGATTCTGAGACAGCCGTCCAGGTAAGCCCCTCCCTAATTCCTGTCCCACAGAAATGATGAGATGATAAATAGAGTTGACTCTTGAACAACTCAGGTTTGAACTGTGTGAGTCTACTTGTACATGGCTTTTTTTCTGATACAGTACAGTACTGTAAATGTAGTTTCCCTTATGGCTTTCTTAATAATGTTTTCTTTTCTCTGGCTTACTTTATTGTAAGAATACGGTATAACATTCAAAATATGTGTTAATAAGCTATATAATCGGTAAGGCTTCTGGTCAGCAGTAGGCTATTACTAGTTAAGTTTTGGGAGAGTCAAAAGTTAATATGTGGATCTTTGATTATGAGAGGGGCTGGTATGCCTAGCCCCTGTGTTGTTCAAGGGTCAACTGTATTTGTTTTCTAAGCCACTAAATTTGGGGGGTAATTTGTTAAACAGCAACTGATAATTAATAAGTAAGTGTGGAATAATGAATGAAATATTTTTTTCTTTCTGTTATGTATATATTTTTTTACAAATAGCTATTAAGTTGTTAGAACCTAAATACTTCTTAAGTTGCTAAATCTAACTACTTAACGAATAGAACTTTGGCTATTTATTTTGGCCTGGAACATCATGGAAAACTTACTGAGACCCTAAGTGTGCTATTCACTGACAAAGTTAGAGAAATCATAATTAAATTAAAGATAGTTGCCAAATTATTTTCTCCCTCTAATTTTTTTAAGCATATACATAATTGGTACCTATTTTTGGAATGGAAAAATCTATGGCTTTTGATTATGAACACATTTTTTATCATGTCCATAGAGCCATGAAAACAGAAAAATTACATTCAGAGTTAAGGTCTCAAGAAAAGTGATCATTTGAGAGTAAATCGATGAATATTCAATAAACAGAAGTGAACTTATTGTTTTGAACATATCAAATATATCCATAGTTTGGTTAATATAAAATTGGGGGATAAATTAACCTGCACATCCAATGAAGAATGGAAATACTGGCTTATGGGTATAGCTGCATGTGCCTTCAGTGCAGCAGTCCATTTACTGTGAATAAGAAGAGATGAAGCACCCCCTAGTGGTAGTTGTTGATATAATTCATGGCAGAAAAAAACACACAAGTTCCTTCCTTTAGTTGGGTCAGTGTGTAAAGTACTTATCTGTTTTTTTTATCTCATTGATAGTATTAAACCCTTGGTTATTACTTTGAATTTGAAGGTTTTTGAAGCCAATCACAACACCTATAGTTTTTTGTTGGTTTTTTTTTTAGCCAAATTCAACAACATTGGGTAGCTTTATTTTATATGGGAAAAACGAAACCTTTTCGTGTTAATACATTTTTTTAATTTTAAAAATGTTTATTTATTCATTTTGAGGAGAGAGAGAGAGAGAAAGAAACTGAAAGCACGAGTGGGGTAGGGGCAGAGAGAGACAGACAGAGAATCCCAAGCAGGCTCTGCCCTGTCAGCACAGAGCCCAACGTGGGCCTCGATCCCACAAACTGTGAGATCATGATCTGAGCTGAAATCAAGAGTCCACGATCAACTGACTGAGCCACCCAGGTCCCCTTCATGTTAACAGAGAAAGAAAAGAAAAAAACCCGAGGCTATATGAATTTTTTCAAAGCAGATTACATCAGCATTACATAAGCATCTTACAAATGTAAGGTGCCCTTTATGTTTGGATTAAATTGGTTGTAAAGTAGCATCTGCCAACCTTCTCGTCCATGTAGTAAACAGATATTTAAAACACTAACTTTGTCCTAAATACTTAACTATGCAGAGGGTTGTAGGAAAAGGAAGTGAGACATTCAGAAAAGTGAACATGTGTGGTATAGTTCTGCGGACGCCAGGGGAGCCCATGCCAAGCACCTCACACGGGTGGGAGGGCACGGATAAGGCCTTCAGAGGAAGAGGCCTATAAAGGCTGTGAGCAAGAGCCGACCTGGGAAAGTCGTTTTGCTATTTGGATTTATTCTAGTTTTACAGAATGACAGTTTTGACAAACTGTGGCTTGAACTAAATACCAATTGCTCTAACAAAAGGATAACAACCATGTTTTGTGAATTTGCTGATTACTATTTGTACTTGTAATGGGAATATCTGTTCTATTTGTTTCAGAGAACTATGACATTACCACCTCTCAGAGCAATGATTCATTTTTTACTAGGAAGACTTCTCTGTGTTTACTTAACCTTGTCTTCAGAATTGCCACCCATCTATTCTCGAAGGGTGGTTAATAATTTATGCCATGTGAATAGAGGATGACTAACTTAGTCCATAGTGCAGTTAACAGCCTAATTTTAAAAATGCACAATGATCTAAACTTATTTTTAGCAAGAATTAATAACAAGTAGTTTACACTTTTATAGATAAGTGTGGTTTGTAGACATATATGAACTTGGTGTGATTTTAGACCCCAACAGCATATTATTTAGGATACCAGTTTAGCTCTACAAATGTCTGTTCCCCACAACAGACTGGAGCTATATTGTACCCCTTGTTCTGGTTCCAGAGGTATAGCTACCCATGGAGAAGTCAACAGGAAACACAGGAAGCTAGCACAGTAGAAATAAATTTTTTTAATGAATACCATATTTTTACTCAGTTGATCAAAGAGAAGCCTTAAAGTATTATATTAGCTTTACTTAGATAATGATTAATATAATAGAAAAATAAGTGGCTTTCTAACATGTAACAAGTAATTTAGCAATTACATATTTGTTCCTAGTTATTTCTTTTAATCATGAATCAGAATTCAAAATTCTTTAAGGTAGGTAGGTTGCAAATGTAGCAAATAAGGAACAGGATTTTGTTTAAGACATCTTGGGCAATGTCAGATTAGATCTAAAGAGTTTATACTCTAAGTATTCTTTTGGTTGCAAGCGAAGAAATCCAATTCAGCCTTATTTAAACAAAAAGTTGATTTATTGGCCTGTGTGCCTGGAGTGAGGAGGAACTGGCATCAGGTACAATGGACTGAAGAAACAAAATGGTCCTTCCTTCTTCTCTTTTGAGCTCTGCTCAGCCATCCCTAGGCTTTCTGTGTGTTGACTGGCCTGGTTTGGTTAGAGTGCAGAACCCTAGACCCTGGGGGAGACATCTAGGTCCTTGCTACTCCTGGTGTTGTGCACAGAACAGCAGCAGAGGCTTCATCTGTGAGCTTCTTAGAAATGCAGACTCTCTGAGTTAGAATCTGCCTATTAAAAGATCCCTAGTTGGTTGGTGTGTATATTAAAGCTTGACAGTGTCCCTATCAGACCACTGTGGCTGGGAAAAAGGGTTTTTAAACTTGGCTGGGCCCGGGTCTCATTGGCATTAACAGAAATATAGGGGTATGGGAGGGCAGCTCAGCTCTACCAGAATCACATGATTGGGCTGAGAGAATGTAAGCCAGAAGTGTCGGATTACGTACATACGTACATACAATGCATTCTCACTGCAATGGAAAAATGATGATTTTGTCAGACGAAGGGAATGGTTTAAGATCAATCTTAATTTGAAAAAATGTTGGGGGACGTCTAAGATGGTTTCTGAGGGAAAGAAGCTGGAAAGAAGAGAGAGGCTGTGGATGTATTTTCTATGTTGTACAAACATGTTATTATCGGGGTCTTCTTCACAAGATAAACTTCTGAGTTTCAGAGTGAAATGAATAAGTAGACCAAACTTCATAACTTTGATTACCTGCCTGAGAAAAATATTTTATTTCTATAATGGACTTTTGTTATCTTTATTAGCTACCTGGCACATGATCGATCCCTCCTTATATTTTGAGAATTCCCTATTTTATGTGACCTTCTGGGAGGCATAGGCTACCTTCTGCTCTACGAGGAAAATACCAGCACAGCCACCCGGGCAGTTCTGAACTTAGAACTGCCCCTGCCCTTTTGGCTTACTGTTCAGTTGTCACTGTTTTGAAATTCCCAATAAAATTTTAACAAAGAGGGGCGCCTGGGTGGCTCAGTCTGTTGAGCTCAGGTCAGGATCTCACCGTTTGTGAGTTTGAGCCCTGCTTCGGGCCCTGTGCTGACAGGTCAGACCCTGGAGCCTGCTTCAGATTCTGTGCCTCCCTCTCTTCTGGCTTTCCCCTGCTCATTCTGTTGTCTCTCTCTCTTTCTCTCTTTCTCAAAAACAACTAAACATTAAAAAAAAATTACAAAACAATTAACAAAGAGACCTGCATTTTCATTTTGTAATGAGCCTCACAAATTATGTGACTGGTTGTGCTTGTACCTAATAATGCTGACTGATCATGCTTCTTTTTTCCTATAATACAAGTTAGATCAGATGCCTAAACTTTGTTCCTAATATGCCAGTTTAGGCATCTTGATCCGACTAACTTGTGTTTTAGAAAATGAAATATTATCAGTCAACATTATTCCCATATGCTACTTTTTGGGCATTTATAATCTTCCCATGTGCTGTAATTATTTGTGCATCCATATTATGTCTTATATTATGTTGGGAATTTCGTGTTCCCACAGCATGATATGCCTCTCTTATTATCTATTTATGTATGTTTGTATCTATCGATCGATCATCTATCCATGTATCTACCTACATATTTATAGTTGAGCAGCATGTTTTTAATAATATAGTCTCATTCAATCCTCATCTAAGCCCTGTAAGTGTTGCTGTTGTTGTTGTTGTTGTTGTTATATAATGATTATTGTTAAAGGACTGTGGTTCAGAGCATATGTCCAAGCCTTTCAATGTCATGACGTTAGGGTTAAAAGACAGGGTGATGTGAATCGCTCCTCTCTATATGCATTACATTTTCCAAGGTGCTTCTAGAATCATTTCAGGATTGAAAACTTCCATTACACAGATGAAAAAAACAGAGAGATTTTGACAGACTGTTCAAAGAACAGACATAATAATTAGCCAGTTCAAAGTTTGATGTGAACCTGACTCCATGAAATTTTCTATAGTGGTAGTAAAAAGAAAAAAAAAATGAGGTACATATGCAACCAAATGGTTGTAGTTTACAGATTTTCAAAAATGGCATATTTATATTAACAAATGTTCTTAAGACAGGAGGGAGGACTAGAAGATACTACCTGCTTTGTTTTATCTCTACAATTTTATTTATTTTGAAAATGTTTCTTCATGTGCCTTTTGGCTGCCACAAAATCTCTGCAAGCATAGTTAAAATAGTTTCAGCTAATCTGATAATATAAATATTTTTAAAAACATAACCACCAGGAATGCTCAGTATCTTTGAGAGTTCATGGCAACAAAAATAACTATAAGAGTTATATACACAAGCCAGGTTGTTCAAGTATTTAAACAAATATCTGATTATCTCATTAGCTCTAAAGCAAATATTTCCAGCTAATAATTGAAAAAAAATTCTATTTAGAAAAACATTATTGTTATTATTATTTATTTATTTATTTATTTATTTTGGTAAGAAAGTGACATTTATGTTGGAAGGAAACACCCTCATAAAATGTCAATTTTCTGAAATTAAATATAATTTGAAACCTGCTATGTAATGTTTATAGAATATGACTTGTAACTCATTTAACAAGTTATAGGCAATTGAATAGTCTCTAAGTTCCTCCACAGAAACACCTTTTGTTTTTTTCCTGTAACCCTGCGAGGATATTCTCTAGTCTCTTACAATAAAATGATTTTGTATTATTAGAAGATGTGATCCCTGTTTTAAGAAATATAGTCACTTTTTTTTGTTTATTTATTTTGAGAAAGAGAGAAGGGAAGAGAGAGAGAATGGGGGAGTGGCAGAGAGAGAGAGAGAGAGAGAGGTAGAGAGAGAAAGAATCCCAAGCAGGCTCCGTGCTGCCAGCACAGAGCCCAACTCGGGCTCAATCTCACAACAGTGAGATCGTGACCTGAGCTGAAATCAAGAGTCAGAAGTTTCACCAACTGAGCCACCAGGCGCCCTGAAATATAGACACTTTTTAAGGTAATAATTTATGTTTTTACTATGGAGCGGAAGACTTAGGGATGATAAGCAAGACTTGCTCACAAATAAAAATCAACACCCTCTATTACAGAAAAAGAGTCATGGTTTCACTCAGCTACAAAATCAGGAGGTAGAAAACTGCCTGGCGGGGTGGGGGGTTGAGGGGGCAGGATTTACTCACCACCTGATTCTCTTCTTCCTTATGGAGAGAGATTTTGGTTAGAAGAAGTGAAGTGACTCAGAAATCTGATTTAGCGTAGAGTCAGGCTGATGCCAGCCCAGATTTACAGAATCATTTCTCCCTCAGCCTTTGAGCGGCATGTGACCTCAGAGTCTCGTAAGGCCCCACACTCAGAAAGACCTTGTGCATGTGCCTGTTTCAGCACTGCACTACTGTTATCTTGAAATTCTTGACAGTTTTTTTGTCTAGGAGTCTTGATTTTCGTTTTGCACTGGGCCCTAACCCCTGTAGCCACAAGCCATGAGGCCAGTCCTGCCTCTGATGCTGCCAAACCTGTCTAGCCACCTCTACGTGAAAACTCCAAACCATCCACTCCCCAAACACTCTGACTTTTCACACTCTGCACCGGGTTTTCTTCTTGCCTCATCTGGTGTGACTCACCTCAGTTTTCAATGTGTGTTTAAAAAGTCACCTATAGCCTCACTTGTCCTTTCTCCTGGTGAAAGGTAGTCCTTCGTCTGTGGAAGTCTTCTTCTTCTTCTTCTTCTTCTTCTTCTTCTTCTTCTTCTTCTGCTTATTTATTTATCTTGAGAGGTGGGGGTGGGTCAAGAGGGGCAGAGAGGGAGAGAGAGAATCCCAAGCAGGCCCTGTGCTGACAGTGAGATGCCCCTATGGAAGTCTCATCTTGTCTCACCTTCTCCAGAACCTGTTCCAGTAATTATTATACTCTCCTAGGTCTTCAACCTTTCTCTCTTCATTGGTTCCTTCTCTGAAACCTATGGATATATGTTACATGAGCACCCTCTTCCAAGGCCCTGGTAAACTGGTTTAACTCCCAGACAACTTGCAGAGTATACATCTGTCCAATGGAAACAAATTCTTACCAGGCCCAGAGGTGTGGATGTAGCTACTCCTCAGCTCTGGTCCATAGTGTCAACGCTGGAAGCTGGATGTGGTTCCCTACTCCAGCTCTGCTATTTACTAGCTGTGTAGCCTGGAGCAAGTTACTTAACTTCTCTATGCCACCGTTTTCTTATGAAAAATGAAGATAATAATAGTACCTACTTCAAAGGGCTGTTAGGAGAGCAAAATTAAATGTGTTTAGAACCATTTCTGGCAGGGGCGCCTGGGTGGCTCAGTTGGTTAAGCATCTGATCTTGGTTTCAGCTCAGGTCATGATTTTGAGGTTCCTGAGTTCAAGCCCTGCCTTGGCCTCTGAGCTGACAGCACAGAACTTGCTTGGGATTCTCTCTCTCTCTCTCTCTCTGCCCCTCCCCAGCTCATGCTCACTTTCTCTCTCTCTCAAAATAAATAAATAAACTTAAAAAAGAAAGAGCCATTTGTGACATACAGTAAGCATTATCTAAATATTTCTAATTATTACCCTGTCTTTCTTCAGCTCTGCTCTCTCTCCTGCCTCTTCCTTCACATTACTGAGGTGTAATGATGGTTAGGGGTAAACAGAATACTGTTCTGCTTGTCAAAGAAATTATGAGACATTTGGAAATAAGTGGAAAAGAAAGGCACATGTCCTTTCAGTATTGGACCTGTTGTGTTCAGCCATGGTCTTTAATTGTCAAATCTGGAAAACAGGAAAGATAGCATTCAGCACCCTGCATCCTCCTTTTACAACTGATAACCAGATGAAAACAAAAACATTCTGTTAAAAGCACTGCCATATAAAGGCTCAGCAGAGCTGTCTGTAGCATCTTCTTCAGAGGGGTGTGTGGGAATTGCTTTGTCTGCATATCACCAAAGGGATAGCTCTTTCCTCTAGCCTGCCTAATAAAAGACTATGAAGGTAATGAATTATTAGCCTCAACACTTAAAAATGTCAGCATCTTCCAAATTCCTGTTCCACCACAAAATAAAGTTCAGATGCATTGAATATGCTGTTAAAGTAGTACCTATCTAACTTTTTTTTTTTTTTTTTTTGAGAAAACATCATGTTCCTTGGGTGAAATCTTCTGGAACATTGTCTGGTTACAGTTTAATGTGATTAAAATCAATCCAGTAGCCCAAGCCAGAAAGCTAGGATGTAACTAAATTCTATATGCATCCCTGTACATCACCTCTTTACCAGCCATTCTATCACCACATGGTTTTTACCTCTAAGCTGTAACCCCTACCCCCTTCTAATTCCAGTTTAAAAACTTTCCTATCTCAGGGGCTCTCAATGTTAGAAGTACATTTGAATCTTCCTGAGCCTAAAATATATGTATATAAAGATTTTCAGACCCACACCAATGTATATATTTTTATAAGGGTTTTCAGGAAGAGTTAAACTCTGAACTCCTTAGGTTGGCAAACAAAATCCTTCATGATACTCTCAAAGCCTTCCTGTTCATTTTCACTCTCAATATCCCATCAGTAGCCCGGTATACGCTTACATGAAAATGTTCTAGTTTCTTTCTGCACCAAAGTTTCAAGTTTCTGGTCCTTTTAATTTTGTTTCCCCTGCCTGGAATTCCCACAGGGTTTGTTCTTATTTTAGGGGTTACACCTTCTATAAATGCATCCCTTATTTCATCAGATTTTCTTAGGCACCCCTCCCCACATGCTATCACTAGCTTGTATGTACATTTCCAAACCTCTGCTTACATTACATAGTAAGGCCAATGTTGATGGCACTGATGAATGCTCGTGTTCTGATCTTTCTATATGATTTGCTGCTCCTTAAGAATTCTTATTCATCTCTGAACGTACCTAGCACACAAGGATACTAAAGTTTTTTGAATAATAAACGTGCATGAAATTACATCAGAAATAGATCACGAAAGAAGATAATCATGGGAATGGGAAGAACGACAGTGAGTATCTAGAGCTTCTAATTCCCTTCTTTGGATCACTGTTCTAGGTTAGCCTGAAACCCAGAGTGTCAAGCAGCCTGGTAAATGTGCACTACAGCTGCCCTATGCGACCAATGTAAGCCTTCTGTGACTGTCTCAACTGACATCAAGGAGGAATCAAAAACAAGAACTGGAGGGGTGACTGGTGGCTCAGGAGGCTAAGCCTCTGACTCTTGTTTTTAGTTCAGGTCATGATCTCATGGTTTGTAAGTTTAAGCCCCACATTTTGCCCAGCATTGGGCTCCATGCTGACGGGGCATGGGGCATGCCTGGGATTCTTTCTGTCTCCCTCCCTCTCTGCCCCTCCCCCACTTTCCCTCAAAGTAAATAAATAAAACTTTCAAAAAAACCAAAAAACAAAAAGTAAGAACTGGAAAACCAGATAGGCAGAGGCATGCAAGTAATATTTTTAAACAATCAGATATGACAGAAGCATAATATATTAAGATGACCTAAGGATCTTTCTCGTGTCTATGTGGAAATCAATAACCCTTAATTTTTACAATTGTAACAAATTATATTTTGTGATGTGAAAAAATTTGGAGAACTGCTTGGAATCACTTATACTTCTCCCCCTTTTTGTATTTACAATCTCCTGTAGCTAACAAGCTTTGGCGTTCTTCAGACCAATCTGAGATACTGTTTCCTGGGCTATAGTTCTCAGCGAGGCAATGAATAAAGTGTTTACCAACCTATTTTGAGGTTGGTTTTCTTTCAGTTGACATCAAGGATACTTTGCCACCAACTAAGGGGAATGGTAAATATTCAGGTGGAGTCAGCTTTAAACTGGTGTAGTGGTTGTACCTTCTTCCCTTCCCTCCAGATGCTTCCATCCAGGGTGATGTCACATCTCCTCAAACAATGAGGACCACATTGACAACATGCCCAGATTTTCTGGTCAGTCCCAGTTTACATCTATTTTCTGACATAATTATTAACAGTATGCTCCCTTTTACTCTCAAAAGTGTTTTTATTTTAAGTTTATTTATTTATTTTGAGAGAGAGAGAAAGTAAAAGTGGGGGAGGGGCAGAGAGAGAGAGGGAGAGAGAGAATCCCAAGCAGGCTCTGCACTGCCAGCATGGATCCCAACGCAGGGCTATATCTCATGAACCGAGATCATAACCTGAGCCAGAATCAAGAGTCTGAGGCTTAACCAACTGAGCCACCCAGGTGCCTTCAAAAGTATTTTAGTTTTGGGGCGCCTGGGTGGCTCAGTCGATTGAGCGTCAGACTTCGGCTCAGGTCATGATCTCGTGGTCTGTGGGTTCGAGCCCCACGTCGGGCTCTGTGCTGACAGCTCAGAGCCTGGAGCCTGCTTCAGATTCTGCATCTCCCTCTCTCTCTGCCCCTCCCCTGCTCATGCTCTGTCTTTCTCTCTGTCAAAAATAAATAAAACATTAAAAAAAAAATGAAAAATAAAATATATATAAAAAAGTATTTTAGTTTTATTGACAAATTATACATGCACTCTAATTCAAATTTTGTCTGTTGACAAGAAAGTTCTTACGTCAACTAACTCATTTGATGTGAATGAGCACAAATGTGAGTATTGTGAATATACACACATTAGCCTTCCAGCTAAAATAGAAAGCTAATTGTTCCCATGTAAGCTGAATGTTTTTTCTCTTTCTGGTTTTTCATGGTGACAATGATGGTGATGTTCATGAGTATACTATCAGAAGAAAATCTCATGAAAATCAGAAATTAATTCCTTCTATTTTTTCAGCTTTTCACTTTCTAAGTGCCTCTTTCTTTCTTTCTCTTTCTTTCTTTCTTTCAAGTAGGCTCCATGACCAACGTGGGGCTTGAATTCACGACCCTGAGATTGAGAGACACATGCTCTACTGAATGAGCCAGCCAGGCGCCCATTCTAAGTGCTTTAAGATGTAATAAATCATGTCTAAGCATGTTCAACATTTTGATTTATATTTCCTATTATATTTTATCTCTAATTTATAACAAAATTTTGTAAGTGTAAGAAAGGTACTGAAACAGGGGCTGTTTAAAACACCCTTCATGATTTGTGAAAATGTGAGCACTAGGATATATATTTTAAATTATGTAGTGGTCAGGAAGAGATGCTGGTGTATAAAAAACAGTTGAGAATAAACTGGTAAAGACATGCTTAGGACAAGAAAGAAGAAATGTAATTGTACCGTAGGATGTGATTTACTAAAGCAAAAACATTATTGGTTTTAGTAGTTATTAATGTTTACTGAAGCCTAGTTTAGTTATTTTAATAAAGAGATTTTTTTTTCTTCTTTTTGGAACGGAATTGGGGGGAATTAAAGTTAGGGTTAAATCTGGGTGAGCCCAGGATAGAGCTACCATTTTAAGCCCCAGGCCAACTTCATTCTTTGAAGTTCAGAATGAGTGGCCATGGCAAGATGTAGTCATCTGGTGGCAGGAAATTACAGGGACGTCTTTTTAAATTACAGAGATAGTTTTTGAATGCTTCAGTGGTGAAACTGCAAAAACAAACAGCAGTAGTTGGAATAGCAGTAGTAGTTGGAGCCAATATTTATTATGTGCTAACCTTGGGTCAGATGTGGGGCTCAGTATTTTATATCAAATTTTTCAATTAATCCTCACAACAGTCTTATGAGCTGAGCCTATCCTTAACTTCATTTTACAGATGAACCTAGACTTGGCCAATGGTAGAGCCTGGAAAGAAATACCCTTTAGTATGATTCTAGCGTGTAAGCTTTTAATTAATATGCTAAGCTTCACCTCTAACAATACAGCACGTGTCATAACAGCTGCCACTCATTGAGTACTTACTATGTGCTGAGTGCTTTAAAATTATTTTTAATCATCAAAGTGTAAATATATTAGTTCTATTTTCCCACAAGGAAACTAAGGCTCAGAGAGTCTGGATTAGTTTTCCATTGTACAAATTAGTACAATTTTAGTCATCCAAAACAACATAAATGTATTCTGTTACAGTTTGGGAGGTTAGAAGTTCTAAAATCAAGGTTTCAGCAGGGCTGTGTTCCTCCAGTCTCTGCTTCCATCATCAAAGCTCTGACCCTGACCTTCCTACCTTCCTTACATCGGGCCCACCTGGATAATCCAAAATAATCCCTCCATCTCCAGATCCTTAATTTAATCACATCTGTGAAGTCCCTTTTGCTGTGTAAGGTGACATATTCTCAGGTTCCAATGACTAGCAAGTTGATATCTTTGGAGGGACCATTATTCAGTCTAACTAATTTGCCCCCAAGTCACAGAGTTGATAAGTATTAGACATGAGATTTGAATCTAGATGTTTTTAGGCTCCAAAGTTCATGCTATTTCTGTTCTACCACATTAATGATGATCCCATCAGTTATTCAAAGAAACATTTATTGAGATTACAAAAAGAGCCATACAGTGCCTGTGGTAGGTACCGGAAAATATGAAATGCTTTATGAGTTGGAGTCATCTTTGTGCACGTGCCTTATTAATTTCTGTAACTTCCAAACGTGCCAGAGATTAAAGATTTAATAAGCCTAAATAATTAATAAGTAAGATAAAATACCTTCTAGAGTAAGTATTTGTTAGGCCCCACTCTTTTTACATTAAGACATTATTTATTTCTCTCTTCCAGAGATTAACACTAAGTAAAAGTTTCAGGTAGGATACTTTTTAATATTTGATTTTTTTCCTTCAGATCTGTGAAGTGGAAACCTTTCCTGGATAGAGTATAGATATGAGCAAAACATCTGATTCTGTTTTTCAGTATTTGTGAGATTTGTTTCCTTTACTACTAAAAAAGCAGCACAATGCTTGGTGGTCTTTTTTGTATTTTGGAAGGGGCATATACATTTACTCCAAATCTTTAACCAAGGAGCCCAAAGGCCTACCTTCCAGGTTGGTAGTTTCCAGAGCAAGAGAAGGCTTTTTAGCTGGACCAGTAGATCTGCTGTGTATCTTTTAAGACCTATGGGATCCAAATATCTATGGCAGATCTGGATGAATGAAGTCTATGGCAGGGAAATTACAATGCTGTCTCTGGCAGATAACTATTCCTCTTGAGAATCAGCTTTTGGTTTTCTCCTTGTTCCTAACAGAGATTAAATTTTTGGTCATGGCACCCTGAGTGTTCCTAGGACCTGCACTGTACATTAAGGACTGGGTGATATCTGAACCTAAGTCATACACTTAGATGGTGTAGCAGCCCTTTAACATTAAGTTGAAATGCCAGATTTCAGTTCCAAAAGACCAAATTAAATTGAATAAACAAGCGATTCATATTCCCAATAAGCTTACCCTTGCTGTATGACCACATCTCCCCTCAACTCTTGCATCTGATTGCAGAGGGAATCTCCCTTAGATGAGTTGATTGGGGGAAAATGAATGAGTTTGTTTACTGATGGCTATGCACCAGCCAGAACTGGATTCTGGTCCTATTATAGACTTAGAAGTGGTCTTGAAGGAAAACAGGGAAGAGATATCCTCTCTGTTGGCAAAGCTTGTGCCAGAACATTTCACTATCTAATTTGTCTGGAAAGACAGATGGCCTGCGGAAATGGATCTATATGCAGAATATTTTCAGAGAATTGTATGGAATAATACTGGAGGATTGGTAATAAGGAGTAGGTAGATGAATCTGTTTTTTTTTTTTTTTAAGAACAAAGGGACATGGAAGTTGTGGTAGAGGAAGTAAGTCATGTCAACTATAGCTTTATGACTACTTGCAGAACTGTATTATCTACTTCTGTGTTCACCCTTGATCTCTCAATTATTTATTTTAACAAATATTCTACTATTATATATAGGGTGTGCTGGTAGTGTTTAACTTTACAACTTAATCCACAGATTATAAAATGTCACGATGGAGACATTTTCATGATATAGATCTAAGGGTCATATCCATAGGTCATGGATGTTATAAATAGGTCATGGTTTATATTATTATAAAATATTATAATACATTATAATATAAATTATAAGTTAGATTATATTATAGATCATGGTTTGCTACTGCTGTTTGCAAATTTAAATATAGAAGTGGGTGTTTGTTGATTTTGTGAAGCTAAGTAGAGAAGTGGACTGGACACTTTTAGTCTTTGTTATTGTCCAGCATCTTTGGAATACCATAATGGAAAATTTTCTGTATTATAGTGGGAGGTTATCTTCTCCAAGATAGAAACCAGAAATTACTTTTGTCAGTCTCCTTTCGTACTTAGGGCATAGACACTGATTCTACCAGTGAAGTGCTTAAGATTTTGATATGGAAGAGCGGAACTTGAGGACCATGTGCCATACAGAATCCATTCTTTTCTGTCAAGGGAAACTGGCTTTTAGGGAAATCAGTGGTTCAGATTCTGCTTTTTGGTGTTAGTATCAGTGGTTTGAACTACATTGTGTGTTCCCAATGGTGTCATCTGAAATATCTCCAGTGGAGACAGTCCCACTAGTTTGGGTGTTGTTTTTGTTGGCAGAAGCCTCAAGACCGACTATCTGGTCCTCCTAGAGAGTATAGGAGTCACATCTGTATTTTTACACTTTTTTTTTTTTTTTCTTGGTAGCTGTTCTTTCTCAGATCTTACACTGGGCCAGCTGCCATGCTATTCTATGGGAAGGATCACGTGAAAAAGAAGTGAGGCTTCTGGCTAACAGATAAATGAGTGATAAATGAGCTTGGAAGTGAATCCACCAGCCCCAGTCAAACCTTCAAATGACCGCAGGTCTGGCCAACATCTTGATTATAAACCACGTAAGTGTCCCTGTACCAGAATCATTTCATTAAGCTGCTGCCAAATTCTTGACCCACAGACACTGAGATAATAAATGCTTGTTGTTTTAAGACATTAAATTTTCAGGTAATTTGTTACGCAACAATCGATAACAAATGCAAGCAGATATAATGAAATGAGAAATTCCAGGATAATTAAGGAGGCATTGTTCAAAAGATAGCTAGAATAGCTGAATTCCCAGGTTCACATGGTATCTAATTTACTACTAATGTCTATCTCCTTTCTGCTGGCTGGATTCAATGCCAGCACCAGGGAAGCAGTTGGTTGCTTCCCTAGGGAACTCACAGGCAGAGCAGCTGTTCATGCTGCACTCTACTAAAGCAGTCTACCCTGACATTGGATATGCTGGACCCTCAGGCACTACTACATGCCTGGAGGCCTATAGAGCTTGTGGCATACAAGGAACTCATCAAGCATTATGATGAACAAAGATGTTATTCCATGTTTTTGCAAGACTAAGGGTATTGAGATTTGCCCAGGATATGGGAGACTCAATGGCAGTAGACTGCCTTGTGAACTGAGGCCTGTCTCAGAAGATAGAGTGGAGGTATGATCATATTTATGCCTTGAAGATATCGATTGATCACACTGGCTGCATTCTCTATCCCCTACACACCATTTCTTTCCATCTTTCACCAAATAGTCCAGAAAACAGACTCCCTCAAATATTGTTTTTGCAGATTAAATTGTCATTACCTTTAGATGAGCCATTACTCAATTTGCCAATGACTTTGTCTCAGTTCTCTTTCACCTTGAGTTGTGTGCAGAATTAAGCCCTGGTGAATGAACTGGTTCACTTTCCTATACCACATGATCAAATTCCTCATCTTTGTTGATTTCTGATGCATTCTCCCAGCAAGTTCTTGTCTTGTTTTCTTTGTATTCTCCATCTTCAACTCTTTAAGTACAATAATTATAATGACAGTAAAATTTATGACTAATGTTTTTGATATTTTGAATTAATAACAGTGTTCAAATACAGCTTTATTAAGAATGGGAAAATAGACTATTGGACAGTCTGGCAATACAGACTTGAGACTCACCTTCATAGACATGATATTTGAAGATGGTTGCATATAAGATCATGGGGAACAAGGACAGAAAGAAAAAGAGGCACAGAGAATTAGACTTAGTACACCTTTTCAGGGAGTTGAAGAAAAAGTTAGAAAAAAAATAAGATTCATTTAAGCCACATATTATTACTTAATATCGGTCCTTTACCAGGGCAACTAAAAAGGAATTATAATAATTGAAACTGATTTTCAGTTGTACTTATTTCTTTTTACCTTTCTAATAAGCAAACTAAGTTGCTAAGTATTGACAGAGAAAAGATCATTAGAGATCTGTGTAACATATTTGCTGGGCAATTGGTCATTGGAAAAAAGTCAGTTTATTGTTTTTGTTTATTTTATTTAAATCCAAGTTACTTAACATATAGTGTGATAATGGTTTCAGGAGCAGAATTTAGTAACTCTTCACTTAGATATAATACCCAGTGCCAGTTTATTGTTAATCAAGCAGTAATTTGAATGTTTTATTAGGTGAGTAGGAGTTCGATATCACTGTTAAAAGTTAACTGCTATTGTTCAAAGATGGAATAATCTCTCATAAAATTAAAAATTTAGGTTTCCTTATATAGAGAAAAACACAAGTGATTCCTATTCCTCAGGAAATCTATCTGCTGTGAAAGCATAATTTCAACATTCAAGAAGAGAAAAGCTAGTCTTAAATTCCTTTCAGATCAAATTAAATCAGCAGATGGGTTGTATTATGAAATGAAAAGAAGGCAAAAAGAACTTGTCAAATGTGTTGTTCATGAAAATGGTTTAGAAAAATTAATATAAATGAAATTTTTACATAAATTCATTTCATAAGTTTTATGGGCAGAGGACAAGGTTTTTGGTGGAAGAAATATTAAGAAAAATTCAAAATGAAGAAAAATATTTAAAATATTTTTGTTTATTCTAATGAAGCAAATGAATGTGAGGAGTTTAAATTACTGTAAAAGTCTATGAAGTTAACAGTGATTTGGAAGCCGTGATAGGTAGAATAATAGCTTCCCCCACAAATATTCCCAATGCCTTAGTTCTTGGAACCTGTGAATATGTTACCTTACATGGCAAAAGAGACCTTGTAGATGTGGTTAAAGAAACAGACCTTCGAATGGGGTGATTATCCTAGATCACTTGTGTGTACTCAGTCTAAAGAGATGAGTCCATAAAAGTAGAGGGACTTTCCTGGCTGGGTCAAAGAGAAAAGAAAGATAAAGAAGAGATATTTGAAGCTAGGGAAGGACCTGACCCCCCCATTGCCAGTTTTGAAGAGCCAAGAAATGCAATAGCCTTGAGAAGCTAGAGACAGTCCTCAGCTGACAGCCAGTCAACATTGGCCCTACAACTATAAGGAACTGAATTCTGCTAACAACCTGAATGAACAAGGACATGGATCCTGCCCTCAAGACTCCAGAAAGGAACATAGCTTTGACTTTAGGCTGGTGAGACCCATGTTAGACTTCTGACTTATAGAGCTGTAAGATAGTACATTTGTGTTGTGTTAAGCCACTAAATGTGTAGCAATTTGTTAGAGAAGCAATGGAAGAGTAACACAACAATTTTATTGAAAATATAAATAACTATTAAATAAATGGCCTTCAGTAAATATCCCAGTCTAGACAAGTATGTACTAAAGCCCTCTATATACCTTTTAGTGGAGCTGACTTTTAGCTTCCAATTAAAAACAAAATCTAATCCAATTCCTAAAGTGCCTATCATTGTTTTGAATTATAGTTTAACTAAAGAAGATAACACTGAAATCATGTTTTCAGTTGTTATTACAAATCATTAACAATAATGAATCAGGTTTATTCTCTAGCTTTCTCATACCTACCAAAATTTATTTGTGAAAGGAAAAATTCACCCCGTAAGAATTTCTGTAAAATGATGACATAGATGGACACTGTGTTATAGATGGACAACCAACTAAGTTGGTTATATATGCATATCTAATGGTTTTCTTGGCTATGCTAAGAAGGCTGACACATAAGGTCACTATATATTCCCTTCCACTAGAGAATAGAAATTCAGCTTAACTCAATAATTTGTTAATGCCTGCAGTATGGCATTGCAGAATGAGCATGGTTCTGGGAATCAGAAATCACTGGTTGAATCCCATATTCACCAGATATTGTGTCAGACAAGTCAGCGAATCTCTCTGAATGACAGTTTCCTAATTTATGATATGGGAATAACATCTACCTTACAAGTTTATTCTTGAAATAGAATGAAATTTCTCTTTAAATAATATACTGTCATCATAATGTATAGTATTATATACAAACACTGAGTGCCAATGTGTTATTTTGGGACTTACCACCAGGCACTAGAGAAAATGGTACCAAAAATATAGAAAGTAAAACTTGAGTGGAGTCAGGGAGGGAAGCAAGGTGGAGGTGGTAGGAATGTTTCCCATCAAACTGGAAAACTGACCAGAGCAGCAGAAGGGATGCTGGCAGCCCAGGAGATTGAGATCAAAATAAAGAAGGAATCTCAAATTCTACCCAACTGGCACCAAATTTCCTGAGATATCTAGAGGAGAGGGACTCCTGATTTGAGTCCTTTGGGCAGTGCTGGTTTTTAGGGTCAGCTTGGGAAGCTTCTGCCAAGGGCTTACTCAGACTCCAACGTGTCTAAATTCAACTTAGAGGACAAGGACTCCTGATGTACCACCTGGTCTGGATCTTATTGATTCCAGGGATGGGTAGAGCTGAGCATCTTGGGAGCAGTCATCATCAGAGCCTCTGAGGCAGGACTGAGGGGATAGATGGGATATGAACTGAGGGAAACACAACTGAAGCCTGGACCTCTGTGTATCAATTGGATCATATTAATAACCATTACTTGATATTTCTTTACCTGTGACCTCACCCAAATAATGCAGTTATCTTTCTGCAGCTTTAACTCTTTAGGTTAGTTTTACCTTTAAAGTTGAATAAATAGATCTAATTTTTTTTTTTTTTTTAAGAAATAGATCTAATTTAAGCAAAAAGAGGGATTTTGTTTGCAGAAACTGAAATGGTACACAAAACCTCAGGATGAGATAACAGGGACTCAGAATATATGTCTAACAAAAGAAGTGAGGGGATAAAGGTATCTGCTTTAGACTTTTGGGTGGTTTTTTATTTCTGTTTTCTCTGCACACCTAATTCCATCACTTCTCTATTCTGGCAGAAAAATTTGGTTTCTAACAACTTTTGAGTTTTATATAAAATATACTCAGCCACCCAGAAAGTCTCCTATTACCAGTTCAAAAATCCCTGGGGTAGAGCTGCCAATAGCCAAAGCTATAATAATTTGAGCAACCAAAAACATAGCATTGACTTGTAGCTCAAAGTATAAAATAAATACCCATGAATTCACACTAATATAAATAAATGATGAAAGAAAGAGAAAGAGAGACAGATCTCCTCTATAGAAAAATTTCAAATGATTTATGTACATAAAAGAGTTAAAGAGTTAAAGAGATAAAAGAGTTAAAGAAGAGTCAATCAGAGATGAAGAGTGCAATATACACTCTTGATGCAATGAGCAGCATGTTAGAAGAAGTAGAGGGATGAATTAATGACAAAGTAATGATAAAATAAAGACAAACTAATGGCAAGCAATGAAGCTGAACAAAAGAGAGAAAGAAATATGCTAAATGAGAATAGACTTAGGGAACTCAGTGACTCCATCAAACATAATAGCATTACACTATAGGAGTCCCACAAGATGAAGAGAGATAATGGGGAGAAAATAATTTATTTGAAGAAATAATAGCCGAAAATTTCTGTAATCTAGGGAAGGAAAGACCTCCAGATCCAGGAGGCACAGAGAACTCCCATAAAAATCAACAAAAACAGTCCAACACCAAGAGATACAGTAATTAAATTTGCAAAATATAGTGATAAAGAAAAATCTTAAAAGCAGCAAGACAAAAGAAGTCATTAACTTACAAAAGAAATCCCATAAGGCCAGCTAGAGATTTTTCAACAGAATGTGGCAAGCCAGGCGGGAGTGGCATGGTATATTCAAAGAGCTGAATGGGAAAAATCTGCAGCCAAGAATACTCTACCCAGCAAGGCTATCATTCAGAATAGAAAGAGAGATAAAGAGTTTCCCAGATAAGCTAAAACTAAAGGAGTTTGTGATCACTAAACCAACCCTGCAAGAAAGACTAAAGGGGACTCTTTGAGTGGAAAGGAGAGACGAAAAGTGACAGTATAATGGCAGGAAACACAAAAGTAGTAAAAATGAATATTTCTACAGTAAAAAATATTTCTGTAAAAGTCAGTCTAGGAACTCACACAAAAAAGGATATAAAATATAATAACAAAGACCAATGTGGGGAGGCGAGGATCAAAGAATGCGTTCAAACTTAAACAACCATCAACTTAATATAGACTGCTATTTGCAGAAGAGGTTATATACAAACTTATTGGTAACCACATATCAAAAAATCATTAATAAACATGCAAAAAATAAAGAGAAAGAAATCCAAATATATCACTAAAGAAAATCAGCAAAACATGAAAGAAAGACAAGAAAAGATTAGAGAAAAATCTCCAGAAACAACCACAAAACAAGTAATAAAATGGCAATAAATACATATCTACCAATAATTACTTTGAATTTAAATGAACTAAATGCTCTAATCAAAAGACATAGGATGTCAGAATGGATAAAAAGTAAAATAAAATAAAATAAAATAAAATAAAATAAAATAAAATACAAAACCCATCTATATGCTACCTAGAAGAGACTCATTTTAGACCTAAAGTCATCTAAAGACTGAAAGTGAGGGGATGGAGAAACATTCATCATGCACATTGATGTCAAAAGAAAAACAGAATAGCAATACTTTGTTATCAAACTAGATTTCAAAACAAAGACTATAACAAGAGACAAAGAAGAGTACTATATAATAATAAAGGGGGCAGTTCAACAAGAAGATATAACAATTATAAATATTTATGCACACAACATGGGAACACCTAAATATATAAAGCAATTAATAACAAACATAAAAGAACTAATTGATAATAACACAATAATAGTACATGATTTTAATACACCACTTAAATCAATGAACAGATCATCTAAGTGGAAAATCAACAAGGAAACCATGGCTTTGAATGAACAGAAAATCAACAAGGAAACCATGGCTTTGAATGACACACTGGACTAGATGGACTTTACAGATATATTCAGAATATTGCATCCTAAAACAGCAGGATACACATTCTTTTCAAATGCACATGGAATATGCTCCAGAATAGATCACATATTGGGTCACAAAACAGGCCTCAACAAATACACAAGATGAATTCATACCCTGCATCTTTTCTGACCACAATGTTATGAAACTAGAAGTCAGCCATAAGAAAAAAATTTGGAAAGACCACAAATACATTGAAGTTAAACAACATGCTACTGAACAATAAATGGGTCAGCCAGGAAATTAAAGAAGTAAAAAGTATGTGGAAACAATGAACATGAGAACACAAAGTTCTAAAACCTTTAGGATACAGCAAAAATTGTTCTAAGAGGGACGTATATAGCAATACAGGTCTTACCTCAAGAAGCAAGAAAAATCTCAAATAAACAGACTAACCTCACACCTAAAGAAGCTAGAAAAAGAAAAGCAAACAAAGTCTAAAGGCAGCAGAAGGGAGGAAATAATAAAAATTAGAGTAGAAATAAATGATATAAAAATTAAAACAAAACAAAACACTAGAACAGATCAATGAGACCAGGAGCTGGTTCTTTGAAAAAATTAATAAAATTGCTAAGCCTCTAGCCGGACTTATCAAGAAGAAAAGAGAAAGGACCCAAATAAATAAAATCACAAATGAGAGAAGAGAAATAGCAACCAATATCACAGAAACACAATTATAAGAGAATATTATGAAAAACTATATGCCAACAAATTGGACAATTCAGAAGAAATGGATAAATTCCTAGAAACATAAGTTATTGAAACTGATACAGGAAGAAATAGAAAACTTGAACACACTGATACCCAGCAAAGAAATTAAATCAGTAATCAAAAATATCCCAACAACCTGAAGTCCAGGACCAGATGGCTTGAAAAGCAAATGCTACCAAAAGTTAATACCTATCTTTGACCATAGTGGCCATAGTGACTTCTTTGATATGTCTCCTGAGAAAAGGGAAAGAAAAACAAAAATAACTATTGAGACTGCATCAAAATAAAAAGCTTCTGCACAGTGAAGAAAACAATCAACAAAATGACAAGGCAACCTATGGAATGGGAGAAGATATTTACAAATGACGTATCTGACAAAATATCCAAAATACATAAAGAACTTATAAAACTCAACACTAAAAAACAAATAATCCAATTAAAAAATGGGCAGAAGATATGAACAAACATTTTTCCAAAGAAGACTCCAGAGAGCCAACAGACAAATGAAAATATTACTTATCATCAGGGAAATGCAAATCAAAACTATAATGAGATATTACCTTACACCTGTCAGAATGGCTACAATCAGCAACAAAAGAACAGAAAAAGGAACCCTCTTGCCCTGTTAATGGTAATGAAAATTGGTTCAGCCACTCTGGAAAACAGTATGGAGGTTCCTCAAAAAGTTAAAAATAGAACTACCCTATGATCCAGCAATTGCACTACTAGGTATTTACCCAAAGGATACAAAAATACTGATTGAAAGGGATACATGTACCCTGATGTTTATAGCAGTGTTATCTACAATTGCCAAATTATAGAAACAGCTCAAGCATCCGTTGACTGAGGAATGGATAAAAAAGATGTCACACACACACTCACACACACACACATACACACGCGCGCGCGCGCGCACACACACACACACACGAATATTATTCAGCATAAAAAAGAATGAAACCTCGCCATTTGCAATGACATGGATGGAGCTAGAGAATATTATGCTAAACAAAATAAGTCAGAGAAAGACAAATACCATATGATTTCATTCATATGTGGAATTCAAGAAACAAAACAAATGAGCAAAGGAGAAAAAGAGAGAGAAAAGCAAACCAAGAAACAGACTCTTAACTATAGAGAACAAACTGATGGTTACTAGAAGGTCAGTGGGTGGAGGATGGGTTAAATAGATGATGAGGATTAAGGAATGCACTTGTTGTGATGAACACCAGGTGTTGCATGGAAGTGTTAATTTACCATATTGTATGCCTGAAATGAATATTACACTCTATGTTAACTAAGTGGAATATATTTTTTAATGTTTAATTTTATTAAAAAATATTTTTTAACGTTTATTTTGAGAGAGAGAGAGAGAGAGAGAGAGAGAGAGAGAGAGAGCAAGCACGTGCACAAGCAGGAGAGGGGCAGAGAGAGAGAGAGAATCCCAAGCAGGCTCCATGCTGTCATCACAAAGCCCGATGTGGGGTTTGATCTCATTAACTGTGACATCATAACCTGAGCTGAAGTCAAGAGCTGGATGCTCAACTGAGCCACCCAGGCACCCCTCCTAACTGGAATTTAATAAAATCTTAAAATAAATAAAGATTGCCCTGAGTTCTCAGCACAGGAATGAAGACACCCCTAGACACATTATTGTCAAAACTCAGATTACTAAGGATAAAGAGAAGACTCAAAGTTTTCTTGAGAAAAAATAAAAATGACCCACAGAAAAATGACAAATCTGGTATCACGTTTCCCATCAACACTATTGAATGTTACAAGACAGTGAAGAACTACTTTAAAGTTAAAATGGGCAATGTCACAAGATTTATAAAATATTTCCTCTACCTGAAAGGAAAGCTATTTGAGTTTGGACTATATCCAAACAAGAAAGAAAATGAAGACAGAAAACATTTTGGCATCCTTTGAAATAGTGGAGCCAATTTGTCTCTAGAAGAGCAGTGAAGGGAAAGCCCAGAAATGCAGTTAGGAGGCAGACCTGGCATTCAGCCAGTCCAAACTGAGGCATCAGGAGAAATAGTGATGCAATAGAACATTTATAATTTTATACACATTGGTACTGAGATACAGGCAAGAAAAACTCACTGCAATTAGAAAATTGAAGGCAAAACCTGCGAAAAACACATGACAACAATCAATCGACACTGCTCGGACCTGCATGGAATCATATTTATATCCTTAATATTCTTATCGACTTACATCTTTTATATCAACTTACAGATACAGCATGGAGGAATTAATCCTATATAAATACTATTAATCTTAACATTGCAAAAGTTATCGTGTAGATGATAGTAGTTGTAGGGGAAAAGAACAGTGTAATGCTGAAAGGAAAATTATGGTCATTAATATCATTTTAAAACTGGGAAGAAAAATTATGGATGCAGCATGTTGGGGTTGGCCTTGGTATTTGGCCAAGGTATGCATTTGGTTTAGTGCTCTAAAATATACTGTTCACAGCTGGTGAAATAAGGAATGGAGATATTAGTATTTTATGGAAGATACATGAGGAACACAAAATAGAAATATAACAACTGGTTGTAAGGGGGTTGGTGGTAAGCCAGCTGATCCCTCATTTATTATAATAGATTATATCTAAAATTTATAAATCAGGAAATAGGATGAGAAGTGTATTATTAAAAGACATGGGAGTAAAAAGCAAAAATGACATAAGGGAAGAATAAATGTTTCTAGGAAATGGGGCTTATAGATTGGAAAAGATGGAACAGTGTATATATTAAATTAATAAAGGGGAAACATCTTTAGAAGAGATGATGAAAGAGCCAAAATATGTTTGGTGGAGGTGAAAGAATTATATTGATAGATCTTACTATAATTCATCTGAGAGAGGAAACTGTGTTTAGAAAACTCTTTTGATAAATTGCTTACAGCTGAAGTTCCTTTTGGCTTCTTCTAGTAATTGTGCATACTATTTATATTCTTCTAGTATTTCACTTCATTTATTTTAATTTTAAAAATATTATACAAATGAAATGTGCCTCTTGTTATCAGTCTGGGTCTCAGTAAGGACAGCATATTCAATAGGAAGTTCAAGGAGTGTTTATTTACAAAGGTGCAAGAAGGGAACCATAAGGAATGGTTCATTGATCTGCAGCTTAATAGCAACCTACATGTCATTACCCCCTAGGTCTAAAGCAACAAGGAGAGACAATGGTTTTTAAAGCTTGGAAAGAAAAAGTTGTATGGAGTATCATTACAAATGGGGCATTGACATTTGGATGGAGGCTACAGCCAGCTGAAGGTGACATTGCAAGAAGAGATTTAAAGGAATAAGTATACTAGGTTTTACTCTCTTGCCTCCATAAATGCTCCTACCAGGGATTTCCATTGATAAAAGCCGATTAAAAGAGAGAAGCCATGGAGATATTGTTATAGATCAGCTCCTTGGGACAGAGAGAGAAGTGCGGATTAGATCTACAGGGGAAAATGGAGGATTTTCATATAGAGCAATCCTTAGGCCCCTCTACATTTAGTATTTTACTTTCTTTTCCCTATCTCCCTTTCTTTTTTTCCTTCTTTCTTCCTTTTTCTTTCTTTCTTTCTTTCTTTCTTTCTTTCTTTCTTTCTTTCTTTCTTTCTTTCTCTAAGGAGTAAGCTTGTTTCCAATACAAGGGAACAAATAGACACACATTTCATATTACAAAAACATAGTCATCATTTGAAATGGCTCAAGATACAGAAAAAAAAAGTGCATTTCATCTGTTCATTAATGTTTTCTTTTTTGGAGGTCAAGTTTGTTAGACTAAAAAATTCTAACCAAGTTTGTCATTTAGAAATTAGAAACCACAAATAAAGTCTATCAGACTGTTGGAATATAATATTGCATAAGAATTAGACAATCTGGGGCACCTGGGTGGCTCAGTTAGTTAAGCGTTCGACTCTTGATTTCAGCTCAGGTCATGATCTCACCATTTGTGAGATGGAGCCTTGTGTCAGGCTCCGTGCTTGGAGCCTGCTTGGGATTCTCTCTTTTCCTCTGTCTCTGCCCCTCCCACATTCATGCTCTCTCTCTCTCTCTCTCTCTCTCTCTCTCTCTCTCTCTCTTTCTCAAAATAAATAAATAAACTTTAAAAGAAAGATTTAGACAATCTTTATTTCTGATTAATTCTTACTAATTATTTTTTGATCATTTATTGCTTAAATTAAATCTTGTGTTAGAAGTAGAGATGAAAAATTACTATTTTTTTAAAAATGTTTATTTATTTATTTTGAGAGAGAGAGAGTGGGGGAGGGGCAAATAGAGAGGGAGAGAAAGAATCTCAAGCTATCAGCACAGAGCCTGACACAGGGCTCGATGTCACAAACTGCAAGATCATGACCTGAGCTGAAATCAAGAGTCAGACGTTCAACTGACTAAGCCACCCAGGTGCCCCACTATTTTTTTTTTTTAATTTAAAAGAAGAAATAGTGTAGTGCAGATTTTTTCAAATCATGTCCCTTAGAACACTGCAACATTTCATGAGGAATAAGTTCTAGAGTTCACAAGAAATTTGTATAGACACAAAATTTGGCATCAGGTACGTTTATCATTTTTTGTCTGTTCACTTAAAAAAATTTTTTTTAATATTTATTTTTGTGTGTGGGAGAAAGAGAGACAGAGCACAAGCAGGGGAGGAGCAGAGAGAGAGAAAGAAACAGAATCCAAAGCAGGCTCCAGGCTCTGAGCTGTCAGCCCAGAGCCCAAATGGGGCTTGAACCACAAACTGCAAGATCATGACCTGAGCTGAAGTCAGATGTTTAACCGACTGAGCCACCCACTTGCCCCTTTCACTTTTAAGAGAGTGATTTCAGCACTGTTTAATCTCATATTTTATAATTTCTAAAATGACATGAGTGAAAATTTCAAATGCCTACAAAATCCAGGCAGCATACTTAGCTGAATTGGTGGTGATAGAAAACATGCCATAGCAAGGTGGAGGACGCACGTCCTGCCCACAGACATCAGTGGCTTCCAGGCTTCAGCGCATCATTACTACATGGGAACAGTAGGCTAGTGTTGCCAGATCTTTGATATTGATGTGCAATCTCTGCCCCCTTTTTTTTCCTTTTTTTTTTTTTTAAGTAAGCTTCATGCCCAGTGCAGAGCCCAGTGTAGACCCTGAACTCATGACCTTGAGATCAAGACCTGAGCTGAGATCAATGGTCAGATACTTAACTAACTGAGCTACCCAGGAACCCCTGCAATCTCTACCTTTTAAAATGTGGCAGATAATTCCAAAGGTTTAAAAAGATTGTGTTGCTAAACAGCACATCTCTGTAAACCAGATTTACTCTGTAGATGAGCAATTTGTAACCCCTGGATTAGCTGACATTTAAACAGTCTTCAATTACTGATTTTTTTTATTCTATAGGACTAGGTAAGAATTAAGAATCGTAAGTCAGGGCCACCTACTAACAACTCTATATCGTTGCTGCCTGAATAACAATATTGTGGAATTTTAGTGCAGAATAGAAGTTAGTCATCTTCTGTTTTTGAATTATTATTAAGGGATAACAACTATTTTCAGTTATTGAGAATCAGAGAAAGCTTTGAAGAGTCTAGTCTCTATATGAGAAAGCTTTCAGGAGACCTGTGAGTAGAGCTTTTATGAAATGTTAATGTACACGTGTGGTAGATGGTTGGGGATCAACAGGATAAACCCCCATTGGGTCATTAACTCTGGACTAGATTTATGGGACTCCACTCAATCACCAAGTGTATTACTAAAAGGATGGTAAAAGCCTATGTAAGGATCCAGCTATCAGTCACATGACCTGATCTAGGGAAGAGATAAAAGCTTATATGCATCTCACGGAAACCTGCCAATACTTGTCCCCATAATACATGATAAAACTCTGACAGCAAACTTCTCCTGGGAGTTTGGTATTAAATTAGCGAGGCGGCAGCTCTCCTTTCCGCTGTTTTCAGATATCCAGGCACGGCTTTCTAATACACTGCTAATTTAGAAGACGGAGGATGAAAGTTCTATTTTAATAGTTCTCCAACACCTCATCTTTTCTATCTCTGCTGTAACATGGTTCAGAGGTATGGAAATATTAACGTATGATAGGCCCCATTCACTATGCTACAACTTTCATAGGATAATATGACACATGCATAAATTAAAGATTGTCTTAAGAAAGATTATCTCACTCTTTCTAGAAAAAATGTATGTAAGTACTTGTGCTTTAGTCAGAGATAATGTTTGTCCCCCAAAATCAGAAACTCCTTCGGTCTAACTTAGGTTTAATGAGACAATTTTATTTTTCGAATAGCAATCACCAGGATAACTGTTGCATAGAAGCGTCTTTATTTAGAAAAATGATGATCTTCGTAATAGAGTTGGAATTTGGTATGCCCAGGGCAATGGGAGGAGAAAGCAGAGGGTAGAAGTCTGCATTTGCGTAATGTGAGTCTTCCTTCGAACTTCTCTAAACTGTTAATGAAGTCCTTAAATTCACAATTTTTAAAGCTTTAATTTTAAAAATTGCAGTAAAATATACATAACATAAAATTTACCATTTTAGCCATTTTATTTTATTTTTTAAAGTTTATTTATTTTCAGAGAGAGAGCATGCTTGCCCAAGTGGAGAAGGGGAAGAGAGAGGGAGAGAGGGAATGTCAAGCAGGCTCTGCACTGATAGCAGACACAGGGTTTGATCTCATGAGCCCATGACCTGAGCTGAAATCAAGAGTTGGATACTGGACACTTAAACAACTGAGCTATCCAGGCGACCCTCCATTTTAGCCATTTTAAAGTATACAGTTCAGTGGCATTAAGAACATTCACTGTTGACCAATGATCCAGAATGTTTTCATCATCCCAAACAGAAAGTCAGTACTCATTAAACACCAAATCCTCATTCCCTTCTTCTCCCCAGTCCCTGGCAACCACCATTCTATTTTCTGCCTCTATGAATTTGATTACTCACATATCTCAAATGAGTGGAGTCATATAATATTTGTTCTTTTGTAATTCTTATTTAAAGTTTTTAATGTTTATTTTTGAGAGAGAGAGAGAGAGAGAGAGAGAGAGACACGAGACAGAGACAGAGTACGAGCAGGGGAGGGGCAGAGAGAGAGGCAGACACAGAATCCAAAGCACACTCCAGGCTCTGAGCTGTCAGCACAGAGCTTAATGCAGGGCTCGAACCCACGAGCTGTGAGATCATGACCTGAGGCAAAGTCAGATGCTTAACCAACTGAGCCACCCAGGTGCCCCTGTGGGTAATTCTTATTGAGATTGTTTTCTGCTGTGGAAATCAGTGAAAGGAGAGAATTTCACATGAGGCATAAGATGGTCAGGTCAGATCATTCTGAAGAAAGCACAGGAGACTGGAGGTGGCGATACCTCCAGGAATGTGACAGATGTTGAAACTAGAGCCACAAGGCCGGATCTGGTACACAGACATGATTAGTCTGCAGAGTGCTTTAAAATATGTGAATTATATGACATCATTTAAAATTAGAGAAATTTTAATAGGGAACCAGATATCTTGTCCATCTTGTAAAATCTGGCAATAGTGGGCATGCATTTCCCTGGCTATAATCAGATAAGTAGCATACACATACTCCAGTTTTCCCTTAGACTCATAATGCTTTACTGATTCATCCTTATCAAGATGAATAATATTCATAGCAATCTGAGTCTTCATAGTAATTTTGGAATAGGTGTTTAGATCTCATATGTATAGAAATGGATCCAAGTTTATCCACATCTTGAGTGGCAGGGAAGCTTCATATGACATCTGGGCTACAAACCAAAAAGAGGCATATATTGGGAGGGTACTGAGTTTGTCCTGTAGATATCAATGGAGGCAGATGAGCGGAACCTTGAAACTAGAGAGCAGTCAGGCAGCAAAGTGGACCCCTTGTCTAGCTCCATTTGTCAGGGAAAGCACGCTTTTTCTGCTCTTTGCAGCTTCTGTACGTCTGCTTTATTCTGCTTTATTCATATTCATGTTGCTGTATGTCTGCTATGTTTCTTCAGAACAAAATCATGTATCTAATTTGGCTTTTGTAGGCACCTACAATTCCTGCCTGTTCATATGTCACCAACCAACTGATTAAAGATTCTGAATCCTAATTCCATGACCCCTGGAGAGAGAATCTGGTGGCCAAGTGCATGTCTACTCAGCTATACCTCTGATTTAGCTGTGGCTGTAGTAGAGAGTTCTGGGCACACTTTCACTCATTTCAGGTTGACAGTTACAGATCTCTGCTTTCTGCCCAGGAACTCTTGGATGCTAGTGATACCCCTGGGAGCTCACTTTGTTCATGCACATTGGCTTGTTAAGTGTGAGGAAGTCAACATCTCTGGGAGTTAACATCCTTAATGTCCCCTCAACTATGAGGAATCAAAGCTGATTCATAAATGCTCCTGCTTTTCATCCTTCTACCACATAATTCTGGGAAGCATTCTGTATACTTTTCTGGAAGTCCAAGCAGAATCAGGCTGCTTGTGTCCACGGTGGCAACCTCAGTAACATACACTCATATTGGCTCTTCCTCCTTCACTGCCTCACTCTCATCTCCTCAGTCCTGCTCACTGGGATCACGTCCCCAAAAAAGCTAAGGCTTCCCTTTGGATACTTAATCCAACTTGCTCACAAGTCCTGTCCCAGGCTCTGCTTTTTGGGGAAGCCACGTTGAGACAGGTTTGTTTTTGTCAGAGGTTTACCCATTTGTTATGGGTAGAATTATGTCCCCCTAAGAGATATGTTGAAGTCCTAACCCCAGGTACCTCATATTGTGAACTTATTTGGAAATAGGACTGTTATTAGGAAAGATGAAATTAGTAAAGATGAGGTCATACTGTGGGGTGACAGATGATGTCATAGGGTGGGGTCTGCCTGACTTCTCTCCTGCCTTTGCTGCCTCTCCTCTTTTAAGGTTACCACAGAACCCACTGATCCACCTCTCTTGGTGTCCACAGTAAAACTCCATATCCTCTGAATAAATGTCTCTTTTTTGCTTTGTGGACCAGATGTCACATGAAGTCTCCTTGCCACTCAAGATCTGGATAAACTTGGATCCTTCTCTCTGTATGTGGAGACCTAAACACCTATTCCAAAATTACTGTGAATATTATTCATCCTGTAAGTAAATTAAGGATGAATAAATAAAGCATTATGGGTATAAGGAAGACACTGGAGGGTGCATATGCTAGGGAAATGCATGCCCATCACTGCTAGATTTTACAAGATGGATAAGACATCTGGATCTTTATTAAAATCTCCCAATTTTATTTTATTATCATTTTTTACTTTTATTTATTTTTATTTAAAAAATTTTTTTTAATGTTTATTTATTTTTGAGACAGAGAAAGACAGAGCATGAATGGGGGAGGGTCAGAGAAAGAGGGAGACACAGAATCTGAGGCAGGCTCCAGGCTCCACGTTGTCAGCACAGAGCCTGACGCGGGGCTTGAACTCACGGACTGTGAGATCATGACCTGAGCCAAAGTCGGACGCTCAACCAACTGAGCCACCCAGGTACCACATTTTATTTTTATTTTTTTAAGTAGGCTCTACGTCCAATGAAGTTCTCGAGCTCATGACCCTGAGAACAAGAGTTGCATGCTCCACTCACTGAGCCAGCCAAGAGCCCCTTATTTCTTTATTAAGTTTTTAATTTTTTTTTTTAATTTTAACGTTTATTTATTTTTGAGACAGAGAGAGACAGAGCATGAACAGGGGAGGGGCAGAGAGAGAGGGAGACACAGAATCTGAAACAGGCTCCAGGCTCTGAGTGGTCAGCACAGAGCTTGACGCAGGGCTCGAACTCACGGACCGTGAGATCATGACCTGAGCCGAAGTCGGATGCTTAACCGACCGAGCCACCCAAGCGCCCCAAGTTTTTAAATTTTAATTCCACTATAGTTAACATACGGTGTTATATTAGTCTCAGGTGTACAATATAGTGATGCCCAATTTTTAATGAAACAGTTATATACAGAGGATAGCATAGTTTTGCTCCAAAATCCTAAAGGTCACCGTGCTATGATTTGCCTATAGGATTTGCCAGAGTCCCTCATATAGCAACCTTCTCCTCCACTGACTCTTCTACAAGTGGCAAGCTTGTAGACAAATCTGGACTTGTATTAGGGCTTTCTTTTATCCTTGGCATCTTTCAGTACTGGGAGCTTTTCAAGTCACTTGGTAATTGTGTCAACATAACACACCTGAATACAATATGTGTACTTCTAAAGTCCTGAAGAGGCTTCCTAGGCATTGTACCTCTTTCTTCATGGTAGAAGAGGAAACATGCAGAAACTTGTCCTTTCTTAAGAAAAGTTATCCGGAGGTACCTCACTCTGGACCCTAGAAATTTCACTATTCAGTTCACTAAGTTTTGTGGGACTTTTCTCCCACCCTCTGGCATGTATGTGTCCTAACAGGGTGTCTGTAGTCATTTCTTCATCATTTTATCCAATCAGCACACTATCACCAATGTAATGATTCAGTGTGCTGCCCCATGGAATGGAGACATGATCAAGGTCCCTGCAGACTAAATTATGACATAAGGCCAGAGAACTTAAATAGCCCTGAAAAAGACAGTGGAGGTGTATTGCTACTCTGTCAGCTAAAAGCAAACTGGTTCTGATGGTTCTTAACAATAGGTGTAGAGAAATAATCATTTGCCATCTGCATGCTAGGTACCAGGATATGGGTTGATTTGTTTCATAAACAAACTATATTTGGAACAGTAGCAGCAACTGAAATCACCACCTGATTAAGTGTGTGATAATCACTGTCACAGAAGTTGTATATATTGAGATTAGGCTTAAGCAGGTACTGAAGTCCAAGGTAAGCCGCATATGCAAATGGCTCAGATGGCCATGGCCCAAATTCTTCCTACACTGCCTCCTTCTTCTCAATCTGTACATATGGTCCAATGGGAATTTTACCGTGACCAGTTAGCTGAGGAAGACAGTTGTTCATGTTATGCTGATACCACCAAAATATGGATGGCTCCAGAACCATAACCCACTATGGAGTGACCCTGAATGTCAGTAGAGTAGGAAAATATTCCCAGTTGGCAGAACATCAAGCAGTTCTGTGGACTTTGTTTACTGTGCTTAGAGAGAGGATTGTAGGTACAGAGCTATATTTCATGGAAAGCTAATAACTTGGCTTGATGGGATTAGAGGCTTGGAAAGCACATGATTGGAAAATCAGTGACACGAAGAATAGGGGAAAAAGTATATCAATAGATCTCTCAGAATGGGCACAGAATGTTTATATTTGTGTCCCATGTGAATGATCACCAAAGAACAATTGTTGCAGAGGAAAACTGTAATAATATGTGGAGAAGATGACCTGTTCTTTGGACATAAGTCAACCTCTTAAACACTTCCGTTCTTGTTCGTCAAGCTCATGAACAAAGTAACTATAGTGACATGAGTAGATTATTCATGGGCTCAGCAACACTGATTTCCACTGACTAAGGCCCATCTGGCTTCAGACACCATTGAGTATTCAACTTGCCAATAGCAGAGACCAACATGTTACTTGGTGGCAGGTTGGATTACATAGCACCACTTATATCATAGAAGAGGTGGCATTATTCTCACTGGAATAGATCTTTATAATGGACATCAATTTATCATTTTTCCAGAAATACTTTTGCCAAAGCTACATCTAGGAATTTATTGAACATCTTGTTAATAGTCACGACATTCCATAAAACATTTCTTCTGACATTACGGTTAAGATTGTACTAAGCAAGTTAATTTTTTCTTTAATGTTTATTTGTTTTTGAGAGAGATGTAGAGCATGAGTGGAGGAGGAGCAGAGAGAGAGAGGGAGACACAGGATCTGAAGCAGGCTGCAGGCTCTGAGCTGTCAGCAAAGAGCCTGACGCGGGACTCGAACCCGCCGACCGCAAGATCATGAGCTGAAGTTGGACGCTTAACTGACTGAACCACCCAGGCTCCCCTAGTTAATTTTTTCTTTATTTTCTTAATTTTGATATGAATATACTATGTGTATATATTAACCATTTTAAACTTATTTTACAGGAAATGAAGTTTAGTGATGGGCTCGTGCTCATGAGGTTCACTATTCTTACCAAATTCCCCTTATCCTGAAGCAATTGGCCTCACAGAATAATGGAATGGCTTTTTCAGTTTCTGTTATGGTACCAGCTAGGTGGCAATACTTTGCAAGTCCATGATAATTTTCTCTAGGATACAGTACATGTTCTAAAGCAGACCAATATATGGTATTATTTCTCTCGTAGCCAGGATTCAGAGTTCTGGGAATCAAAGGGTAGAAATGGGAGTGGATCTTTACACTGTTAACCATAGAGATCCACTAGCAATATTTTTGTTCTCTTTCCCACAATTTGAAGCTCTACTGGTCTACAAATTTTAGTTGCCAAGGGAACTAGAGAATACAGGAATGGATCCCCTAAATTGGAAGTTGAGTCTGCCACTTGACTGTTCTTCAGGCCAGTAAATCAATAAGCAAAGAAAAACATCACTCTACTGGCTGGGGTGATTGATCCTGACTAAAAAGAGGTAATTAGGTTGCTTCTATCTAATGGGGTAGGAATGAGTATTTCTGGAATGCAGGAGATCCCCATAGGTGCCACTTATCACTTCCATATCTTCTGATTTAAGTCAGTGGGAAATTATAACCTAAAATAATCCAGATCCCTGATGGGGATGAAGATTTGGGTAACCCTTCCAGGCAAAGAACCATGACCACTTGAGGAGCTTACTGAAAGCAAAGAGGCTATGGAATTGGTAGTAGAAGAAGGCAGTTAGTTATGAATACTAACTTTGACCATATGAGCAGTTTCAGAAACAAGGATTCTAATGATTAAGATATTTTCCTTAATTTTGATATAAAGATGTTATATGTATGTATTAACCATTTTTTCTTCCCCTAAATTCAGAAGAAAGAAAAGCATGCAAATAGGATGAAGTGTAGATTTAAAAAAAAAACAGGAATAGCTATTTGAAGTGTCTTTCCTTGTATAAATAGACGTTTGAGATATCCTCTATTTACAGTTTGAAGCTGACTAATTAAATGAGGAGGATGTAAATACCAACACTCCTATAGTTATTGTATGGCTTATGAGAACAGAATCTCATGGAGCTGGATAGAATTCTTTCAGCAAACTGCAGGTATTGGAGACTTTGATGCTTTTCCTGTTTGCACCAGTAAAAACAGTTTACTTTTTCCATTGGAGGAAAAAGAGAACAAGAGGATGAATACGTCCATCATTCAATAAAAGGAAATAATTAAATATTATGAGATAGATAAATAGCTCTATACTACATAAAGTTGCTATAACTCATTACAATAACACAATTTTTTAAAAGAAATCCCTCAGAAGAATTTTCATTTTCCTCTTATTTAGAGTTTCCTATGAGGCATTGTTCTAAACAAGGCAATTTTGATCAATTATCTTCTTGCTATTTTAATTTGAAGGAGCCTATCATACAATAGGCAACCTATCAGGAATAATTTGACTATGTGGTATCATCCATAGGGAACAATATAGCCTTTAAAAGAACTGGTATCATAGTCCCAGATTTTCAGATATACTACAAAGCTGTAGTAATCAAAACAGTATGGTAGTGGCACAAAAATAGATACATAGATCAATGGAATGCAAAAGAGAGGCCAGAAATATCACAAGTATATGGTCAAATAATCTATGTCAAAGACTTTTAAGCAAGAATGGTATACAATGGTATAAAGACAGTGTCTTCAAAAAATGGTGTTGGGAAAACTGGACAGCTACATGTAAAAGAATGAAACTAGACCACTTTCTTATACCATACACAAAAATAAATTCAAAATGGATGAAAGACCTAAATGTGATGCCTGAAACCATAAAGTTCCTAGAAGAAAACATAGGCAGTAATTTCTTTGGCATTGGCCATAGAAACATTTTTCTACATATGTTTTCTCAAGCAAGGGAAACAAAAGCAAAACTAAACTATTGGGACTACACCAAAATAAAAAGCTTTTGAACAGCAAAGGAAACTATAAACAAAACAAAAAGACAACATACTAAATGGGAGGGAATATTTGCAAATGATATATCTGATAAGGGGTTAATATCTAATGTATATAAAGAACTTATACAATCCAGCACCAAAAAGCAAATAATCTAATTAAAAAATGGGCAGAGGACATGAATAGATATTTTTCCAAAGAAGGCATCCAGGTGGCCAACAGACACTGAAAAGATGCTCAATATCACTCATTGTCAGGGAAATGCAAAGCAGAACTACACAGTGAGATATCACCTTATACCTGTCAGAATGGCCTAAAATAAAAAACACAAGAAATAACAAGTAGTGGCAAGGATGTGGAGAAAAAGGAACCCTTGTGCTATGTTGGTGGGAATGCAAACTGGTTCAGCCACTGTGGAAAACAATATGGAGTTTCCTCAAAAATTAAAAATAGAATTACCATATGATGCAGTAATTCCACTACTGGGTATTTACCCAAAGAAAATGAAAACACTAATTGAAAAAGATATATGCACCCCTATGTTTATAACAGCACTATTTACAATAGCCAATATATGGAAGCAACCCAAGTATCCACTGAGAGGTGAAGGTATAAAAAAGAATGGTATATATATATATATATATATATATATATACACACACAATGGAATATTACTCAGCCATAGAAAAGAATGAGACCTTGTTTCCCAAAACATGGATGGACCGAGAGTATAATGCAAGTGAAATAAGTCAATCAAAGAAAGACAAATACCATATGATTTCACTCATATGTGGAATTTAAGAAACAAAACAAATGAACAAAGGGAAAAAAAAAAGACATAAACCAGAAAACAGACTCTTAAATACAGAGAACAAACTGGTAGTTGCCAGGGGGAGGTGGGTGGGTGGGGAATGGATAAAGGGGATCAAGAGTACACTTATCCTAATGAACACTAATGTATAAAATTGTGAAGCCAAGTAATTATACTGTACACCTAATACTCATATAACACTGTGTATTAATTATACTTCAATAAGAAAAGATGAACTTCTACAAATGATGTTAGAAATTATAGACATCATGGATGTCTTTTAAAATTTTAAAGGTAGACTAGTTCCCAACTTGTAACTAGCTGTGGGATACTACAGATGCTTCATTTTTAATCTCTTTTTAGTAATTAGTCCCAAATGAAATAGTCAGCTAGTTATTGGACAAGAGGACTGCAATGGGTTACAAACAATGATCTATCTAATTTCATTTTAAGAACTGAGAGCTAACAAGGGAAAAATTCAAACATGTTTCTTTTTTAAATGTTTATTTATTTATTTTTGAGAGAGCACACAAGCAAGGAAGGGGCAGAGAGAGAGGGAGACAAGTAATCCAAAGCAGGCTCTACTCTGTGATGTCAGCACAGAGCCCGATGCAGGGTTCAAACCCATGAACCATGAGATCATGACCTGAGCCAAAGTTGGACCCTCAACCAATTGAGTCACCCAGGTGCCCCTCAAATATGTTTTAGGTAGCACAAGAGCATATCTAAAATATTTTAGGGGCGCCTGGGTGGCTCAGTCGGTTGAGCGTCTGACTTCGGCTCAGGTCGTGATCTCGCAGTCTGTGAGTTCGAGCCCGGCGTCGGGCTCTGTGCTGACAGCTCAGAGCCTGGAGCCTGTTTCGGATTCTGTGTCTCCCTCTCTCTGACCCTCCCCCATTCATGCTCTGTCTCCCTCTGTCTGAAAAATAAATAAAGGTTAAAAAAATAAAAAAAAAATTTAAAAAAAATTTAAAAATATAAAATATTTTAAAAAATTTTTTGATGTTTTATTTATTTTTAAGAGAGAGAGAGAGAGAAAAAGAGAGAGAGTGGGGGAGGGGCAGAGAGAGAGAAGGAGACACAGAATCTGAAGCAGGCTCCAGGCTTTGAGCTGCAAGCACAGAGCCCGTCGCAGGGCTCTAACCCACGAACCATGAGATCGTGACTTGAGCCGAAGTCAGATGCTCAACCAACTTAGCCACCTAGGCGCGCCTAAAATATTTTATATTGGAATGTAGACCAGGGATTCAGTTATCAGAAGTCAAGTCCAGAAATGTTGGATCCTGTCCTTTTCTTCTCCATGGCAGGTTTTGAAGATTTGGTTAGAATAAACATTTTCCCCAACTTGGCTTTGACCCCATGATAAAATGTGTGGGTAGCTAAGTGGGAGTAAGAGGTTTTTTATTTTGTTTTGGTTGGCCTTCTATGCTGGATAGGTTGGTAATGGCTTAGAGAGTTTTCACAAACATACTTTCTGAAATTGCCGTACATTGAAAGGAGTGAAAGAATAGATAGGAAAATAAATATATTTAAAACATTTTATAGCCTCCAAATTAATCCAAATTAAATTTGGGCTTGCCATAAATTATTCAAATGATAGCACAATAACATCCTTTCATTCAATCACCAAATATATACTTAGTTTTGACTACGGGATAGATTCTCTGTAAGCCCTGGGAATTTAGTGATGAACAAAGTCCCAACTTTCTTTCTTAGTTTACATTTTAATGGTGGTAAAGAGAAGTAAAGAAGCTCTTATTCATTTCTGGAGAAGTACTAGGGGATATGGCAGTACTTTGATGGTCACATGATTTGGAGTTGGAGGATGATTGGGAGAAGCTGGGGAAGAGTGAGTTCAATAGGCATCAGCTGGAGGATGGAAGGGAAGAAGAAGTATTCAAGTGACAGGAATGCTGCATGCAATAGTCTAGGTGCAAGAATGTGGTGAGGGGCACCTGGGTGGCTCAGTTGGCTGAATGTCCAACTCTTCACTTCTGCTCAGGTCATGACCTCACTGTTAATGAGATCGAGCCCCACGACAGGCTCTGCATTGACAGTAAAGAGACTGCTTGAGACTCTCTCTCTCTCCTTGTCTCTCTGCCCCCACCTCTGCTTGTGCTCTCTCTCTCAAAACAAAACAAAACAAAACAAAACAAAAACCAAAAACAAAAACTTAAAATGAGCAGTTGGGCCACTTGGCAAGTGACTTAGAATTCATCCATTTGGTGTTTTACAATCTTCATTAATAACAATCAGATTTGTGAAATCTCTTGAAATGCACTGTGGAATAATTTTTTTTTTTTTCAGAGCCAGCCCTCTTCTGTAGTAAACGTGAGACTTTGGTGTAACTGTGGAATACTGTTCACGGAGTCCTACTGTTCTCTCATGATGTCTCTCTGATGTTATGAGAATCTTGGGAGAAATTTGTTGAAGTAAGAAGTAAATTCATCTGTAGCTCCATCATAAGCAATCGCTTCATCATTAGGATCAACTATAGGATCAACTCGCTGGTTGTCAGTAGTCTTTGGTATAGGCTTTCGGTGGAGCCTTATCACTAAGAGCCTCTCTTTCTTAAGTTTTTTCTTTTTTTTTGTGATTTAACTTTATTTTTTTTTTTTTAATTTTTTTTTTTCAACGTTTATTTATTTTTGGGACAGAGAGAGACAGAGCATGAACGGGGGAGGGGCAGAGAGAGAGGGAGACACAGAATCGGAAACAGGCTCCAGGCTCCGAGCCATCAGCCCAGAGCCTGACGCGGGGCTCGAACTCACGGACCGCGAGATCGTGACCTGGCTGAAGTCGGACGCTTAACCGACTGCGCCACCCAGGCGCCCCTAACTTTATTTTTTATTTTTTAAAATTTACATCCAAATTAGTATATAGTGAAGCAATGATTTCAGTAGATTCCTTAATGCCCCTTACCCATTTAGCCCATCCCCCCCCACAACCCCTCCAGCAACCCTCAGTTTGTTCTCCACATTTATGAGTCTCTTTTGTTTTGTCCCCCTCCCTGTTTTTATATTATTTTTGTTTCCCTTCCCTTATGTTCATCTGTTTTTTCTCCTAAAGTCCTCATATGAGTGAAGTCATATGATTTTTGTCTTTCTCTGACTGATGAATTTCACTTAGCATAATACCCTCCAGTTCCATCCATGTAGTTGCAAATGACAAGATTTCATCCTTTTTGATTGCTGAGTAATACTCCATTGTGTGTGTGTGTGTGTGTGTGTGTGTGTGTGTGTGTGTGTGTGTGTGTATACACCACATTTTCTTTATCCATTCTTAAGTTTTTTTCTTAATTGCCAACATTTCCTTATGCTGCTACTATTTCCACTGCATGAACATTAGATGTCTCCCATTGTGGGTTCTTAATTTCCAAAATTTGAAGGCATGGGGGAAAGGCAACTGCTTTTGGGGTTGGACCTTGCTTTCTGTCACTCCATCCTGTGTGACTGTGGCTTCTTCAGGTTCTTCTGGGAATACTTTTCGTTTCAGCCTTTCTTTCCTCTACTGCTGCTCTTATCCCCGCCCTTTGCCATGGTGTTTACTCCTTCGCATCTGTCTCCATTTTTCTTTTTTTTAAATGTTTTTATTTATTTTTGAAGGAGAGAGACACAGAGCATGAGTGGGGGAGGAGCAGAGAAAGGAGGAGACATAGAATTTGAAGCAGGCTCCAGGCTCTAAGCTGTCAGCCCAGAGCCCGATGCGGGGCTCGAACTCATGAACTGTGAGATCATGACCTGAGCCTAAGTCGGACGCTTAACCAACTGAGCCACCCAGGCGCCCCATGTCTCCATTTTTTCTTAATCAAGAAATGGAAGAGAACTATCCTCAACCCATGGAATTGCCATGTTATCTTTGTAAAAAATCAGTTGGCCATAAATGTGAGGTTTATTTTGTATTCTAACTTCACCTGTTGTGGTAAGAGAAGATACTTTGTATGATAAGTATCTTTTTAAGTCTTTGAGACCTAATTTGTGACTTAACATATGGTCTATTCATTATAAGGAGTAAGGTATTCAAGTTTCCAACTGTCATCGTACAACTGTCTCTTTCTGAGTTTTTGCCAATGTTTGCTTCCTATATTTTGACAGTCTGTTATTATATGTTTAAATGTATATAATTGTTGTATTTTGCTGTATTGAATCTTTTGTTAATATGTAATGTGCTCCTTTGGTTTTTGTAACTTTTTTTATTTAAAGGCTATTTTGTCTGATATCTCTATGCCAGCCCTGCTCTCTTTTGGTTACTATTTGCATGGACTGTCTTTTCTCATCTTTTTAAAATTTTAATCTATTTTTATCTTTTTATCTAAAGTGAGTGTCTTCGGGCTAGCATATGGTTGGATCATGTGTTTTGATCCGCTATTCTGATTTCTTTCTTTTGATTGGAAAGTTTAATCCATTTATATTTAAGGCAATTGTTGAAAAGAGGGACTGGCTTCTGTCATTTTCTTCTGGAAATTGCTTCAACAGAAAGGTGAGGGACTTGCAACAGTAGGTAGGGTGTGCAACGATGGCTGTCCACATCTGGGTCTGCAATCTCATGATTAGAAGCAGTAACCAATGATCAAAGCACCAATGCCTGCTATCTGCGGGACAAAATCCTTATTGCCAGTCTTGGTTCTCTCAAGCTGCTTGCAAGCTGCTCCAAACCGCCATGTGGGGAGGGGGTGGAAGATGGGTAGCTGCTATTATGCTAAGAGCTGAAATTCACTGAAATTCACTATGATTTACCCTCCAAGTCTTCCCCTGGAAGTTACAAGTCTTCCATACTCTCCAGAGCTCCAAAAACAGTTTTGCCAGACAGATTCTGCCAGCATACTGCTATTGTTGTGTGGGAAGCAAGATAGATTCCTGGTGCTTCCTAACTCCACAATCTTCCCAGAATTCTAAGAAAGGCAGTTTTACAAAGATTGTTTTATGCAATCTTATTTTTTTTTTTTTAGATCATTTGAGAGAAGAAATGAGGAAAATATATTTATGCATTCTAATTTGCACACATGTATCTTTTCTGATACTCTTTATTTTGTGATGTGGATTCAAGTGACTGATATTGTATTTCAGCTTGAAGGACTTTCTTATGTGTTGTGTCAGGTCTGCTAGTAACACACTTGCTGAAAACATTTTTTTTTTCTTTCTTAAAGTCTGGGAATGTCTATTTCAACTTTATTTTTGAAGGATTATTTTTCTGGATAAAGGCTCCATCTTTGTTAGTGTTTTTTTTTCTTTCAGTACTTTAAATATAGCATCCCACTGTCTTTTGGCTTTTTCTGTTTCTTATGAGAAGTCAGCTATGAATTTTGTTTTTTTCTTTGTATATATTAGTTGAATTTGTCTTGCTGATTTCAAAACTTCCTCTTTGTCTTTTGGCATTCAACAATTTGACTATGATATGTGTAACTATGGATCACTTTGTATTTGCTTGAGGCTCACTGAACTTTTATCTGGACATTAATATTTTTTATTCAAATCATGAATTTTTTGGCTATTATTTCTTCAAATATTTTTCTGACCCTTTTTCTCCTCTCCTTCTGGGACTCTAATCGTGTGTATGTTTGTATTCTTGATGGTATCCCACGGGTCTCTGAGGCTCTCAGCTCATTTTCTTTATCGTTTTTCCCCTCAGTTCTTTGGATTAGATCATTTCTGTTGATCTGTTTTCAAGTTTTTTTTTTTTCAACGTTTTTTATTTATTTTTGGCACAGAGAGAGACAGAGCATGAACGGGGGAGGGGCAGAGAGAGAGGGAGACACAGAATCGGAAACAGGCTCCAGGCTCTGAGCCATCAGCCCAGAGCCTGACGCGGGGCTCGAACTCACGGACCGCGAGATCGTGACCTGGCTGAAGTCGGACGCTTAGCCGACTGCGCCACCCAGGCGCCCCTGTTTTCAAGTTTTTTAATCATTTTTGTAGTCATCTCAAATCTATGGTTGCATCACTTTAGTGAATTTCTCACTTTGGTTATTGTACTTTTCAACTCCCCGATTTCTACGATTTCTACGTGGTTTGTTTTTATAATTTCAGTTTTTAAGTTGAGACTCTATTTTATTTTTATTTTTATTTTTAATTTTTTTTTCAACGTTTTTTATTTATTTTTGGGACAGAGAGAGACAGAGCATGAATGGGGGAGGGGCAGAGAGAGAGGGAGACACAGAATCGGAAACAGGCTCCAGGCTCCGAGCCATCGGCCCAGAGCCTGACGCGGGGCTCGAACTCACGGACCGCGAGATCGTGACCTGGCTGAAGTCGGACGCTTAACCGACTGCGCCACCCAGGCGCCCCGAGACTCTATTTTAGATAATACATTGTTACCATGTTTTCCTATAGTTCTTTAAAAATGTTTTGTTGTTGTTGTTGTTGTTGTTCTGTGAACATATTTATAATGGTTGTGTAGCAGGATTCCCGCACAGAGGGTGGTTACACTGAGATTTCTTTCCAAGAAGCAACTTTATTCATGCCGGCACTGCTCAGTTGGGTTTGTACTCGAAGAACTGAGTCCTGAACACCACGTAGTTTTTTTTATATATTTTCTACTTCTTTGTCTCCCATAGATGGTTACAAACAAACATGTAGTCTGATTAAAATGGTCTCATGTTACAAGGTCATGAGGGATGTTGTCACATATGAGTATAGCCAGGTTGCCTTGAGGGGTTTTGTTTTGTTTTGTTTTTTTCCTTAAGGAGGGGATGCTACCACAGTTGCTTTGAATTCTTTGTCTGTTAAGTCTAATATCTGGGTATCCTGAGAGCCATTTTCTACTGACTGCTCCCCTCCCTCCCTTTGTATGGGCCACCTTTTCTTGTTTCTTTACATATCTTGATGTTTTTGTTGTTACTGAAAACTAATCATTTTACATAATATATTGTAGCAACTCTGAATTCTGAGTTTTCCCCCTATGGATTGTTGTTATTGTTGTATTGTTGTTGTTGGTGGTGTGGTGGTGGTTGTGGGGTGTGTGTGTGTGTGTGTGCGCACGTGTGTGCGTGTGTGTGTGTGTGTGTGTGTTTAGTAACTTGCCTGAACTAAATACATGGAATCTGTTTTCTTCCACAGTATGCACCCTCTAATATTTATGCACAATTAAACAAATTCTTATTCATATTCTTAAACCTGGCCTCCTCCCTAGGAGGCCCTGAGACAATATAGCTTAGTGGTCAGCCGGTGATTATTTAGAAATTATGCCCTAGAAAGGCTCTTACCTTCCACATTGATCTGTGTGTTTGGGGACATACTCAAAATCAGGCAGTTTACAAGTCTGTCCCAGCTTTTGCTTTTTTCCAGGCCCTCTCAATTCTCTTGTGTGAATACACAAGGCCTCATGGTTAGCCAGAATGAGTGAATTTGTTGTGCCCTTTCTGGTCTCACCTGTATATGGGCAGCCTGTGCAGGCTTCCAAATTTCCAGAGACTTGTGAGAATTTATCAATATCATTTGAATGAGACTGAGACTATGTTGTCTCATTCCCCAGGCTTCTTGCTATTTTTTAAAGCTAGTTTGCCATTTTTGTTGCCTGCTCTGACCAGGACTACAATCCTAGGACAGCTTTGTCACTGGACTTCCCTGTTTGTTCGCTTCAGAGATTGCTACTATTTTGGGCTGTTCCTATAGGCATGGAATTGCTCAGTGCTCTCTACTCTAAACCAAGTGAGCCCCGTCCAACAACAAAGCAGCTGTTTTTCACAGCTTGCATGCCCTTGTATATCTACCATGACAACAAAGCTGGAGAACATTGAGGAAGGGAGCAGCTCAGACAAAAGTGATATAGGCACTCACTGTTCTTTCTGGAGGTTTTACTTGAATAAATGCATCTCAATTTGTTGAATGCCTTTGGCAAATTTCCAGAGTCCTAAAATAGTTGTTTTGTTTTGTTCTGATTTGGTTTGTTTGTTTTTACAGTTTTCTTTAGTTGTATCACTGTTTTGGGGGGAGAACATTTCCCGAGCTTCTTATTCTGCCATTTTGGAAGTCGCTTGCTCTAAAATATTTAATTGTTAATAACCATTATTTGTTTTCCTTCCAGTTTTCAGTCATATAGCAGATAGTTGAGATGCCTAGATAATAAGCAAGTGTATTTTACCTACAATTTCATAAATATTATACCCTGATTTTTAGAAACACATGTGTCAGTGGAGGTATACATGAACAGGGCTAATTTTCTCCATGTTTTGGAATGAAAATTTTCCATTTATTTTTGATGCTTTACCTATCCCACCTCTAAGATGGAGGATGATGGGACAGAATATAAAATTGAAAGCTTTTGAAATGGTCTAGAATGGATATTTATGATGTCTTTTTTACTCTCTTTTTCTTGATGACATTTTAGAAGTGTGAAGTAAAGGGAGGGTTGGCCATTAATGGTAGAACATGTACAACCTGTTTGAAACCAAGTCTTTGAAGTATCCCAAGAGCTGACCTGACAGCTTTTACAAGTCAAAAGCACAGCAATCATTTAACAAGAAAAATCTGACACTTTACATTTAAGCACAATGGCATTGCCCCTAATTTGATGGCTTCAAGGGGGTTGTACAGATACTTTTGGATATTCTGAAAAGAAATCATGATTTCTACTTTTAGAAATTTATTATCAAAATTAATTTTTTTTTATCTGTGAGGAGTTGGGGAAGAAACACATCATTTTAAGAAAAAATGTCTGAACAAAGCCCCTCCATTTAGGTAAAATGGAACTAAAACAATGGAATTTAAAATTTAAATGCTTTCAACGCAGTTGTAATTATAATTGTTTCCACTAAGGTGTGCTAGATCTCCAAATATTATTCATACTCTCCCTGTGTTACCAAGTGCACTGCGCTGAATTCAACAGTGTTCACTGCCTTTCTCTGGGTTGCCAAGCCCTCGGCCACACAGGAGGTTTTGAGCAGGAACAACAATGTACTGTGCACAGATTCAGCTAAAACACAAAGAGAGCAAGAGAGCATTTTTAAATTTTAAATGAGAAGGGCAAATAGTTGCATTTTGAATTGGTGATTTTTACAGACTTGGATATTGGTTTTGATGTTGTAGAATGATTTGCCCGAGAAATTCTAGAAGGTTAAACTGACAGAAGGAGGTTTTTCGGGCAATTTTTCTTCTAATAAAACTCTTTAATGTCCTATTATTATTTATAACTAGTGTTACAAATTTAAGTTATTTTTGCTTTAACAGCCTATGCATCTGACTCCATCATTATTCATGATGATTTAAATCCCTATTGGTTTCTAAGATCATCTAGTGAAATTGGAAAAAAAAAATAGCACAAAAGAGCAGCTCTAAACAAATATTTTAGGCAGGAAATGACACAGATTTAGAAGCACAGCAAAAACTTTTTTTGGGTAGAAAAAAATAATTCCTTTTATTTGTAGTACTGCCCTTATTTTTTTCCAAGTCTTCAAGTTGCTTATCAGAAATTTAACTATCTTGTTAAAAGCCTTCCATATAGCTGTTAATTTAATGGTGGACTCTGTGGTTTTGTCAGGACAACATGCCAATTTTTCCCATAAACCAATTATGGCTTCTACGTAGAAGGTTCTACACAAACACCTTCATCCGGAAGCACTTTTATATATGCAAGCTTCTTTTGGTCCTATGATTCTGGTTAGAATCGCCTTGGGAGCTCTTTTGTTTACCAGTGGTTTCAGTTAAAGAGGCAATTTGTACTTTCTCACCTCCAAACCACCGTTATTATTATCTTCAGCAGCTTATCTACTTATATAACTTAGTTTTATAATTTAGATTATATTGGTTGATCACTGTGATCAATGGCCATTTTAATAATAATTTTAAATGTCAGCTCTAAACATAACCATAAAGAAAATTTCGCATGTTATAGCAATTAATCTTAAATTGTTGGCATGGCTTATTGGTGTAGGCACAAAGTACTTTATATTCAGTTAATTAGCTGGAAATCAGTTAATAACTAACTGCTTAGTTTTAAAAATAACAATTTTTTGGACTGAACTGAATGCTTTGCACCGAAATAATATTTCTTCATAGATAAAAACTATGGTTACAGTTCCATAGTTCATATTATTATAAAATAACGCCTTCTATACCCAGACCAAATTTCATACTATTTAAAAATGTTTTTGGCTATGGTAGGTCTCCTTTTGTTTTGACAAATTTTCAAAATAATGGTACAGTGTATAATCAAGTAAGTGAATTTTTATGTATGTAAAGGAGTTTCTGAAAAATTGAGTAGTGGGGAAAATGACATGTTTTGTCATTCTATTGCTTTCTCATCTGGTTATTAAGTTAATGAGTTGGACAAATGTAAAATAACATCTGTACTTAAGCTGAGATACATTGTTTAAATAATTAATAGTACAATAATCAGGAAACAATTCAGGTCTATAAAGTTTTTACAATGTTAACCCAGGAAACCCTTTCATTTGTGAAATCTTTTGAGTTGATTTATTGAAATAATCGTCTCCATAATTATTAACTGCTAAATCATGGTGATTAATTACTATTTCCTAAAACTTTAAATAAGGAATAGGATTTATTGAATCCATTTTGAGTATATCTAGAAGTAGAAAGGAGTTGTATGTTTCCCAATATAGAAGCTCAGAGAAATTATTCTTCAACGTATTATTCTTCAACGTAGCAAATCTGAAACAAATAGAACACTTTATGTCTGAAGTTAACTTCAAGTTGTTTAAAAATACTTCCTAAAAACAAAGAGGAATGAACTTTGAATACCACAGAGCCAAAAGCTAATGAGAGAAAATTGGGATCATGCAGAAAGGTAACTGAACACACTAATTACTTCTTAAAATGATACAAAGGGCAAAATGAAAATCTTCAGCGTGTAGAATAGCAGCACCTCTGCTGCATGGAAAGCACCGTGCAGCCTGAGGGTGGATTGACTCAAAATTCAGGAAGGCATGTCAATGGTGCTTGACTCGTTAAGATGCAGCATTTCATCTGCTTTAGTTTAGATTTAGGGCATTAATACGTGTGTTTTCTGAGAAGTGAGGCCTGTTTGGAATTTAATTAGAGGTGCAGAAACTCTGCCAGGAATATTTAGACCAATTAATGCCCTACATTTAATATGAAAAAAAAATGTTTTTAAAACCATCCATATTTCTTATTTGACAAGAAATGAGACTAGAATGTTACCTCAGCATGCTTTCCCAGAAATAAACACAACTGATGTGAATTCTATACATAATGCTTTTTGAGAGACATGTGCATGTGTTAGAGTAAATTTAGTATATACACATATATACATATATACGTATATACGTGTGTGTGTGTGTGTGCATGTGTGTATTTTGCTTGAATAAATGAGATAAGGGTGCAAACCCCATGTTAATTAGAAAACACTAGCCCTCTGCATTTGAATGGAAATTTGGCCTGGTTCAATGTCAAGGTCATACTGAGAGACCAACACTAACTACATAAAGCCACTTCAGGCTTTGCTGCAAGGCTATTTTATTATTGAAATGAGCAATTCCAAACAAGTTTGGGAGCAGGAATGGAGAAGTTGGGTGAAATGGAAGCAGTTGAGTTGAGGGATGCAGAGACTGAGTAAAGGCTTGAGGTCTTTTTTTTTTTTTTAAGTTTATTTATTTTGAGAGAGAGAGAGCACAGGGGAGGGACAGAGAGGGAGAGAGAAAGAGAATCCCAAGTAGTCTTCACGCAGCCAGCATGAAGCCGAACATAGAGACCGAACTCATCAACTGGGAGATCATGATCTGAGCTGAAATCAAGAGAGGGATGCTTAACTGACTGAACCACCCAGACGCCCTGAGGCTCAAGGTCTTTATGGCCCAGAGTGGGTGGTGGTCCTGGAAGCCTGACACCAGGAAGTCTCTAAGGAAGGGAGAGGCAAAGAGAAGACTGATCTTCTTTCACAATTTTGTGGGTCACTCTGAATTAATTTTTCTTCAAGTAGGAGAAGAACAGTATTTATTGCACACATCAAAGCTTAAGTATGGAAAATGGAGAGCTGACGCAAGGAAACTTTCATACCCTACACAGGCTTGTGGGCTTGGGTGATGGTGATGGTGGGGACCAGTCTTGGAAGACACAGCAATGCTTGGAGTGTTATTCCCTGGACAGCCGGGCAGCTTGTAAAAATTCAGGACCAGAGAAAAGATAAATTGTAATAGAAGATCAGTAATGGGAAATACATAGGCCTAGGATCTGAAAAAATTAATAAAGGTGGCCTGTAAATTTGGCTATATATATCTTGGTACTCGAAGCAAATAATTTTCATTATCCACAGAGAAGTTATACCAGTTTGTCAGGAGGAGCAAATAATTTTCTCTTGTTGTGTTCTAAAAGAATACAGAATTTTATTATTAGCAGTTTATTATTTTGCATTGTTTTTTGCCCTTCTTTTAAAATGCAAATGCCCAAGGAGAATATATGCCATATAAAATCACTAATACCTGCAAATTACAAATAATTTTCTTAAGTCCTGTGGTGAGAGGGTGGGCTTAACTTTGGCAAGGATGATTCATGGAATCAGTAAAGAATGGCTCAAAATTTAGATTTCCCTTCCCCAACTTATTCATACCAATTCTCTGAGTTCACATTTACCTATGTTGGAAAAGAAATAGAATATACAATTACCTGTATAGAAAATTGCCTAATGACGCTACTGATAACTGGATTACAATTTTAGATATTAGGCATACTGTAACATCTTTGCTGGCTTAATCCGTGTGTCCCATGTTGTCAATAAACCCTCAGTTTTTTTCAAGGAGCAAATATTGTGGATAATGTTTGAGAACATACTTTCTAACCAGATCATGTTCACTATTAGCTGATTCAGGGAAACCATTTTCTAAGAGAGGTATCCACAAAGCAGCTTCCAATCTGTCCTTAGGCTGATTCAGGGTGAGGGAGTAATTGGCGTTTATTTGAGGTATGTGCCATAATACAGCTGCAGTGAATAATCTTTAGTTTTGATAATGAGTACTCAGTATTTGACATTGCCAGCTCACTTCACTCTATTTTTTTTTTACGTTCTTTCCTCATGTTTATTGCCTCATATTCTTGAAAACATTTCTTGTCCACTTCATTAATATTTTAATCATTAGGGGCAAAGAAAGCATTGTATCTCAGAATATTTCTTTATGTGTGTTGGTTTTCTTTTGTTTTTTAATAATTAATGTGCAAATGAAGAATAAATTGCATTTAAAAAGTCAGATAAACTCCACAACTCAATAGCAAATTAAAGGGTGAGTTGAGAGATAATGAACTCTGAAAACACCAAAACCATGAATCAAAATAGAATCCATATTCATTTTTAGCTGTAAATATTGCTTTTGTAATTAATTTTTAACACTGGAGTCATGATATATATAAAAGAAGGGAAATGACAGCTTTAATTGGCTGTGAATTTTGTATACTTTTTTTTTTTCTTTCTTGAAGTGGGTTTGAAATGATTGAATATATAGCTTTTACTGTGATATCAAAAGACAAAATTGCTAGTTCCTCCCTAAGATGCCCAAATATTCCAAAAGTACATGAAGCTTATCAGTGTGTTTCTTCCATCTGGTCTTTGTGAGGGGGGCATTGAATATCCCTGAGAAGCCTTGAAGATGCTCATCAATTTATCTCTATTTTATCCTCTGCTCAAAGATCCTTTGTTGTGACCATCCTTTAGTTAAAGAAGAGAAGATGGGGTTTCTTATTTTACTCAGTCAATGGGGAAGTACCTGCCGGGTAACAAATCTTCTCTTTCACTATTGAACACAATCTTTTGCTTTCCTGTATTTTCTGTCCTCACAGTCTGAAGTATGAGATGTTTTATCTAGGACACAGCAGTAAGAAGGAGCTTCTAATAGTCTACTGGACAGGACAATGATTTAATTTGTATTAATTTTTCCAGCTCTCATCTTGGGAACTCGAAAACCAAAGACTCAATCTCTCAAATTTGGATTGGAAATACTGCATGTGCACAAAATAAAAATCTAAAAATCTTTATCCAAAGTAATTGCAAAAATAAAAAAAGGGGAGAGAGAGCACTGAGTACATGGAATGGAAAGATCTAGAAGCCTATCACATGAGGAGAAATGATATTATGGGGTGCCAATATGGTATTCACTTTAGTTAATAAAGAAGAAACTAAAATTTCATTTTATATGCTTCCAAGAGACTCATCCCTCTCAGATGAATGTATTTTGGTATGCAAGTCAGTTAGCCAAAGGAGTTATTGATTGTATTTGCTTAGAATAGATAACAAAATATTAGCTATCTGTTCTCTGTATCATTTTCTAGGCAGAAAATTTCCACTGATATGTTGTCAATTATGTAATATATGACAACAGGGTTTTCCTCTTATTAAAAAGTCCCTATCATGAGTATCTATTGTTTCTGTACTTTAATATGAAATTAAATGTAATATTTTTATAGCTAATTTAAATAAATTCCTACATTTGGTAGCAACTGCTAATATTAGTAATTGACTGAAAAAACTTAAGCTTATATTCTAATGTAAAAATATATGTAAGTCAAGCTTTAACTTGGTAGGTTTAATAAACTCTCATTTATTATTATAACATTCAAAGTCAATTTAAAATAGACATTATTTATTTATTTATTTATTTATTTATTTATTTATTTTCAGTAGGAGATTGTTTTAGTTTCCAGTATATTTTTGGTAACTACATGGATATTTAAAAAATGTTTTTTTTATTTGTTTCTTTTCTTCCTGAATGGTAAAATATTCTTGAAAGTTTTCTGAATATTATTTATGGAGAAAATATACTCCTCAAGTTTCCCCTATGCAGATATGAATTATAATGTTTATCCTCAATTCATTCTCAACTGGAAAAGAGAAAGTCACACAGACAAATGCACAAGAAACAGAAGGCTGCTTTTTTTTTTTTTCCCTCAAGACTGTAAAGGATTTCTGTCAGATAGTAAAAACCTGAAGTTAGAATTTATTGGACCAGGGGATGGAGGGCAATCTGTGGTTATGTTGGGATTTTCACAATTTTTCTATTTAAAAATTTACCACAGATTTTATGTGGCATTTATAAAGGAAAATATCATCCTCACTGTATGAAGTCATGAATACTATTTTATAGAGTGTTTTAGGGGGAATCGTGACTTGAATTTTGAATTAATTCAGAAAACCTAAGGAAACTAAGGAAACCAACATAAAACAGTCTTATATTTATACAGACTTATTTAGTCAAAATGTGGCATTTATCTGAGGTAATATTTACCCAGCACAAGCAGTCCGAAGAAAATTTCTTTTCCGTAGGATCGTCATAAAATAGTGTCCTAAGAGACAACTATTAAGCCATGTATAAGTGCTGTTTACTTTTAACTTTCTTCCTTACTAACCCACTCCTTAACACTGCTGGTACTCCAGAGAAGGTCAGAAAATATTTTGCTCTATTTTCACTTAGATTATTATAAGCAATATATTTATGGAAGTGAGTAATTCATTTTTTTAACTCTTCTTAGTATGCAATTCTTGTCATTATTTTCTTTCAGGAACTTAGAAAGTTGTTACATAAGTCCACTAAATAATAATCTACTCTTTATTAGCTATTTGAGAGTTAGAAAAAATGGCCAGAATGTTATTAATGACCTTAAGACTATTTAGTGAAAGAGTTTATGTACATGAAATACATATAAAAATTCCAAAAGCTGAAATGCCAGAAAAGCATATGTTGTATGCCCCACAAAAGCTATGTGTCACACTGTTTGAAAACCTTGAAGTTCAGAGGCAACATAAAAAGTCAGGTGAAATGATATTTGCTAGGGTGGTTATAGATTTTTAACATGATAAAATGACACAGGCCAATAGAAAATTGGTCAAATGCAGTTTTTATGGTGCTCCAACAGCAGCAGTCATAAAAACACGTGCATTTTCTAAATGAATGTCTTTTTAAAGGAAAATAGTGGAAATAGATAAGTGGAAATCACAGGCATGTAACACAGAACTTCTCTTATGCTCAGAAATTATCTGTATTGTATTACTGAAACTAGTGCAGAATTATTATATAAATAATTCTATAAAATTATTTTCATTATTTATTTTATGTGCAACATTTTGGTTTACACAAATTCCTCAAAACAGCCACTAAAAATGGGGCTGTTGTTGAAAACCACCTACAAGGCAACGTGTACTTAAAAGTACTAAGACTGTTTAAAATGATAAAGTGTTTAAAATGATAAAGATTTTTGTTTTACAACACAAAACATTGAAACTGTAGGTTAAGACATCCGTCTCAGTTCCATGCAGGAGACTGATTTAGTTTTGAAGGAAATATCATACTCTCTATTTAGCTTAGATATTTAGAAGCTCATAAAATAGAAATGGTTACATTGTCCTTAAGCACTTTTGAAGGATCTTAGGTGAAGAAAAGATTCAGATATTAAGTGAGTAATCAATTAAAATTCAGCAATGTTGCCTAATTTGGCTTTGTTTAAATTCATGGATAGTCTGCTGGCTTTAAAGGTCTTATTATTTTTATGTGCACAGCCAGGCAAACCAAATAAACCAAATGTTGCCTTTTTAAAGTTACTTTAATTACTAGCTAAGAATCATTTGTAATTAGTCGAGTATACAAACAACAATACATGCTCTTGCTTATATAGCAATTACTTGCTTGAAAATAGAGACTTGTAAATTTGAAAAATAATGTGTTTTCTTTAAGAAGAAAATTGTTTTCTTTGGAGTTAACTCACGAGACTTCCTTGTCTATAAATAGTGCAAAAGTAATTTCACCCAACTTCTGACTGAATTAAAATAAATTTTATGTAAATCAGTTTTGAACTAATGAACTGTAGATCAAGTGCATTTTCAAGTAAGAGCAACTTACGTATTGCTTGTCTGGCATTTTCTTTTGAAAGCATTTTGTTTCTTCCTACTTCCATTCTGTGATTTCTCAGGTGGCCTCATCTTATATAATAAGAAATCCATGTATAAAAATTCCCAACTGACACCTAACATAAATTGGAGATAACTTATTTTAAAAGAGATTCTTCACTTTATGTAAATATTCACAACAGGATTACTTTGAATAATAAGATACCCCTGATGTCATTTAAACACACACATTTTAACTCATACATTTTTTTTTTTTTTTTTTTAAGATTGGGAGTTATTTCCAAGATCATCTAGCATAGTACTTTTCAAACTTTAGAGCGTGTACACATCACCTGGGGATATTGTTAAAATGCAGAAGTGTTTCAGTAGTCTGTGATGGGGCCCAGCATCTTGCATTTCTAACATGCGGCTGCCAATCCAAGGAAACATACTTTGAGTTTTAAGGCTCTGAAACATCTTCCTAAGTGCTGTGGTTCTTGGAGCGATCTGATTGCCTTATGAGGTTCTTTATGGCAACAAGATACATACTGCACGACTGCTTTGGCAGATTTTTTTCTACATTAATATTTCCTGAAAGTCTCAGCAGAAGGAAACTGAGTGTGTTAATAACTGGATTTAAGCTGAATTAGTGTTCATAGACCCAGCCTACTTCTGTCTTTTAAAACGTATTTGTCCTGATTTGTGAACTTGGTTAAGACATTTTAAATCTCTGGGTTTTAGTTTTCTCATCTGTGAAATGAAGGTGTACAATAAAAGGCCAAACCTCAAGCAGAAATGCAAAGATATTTACTGTAGGAATAGAAGAATTACTTCCAGCTTTATATTTTATGATTTTATAAATCAAGGGTGGGGTGCTTTTCTTGAAAAAAAAAATGAAATTTAGGTCTGGATATTATTAATAAAAAGCAATTAATTGTATTTCGGTTTAAAAACCACTAGGTTGAGCTTGCAGACAGCAGATGAAGAGAAATAATTTGGGAGGTAAAGTACTAAAACTGTTATTTTCAAGTGACAATGCTGTCTTAGCTACTCCGTTCCCAAAGTTCTGAGGAGTGGCCACACATATGCTGATTTTCTCTAAACTCACTTACCTCAGGAACAATATATATTCTCTTTGCATGGCCTACTTGAGGAACTAGTTATTTAAAGCTGAAACTTGGTCTCCAAGACCTTTATTTCATTTAATCTTCCCTGATTAATTTACAAAGTGCAGAGGAAGTATCTTAACCCATTAGATACCACATTTCTCTACTCCTCATGTTTTTATTTCTTAAATTTGGCTTAAACAAGAGCATTAAGTACTTTTATGCTTTATGTAAGATTTATTATATATATTTATTATATTATATAATATATATATTATTATATGCACAGTAGTTGCAAACTTCAGTGACTAAACAAAAAAGTGGTGAACACATAAAAAAATGGTGCGAATTATTTGAAATTATAATATTGAGGATTATGTTCATACTTACTATAACTAAAAATAAATGATTCTTCCTTTCCATACCAACTCTATATTGTATCCATATATCTCTGTACCTTCAACTTATCTTTATAAGACATTTCTAAATTATTTAACTCAAGAGCTTCTGAGGACAAATTTTCTGGCTGACTTTTTGTGCAATACATTCTCAGGTGAACAGGGTGGAAGGGAAAAGCATTTGGGAAGGCAAAGTAATCAGTAATGGAAACTAACACCACGTGCTTGTTCCATTTTCTAACTGGCCAGAGCTGATTCATGGACTGTGGATATGCCATTTTTAATGGGTTTAACCTGACAACTAGAGAAGTGCATATAAACAGATTTTCTTGTGTTTTAATAAAAATGAAATAAAAAATTTTTTTAATTTAATTTTTTATTTTTTTTAATTTACATCCAAATTAGTTAGCATATAGTGCAACAATGATTTCAGGAGTAGATTCCTTAATGCCCCTTACCCATTTAGCCCATCCCTCCCTCCCACAACCCCTCCAGTGACCCTGTTTGTTCTCCATATTTATGAGTCTTTTCTGTTTTGTCTCCCCCCCGCTTTTATATTATTTGTGTTTCCCTTCCCTTATGTTCATCTGTTTTGTCTCTTAAAGTCCTCATATGAGTGAAGTCATATGATTTTTGTCTTTCTCTGACTAATTTCACTTAGCATAGGCATAATACCCTCCAGTTCCATCCATGTAGTTGCAAATGGCAAGATTTCATTCTTTTTGATTGCCGAGTAATACTCAATTATATATATATATATACCACATGTTCTTTATCCATTCATCCATCGATGGACATTTGGGTTCTTTCCATACTTTGGCTATTGTTGATAGTGCTGCTATAAACATGGGGATGCATGTGTCTCTTGGAAACAGCACACCTGTATCCTGTGGATAAATGCCTAGTAGTGCAATTGCTGGGTCGTAGGGTAGTTCTATTTTTAGTTTCTTGAGGAACCTCCATACTGTTTTCCAGAATGGCTGCACCGGCTTGCATTCCCCAAAAATAAATTTTTAATGTTTATGTATTTTAAGAGGTGGGGAGGGGCAGAGAGAGAAGGAGACACAGAATCCAAAGCAGACTCCAGGCTCCAAGTTGTCAGCACAGAGCCTGATGTGGGGCCTGAACTCATGAACAGGGAAATCATGACATGAGCCAAACTCGGACACTCAACAGACTGAGCCACCCAGGTGCTCCAATGAAAAGAATTTAAGATAAATAATTTTTATTTGTTGATTGATTATCTACCTATCTATTTATTTTTAATTTTCTTTTCTTTCTTTTTTAAATAAATGTTTATTCATCTTCGAGTGAGAGAGCATGAGTGGGGGAGGGACAGAGAGAGAGAGAGGGAGAGGGGATATGAAGTGGGCTCTGCACTGACAGCAGTGAGCTCCATGCAAGGCTTGAATGCAGGAACCATGAGGTCATGACCTGAGCTGAAGTCAGGTGATCAACCATCTGAGCCACCCAGGCACCCCTATCTTTCATTTTTAATTCCAGAATAGTGTTGTATTACCTTCACGTGTGGAATTTTGTGATTCAGCAATTCTACATAAGAGAAGTCATATTTATTTTTTTAATTAATTTTTTAAAAAATGTTTATTTATTTATTTTGGGAGAACAAGTGAGGGAGGGGCAGAGAGAGAGGGAGAGAGAGAATCCCAAGCAGGCTCAGTACAGCGCCTGACGTGGGGCTCAATCCCACGAACCATGAGATTATGACCTGAACTGAAACCAAGAATCCCACACTCAACCGACTAAGCCACACAGTCACCCCAAGAGAAGTCATTTTTAAAAAGAAAAGTTTGCTCAGGGTGGAAATTCAGGTAGTAGGAACCTGTTTCAGCACACTAGTTGTTAAAAAAAATATTCCAAAATACCTCCCTTCTCTCCATTATTTAATGGCCATCTTTTGAGTCCCGACTCCCTTCCTATGTCTCTGGCTGCCTCGGCTTCTTTCCCAGGTCCTAGTTATTTAACTAATATTTTTAAATATATCTTTGAATTTTCTTAATTTAAATAACATCTATCTTCATATTCTAGAAAAAAAGAAACAGAATTTGGGAAGGGACAAGATGGTCAAGTACTTTCAAAGAAGAAAATATAATGCATATATAAAAGCAAATGTAAGTTAGCTGGCTGCATGCATGATAGTGAGGCTTCTTTTTGACCGCCACTATCAATGAAAGTACACCACTAGAAAACTGGCAACAGAAATTTCCTTGTGTATCTCAAATAAAAAGCTCTTTGAAATGCAAAGGGAAAGACCTGGAGAAGCTACTCCTCCAACCTTCCAAATCTTTGAAGCCCTCTTGAGAGAAGTGATTCTGGGACTGAAGTAATAGCATCATGGTATAGCTTTAAAAAGTTCCTAGAATAATCTTAGTCAAACTTGTCCATTTAAAATGTCAGTTTCAGGATAAGTTAAATTAGAGGTTGCCTACATGATGTTATTTTAAGGGGTGTTTTTCCTTATATCTCCTCAATCAAATGTCATGATCTTTTGAAACTTATTCCTTTTGATTCTTATTTTGTTTTCCTGCTGATTGGAATGTTCAGTGCAAATGCTCCTCAGAACATTAGCGGCTTTGACCCACAGCTCTGGCTCTCAACCCTTTCTCCACCTGTTCTGGGGCATTAAGTGAAGAACAGAGTTCTAGTGGACAATGAATTAAGAGAAGGAGCCTTCTTGCTTTAAGACCATGACATCTGTTTGGAAATGATAGAAAAGGGTGCGTAATTCTGATGGCAAAAGGAGGCATCACCTCTGGTAATATCTGCAAATCCTTGCCTAGTAAAAGAGAAACTCAGCTCAGACAAGTTCAGAGATATCGTTCTTGTGGGTATGCTCCTGTCTCAAACTTGAAAAGAGAATTAAAATATAATTATTAGCTTGAAAATTAATTAATGCTGGTAGCTCTTATTAGGCGTAACATGCTCTATATTCCCAAGATTAACAATACTGAGCAATTTTGGAAATGATTTATCTCCAAAATCTCTGTGGCATTTGACAGAGTTGATCACACTATTCATAATGAGAACTTTTTCTCATCTGATTTTTTTTAATATTATCTTGGCTCTCTATCTCTGAATATTAATTTTGTGTTTATCGCTTTGCTGTCTGTCTTTTCTGTGCCCTTTTCTTCTTACAACACCAAATTTCTTTCCTCATACCATCCCCCATACACAATTTGTTTGTATCCAATTCTCACCATTGGAGATTGTAGCAGCTTTTTATTGCTCTTGTAAATCATTCCAGGTTCTACTGCCCTGCTCCCTGACTTTGCTACAAAACTCTAGCTACACATTTCCAGCTGCCTGCTAGACATCATTATTTGCATGTTCTACAGTTTCCGTCAACTAAAAATTTCTCAAACCAGATTTATCACCTTTCTCCACAAAACAACTCATTGTTCCTAAATTTCCAATTTCTGCCAATTATAATACTTTTCTCCCATTGACTAAACATGAAAAATATGGAGTTTTCTTGAAGTCCTTTGTCTCTGTCTAACAGACATCCCCTTCCTTCCAGAATTTTTTTAATTCTGCTGAATTGTAGCAGAATGTGCCACCCCAAAATATGGCTCTTTGATGTAAGGATTATTTTGAGTTGATTATTTTTGAGAAAGAGCAGACACACAAGAAGTTCCACAAACAATTTACTCTTTTGTAAGGGAAATTTACATTTATAAGAGAAATCTCCATTTGTAAGGGCATCTCCCTCTCAGTACCAGGAAGAGAAGAATGACTCCAGATCACAAAAAATTCTTTATCAGTGGAAAGGCCCTGGTTTAAATCTGCATAACAACTAACCCTTGTCACCTTTGTTACTGTGCTTTTCCTGGTAATTTCTAGTAACTGGCGTCTGCCACCTCAACCTCCAACATCTTTTTGTCTTTAGCTGAAGATGCTATTTAAGGTCGTGGCTTGGGCCATTCTGAATTTTATTCAGTTCTCCTGGGCATCTTCCATGTATACAGGAGGCATACACGTTACTAAACTTCTGTTTGTTTTTTTCCTGTAAATCTTTTATTACAAAAAGTCTCAGCCAAGGATAATGATGAAGAGAGAAAAATATATTTTTCTCCTTTACACTGCCTATCACTACTTTAGTTCACAGCTTCGGATTCCTTCCCCTCTTGAGTTTAGGTGTTATTTTAAGGTCTGTTTGTACACTCAATTGACCCACATCAGGAGATTTATTTAGAACCTATTGTTAACCTTAAAATTAAAACGGCCAGTTATTTTGCTAGTAAAACATGGGTTTATTCTGGAATAAAAGAGAATTGCAATCTGGGACAATTATGTTGTGGCAAAACTGATGTGGGAAACAAAGGCAAATGAAAAACTAAATTTCCTTATAACTTCCAGCCCATTGACAAGTCCTTGACACAGGCAGAGTGACCTTCACCTGGAGCTCCATTGCCTCAATGATGACACATTGCTAAGGGGCAAAGAGAATCTTAGCTTAGCCTTATCCTGATCCACCAGGATCCTGTAAGGCTACTCTAACATATAAAAATTCCTTTGGAAACTTCCTTTATTCTACCACCGCCCCCCCCCCCCCCCCCCCCCCCCCCCCCCCCCCCCCCCCCCCCCCCCCCCCCGCTTTCCCCCAAGATGTATGTTGGCACCATACTCCAAGCTTATGGACCCCTGATATACATCTGAAGGGTCTCATGACTAAGTGTTTACTATACAGTAATAAATGACCTTTTCTTAACAGCAACTAGCCCCTCAAGGTCTTGGAAACCTTGTTTCTGAAATACCATAGAAACTTACACTATCCCTAACCCCCTCCCAACCTGAAAGTATATAATCAGTCACTCATCACAATCCCAGTGCTGCTCTTTCTGCCCATGGTCCTGTCCCCATGCTTTAATAAAACCATCTTTTTGCACTGAAGATGTCTCAAGAATTCTTTCTTGGCCATTGGCTCTGAACCCCAACACTCTAAACCACATAAAAAATCATAGGCAAGCTCAGGGAACAAAGAAGAAGTAAACTTTTTTTTTTTTTTTTTTTTAAGAGAAAAGGGGTAAATTGGGAAGGCAGTTATGATCTAAAAGTCCATTGGAGTAAACTGGGAGTCCAAAGTATGGTGGCTTTTCATTGGATGAGCTATTTGGTGGTGAGGAGAAGAGAAAGGAAGTATCTTTTCTTCTGGCTAGAGTTGTATAGGAGTATCAATGTGCAAGGCCAAGTCCATGTAAGGTCAAGTGTGTCTCTTCATGTTGGGTTTGCAATTGACTACAAGTGGTAAGGTGGAGAGCTCCTCCTGCTGAAACTTCCTGACTCTATTTTAGTGGGGTTTCTCAATTAATAATTTTCACACTATATAGTAAGAATTACAACTTCCTGCTTCTTAAGTCTGAGACACAATAGGATAGTATCTTAGGCCTAGAAGGTGCTTTGTAGATATTTGTTTAATTATTTTATTATTATGAACTCCATATTATAGAATTAATAAAAAAGTAAAACATGAAAATAATGCCCAAACTTGGTCATGAAAAGAAAACATCAGAACAAAGCAAATATGAGTTTACTGGTTTGATTTGGGAGAGAGCCTTTGCTAGTCAATGTAAGTTCAAATTTACATTGGAATTTCTTTAAATTACTTGCCTACTGTGTGACAAATCCTGTCTCACAAGATTGACTTTAATAATTTAAATGTTTCTTTGGATTTTAGACTTGAAAGCTAAGTGTATGTGGGTGGAAAAGGATGATTCTGACTTGAATTGATAGGATTAAGAAACAACCCAGCTGAGTAAGCTTTTGTGGCTCCAATTCACTTAAAATGCAAAGGGTAGATAGTTGTATAACTAATGCTAGAGAAAGAGAATAATGTTAAATATAGGAGAGGGATTTAGACTACTAAATAGCACCTTGCTTTTAGGCAGTCAAAAATAATTTCACTTTTCTTCTAAGCAAGAATTGGAAATGGCATTAGCTTTAAAGTAGCCAGTAAAACTAGTACAATGATCAAGTATCTTTATTCTCCATCTAAATAAAAATCATATGACAAACTGGGATGGAAAAAAATGGATGGAAAGGCTTTGGGTTTTCAAATTGCCAAGACATGGGCTTCTTAATATTCTGGTCAGCTTTTGCATCTGGCAATAGTTTACTGTCAGCCCCTGTCTTCCCCAGTATTGATCCTCTAAAGTCAGAGAGTTCCAACATTTTTAGGTCCAGCGTTATCCAGTTATGGAGCCAATTCTAGACCAGGCTGGCTGAACATTGATAGCTTGTAATCATCCATAGGAGGGAATTACTGAAGCCCAGTCTGTCTTGTGTCCTTTTCCTAATCAATATCTCTTCCCAGTCTTCATTTTTCTTCCTATCCAGCTTAGATTCCATGTATTAATAATTGTTTAAAATATTTTTTCTACCTCTCGGCTAAATGGAGATGGAGAGTAGAATCAAGTTTGATTAGAGAAACATAGAATGTTCTATTATTCTTCACAAATAACATACCTACACCAATTTTAATACCTCTCTGAAAATAGCAAAATTGCTTTGCCATCACATCTTTCTGGCAAAACACCTACTCTGCATCAAACTAAATATTGGCTTTCGTTAAGCATGCACATGAGCAAATGAGCATTACTAAAGAATATCATGAACTCAGCAGATTGCTTCCCACATAAATTCATTAGTTCCTTACTTAGACTCCAACACTGCCTAGTGAGTCTGCTATATTTTACTGGCCAATTTTTCCACTCAGTACAGAAATGATTTCAAAACTTTCTACACTCCTTAAACTTCTGGATGCAACTTTGTTACATTTCTTCACAGAGTATACAGAAATCAGTAGATGAATTTCCTCACCTTTCATCATTAAATCTGTGGACTTACCGACACGTTGATGCTTCTGTTTTCATCCTCTGTTCATGGTCTCCTTTACAGAGGATGAATTGTCCTTCCTAGCTCAGGTTCAGTCCTCCACCTCTTGGTTTTTAATCATATTCCTTCTACCTTTTGTATTAGTCAGAGTTCTAATACATATATACATAAAAGGAGATTTATTATAAGGCATTGGCTCACTCTTCCGTCTCTACTTGATCCTTCCCATGTTCATCTAGATGGGTTTAAGAGTTTCTGATTTTAAAATAGCAATGACAATAATATTTAATTAATATTTAAATTTTCTTTCTTTTTCTCTTTCCCTTTCTTTCTTTCTTTCTTTCTTTCTTTCTTTCTTTCTTTCTTTCTGTAATCTCTATATCCAACATGGGGCTTGAACTCACAACTCCAAGATCAAGCATTGTGTGCTCCACCAACTAAGCCAGCTAGGTGAGCCTAAATTTTCTTTCTTTTCTTTTTTGTTATCTTTTTTACCTTTTGTGTTCTCAGACGTGAACTCAAATTTTCTTTTAGGTCATCGGATATTCATCCCACACCCATTTTATTCCTAATTTCTCAAACAGCAGAACTAGTAGTTACTTAATCAATGAGTGAATTAAACTGGAAATGTACTCTATGTGCATATTTGGAAACATCGTGCCTGAAAAAAATGGTCATATATTATATTACTAGAATTAAATATTCATTGAGTAAGTACCTATTACCTGCTAGGTATTATTAGCCCTGGAGATACACTGTTGAATACAATAGGCAAGGTCTCTGTCCTTATAAACTTAAATTCTCTGGAGTAAGTGGAGGGAGGGAGAAAAACCCCAGTAAATACTATGTACCTACCTGCATGAATACATTGAAAAATGGATGTATGAAAAAATAATTGAATAAGAAAGCATTATATCATGAGAGTGCTGTGCAGAGAATTAAAACAACAATGATGTGCTAGAGATTGCTTTGACAGCCACTCTAGCCTAGGTTGTTGGGTGTACCTATTTGAAGGTGACATTTAAGTTGGAATCTAAATGGATGAGCAGATAAAGAGTATTTGAGACATATATAACAACCTTGGTAAACAAATTGTATCTTAGAAACAGAAAGAAGACCAGAGTGGTCAAAATGTGGTGTGCAAAAAAGTGGTATGATTGAGATCAGAAATACAGGCAGATCCCTAAGACTTTCTAAGTTGTGGAAGGAATTTAGCTTTTCTCCCAAGTATGATGAAAAACCACTAGGGGATTTTAAGGAGGGTACAGGGGCAATCTGATGTGTGTTTTAGAATGATTGCTCCAGTTGCTGTGTGAAGAATGGGGTTTAGTGGTGCCAGAGTGGAAGTAGGGGCTCAGTAAAATTACTGGAATAGTTTGGGCAAGACAGGATGGCAACTGTGATCAGTGCTAATAGTAGAGATAGAAAGAAGTAGACCCAGTGAACCTACTGGGTCAAGGTGCATGGGGTTTTTCAATTTTGCGACTTCCTCCAAAAGATTTTTAGTAATTTATACTCCTCACGTGGTGTGTGAGAATGTATTATAATAATGTAAAGCTGGACAATGTTTAAAGATCCACAATTCAGTTTCACATAAAATAAAAACAAGACCCACTGATCTTACATACATTAGTTCAAAATGACATGTTTCTGTCCTAGGAAGGAACCTTAGGCATCTGCCAAGTTCTGGTAAACTATTATGTTTCCCAATGTTCCTCAGCATTTCTCTTCAATGTGCTGTATGTTCTTTTGTCTGACACTTCTCCGCAGCACCTCTCCATGTTATGTGTGCATGTGTACATATTCTGTTTCTTCTTTTAGATGATGAACTCTGAGGGCAGGTAGACTCTGTCAACCTATGTTACAGTACTCAGCAAGACTGGTGCTTAAGAATTACCCATGATCACATGAGCAAACCACGGAAAAAAGAAATTGATCATTCGTTACATTTGTTTTTATACTACAATGTGGTCACTGAGAGTAATGAATCCCAACAGTTCTACCATAGTTACTCAGTATCTATACTCACTTCTCAGATACTATTAGGGAGAGAATCAAAAGAATACCTTCCATCTATATATAGTGGAATACATTTAGAATTCAGATTCAGAGAGGCCTTGGATTCAAGGCCTTTATTGGATTCAAGTTTTGATTTGTTCCTTTCTCATAATGTGACCTTGGGCCTTTGTTGCTTCAACCATAAACCAGGGTAATAACAGGTACTTATCTTACCTAGGTCGCAAGACTTCATGAGATTCTTCTGAATGTTACATGTGAAAAGAACTTGTGAACTCTAAAGTGCACTTAAGTGCTATTATTAAATAAAAGCTATAGTTGATTGAGCTCTTAACTAGGCTGTAAACACTGTTCTAAAAGTTGCACATGTATTGACTTATTCCTCATGACATTCTTATGAGGCCAGGGCTATTACTGCAGATGAATAAATGGAGGAGAGATTAAATAACTTGTCCAAGATCACACACCCAATAAATAACAGAGCCAGGGCTTAAGCCCAGATAATTTGAATGTGTAGTTCCTGCTTTTAACCACTATGTTCTGTGAGTACTCTGTAAAGTTGATATTATTAAAATATTCAAAGTACACATATTAATACAAAATATATTCCAGGCACTGTGCTAAACACAGAGGGTACAGTAAGGAAAAGGCAGGGTCAGTCATAGCTATTTATTTATTTATTTATTTATTTATTTATTTATTTATTATTTAAAAAATTTTATTAAAAATTTTTTTTTAATGTTTAGTTTTAAAAGAGAGAGAGAGGCAGAGCGCTAGCAGGGGAGGGGAATAGAGAAGGAGACACAGAATATGAGGCAGACTTCAGGCTCTGAGTTGTCAGCACAGAGCCCAACGGGGGGTCAAACCCACGAACCATGAGATCATGACTGAGCCGAGGTCGGAGGCTTAACTGACTGAGCCACCCAGGTGCCCCTTAAAATGTTATTTTTAAAGAAAGAGAGAAAGAAAGCCAGTGGGGGAGAGGAGCAGAGGGAGAGAGAGAGAGAGAGAGAGAGAGAGAGAGAGAGAGAGAGAGGAGAGAATATTAAGTAGGCTCCACATTCACATGGAGCCTGATGTGGGGCTTGATTGCATGACCCTGGGATCACGACCCGAGCTAAAGTCAAGAGTCAGACACTCAACCAATTGAGCCAGCCAGACGCCTCAGTCATAGTTTTTATTGTATTGTATTGTATTTATTTTTAAAAACAATGTCATTTTAAAATTTATTTATTTTGAGAGAGAAGGGGAGTGAGAGAGAGAGAAAAAACATGAGTGGGGGAGGGGCTGAGAAAGAGAGAGAGAAGAATCCCAAGTAGGCTGTGTACCATCAGTGCAGGACCCAATGCAGGGCTTGAACTCATGGAATATGAGACCATGACCTGAGCCAAAACCAAGAGTTGGACACCTAACTAACTGAGCCATCTGGGTGCCCCAGTCATAGCTTTTTAAATATCTGTTCAAGTGAAAAATTGTTTTTCTTTAAAATAAAAGAAAAATACCCTCATGCTTAAACAATTATAATGGCCTTTAATTAGTATGTGTAAATTAATAGATAATGAGTCAACATAATATAGATTAGCACACACTTTTTAATGTAATTGTAAACATTCTTTATTAACTGGGTCATATTTATTTTCCAGAAAATAACATTGTCTTTACATTCCAAAGAGATAAATTTTCTTTCTTTTTTATTTTTTTAGTTAAAAAATTTTTTTTAACGTTTATTTATTTTTGAGAGAGAGAGAGAGACAGAGCTTGAGTGGGGAGGGGCAGAGAGAGAGGGAGACACAGAATCCAAAGCAGGCTCCAGGCTCTGAGCTGTCAGCACAGAGCCTGACGTAGGGCTCAAACTCACAAACTGAGAAATCATGACCTGAGCCGAAGTTGGACGCTAACTGACTGAGCCACCCAGGTGCCCCAAGATTAATTTTCTTTCAAATAGATAAACGATTTAGTTTTCTTTCCTAGTATTTGTGGATTTTCAAACACATTCAAGACTTTAGTCATGTTTGAAGATCTCAGCTAATGGGATACCACTTTTTCAATTATTATTAAATTATATTCATTTTCAGTTTAGTGTCAGAATGACTTTTACTTAAAGAATGCTTTTATTTAAAGAATTTATTTTACTAAAACAAATATTTGCAGGTGGGTTTACTAAACATGTATTTCTATAATTATAGTACTATGGAAACTGGGTTTTTACAGCTTGATAGAAGATCTCATTTTTGCTGCCTAATGGAAGAACAATTTTTAGAATATTTAAAAGAATTTTCTTCAGTTTATGTCATACAAATTCAATCTCTTCTTGCACAGATTTTTCTGTGACACAACCAATGATTATGCAAGGCCATTTATGTATGTGAATTGCTCAGTGATATTATCAGCCAAAATTGTAGGTTGAGGTCAAGTGATGTCAAGTCATTATTTAAAGAAACAAAGGCAAAAGGAAAAAGACAGATTGTAGAGCAGAAATTTAATACATTTTGGCAACATAAGTAGGAAGGTCAGTAAAGGACATGAAGCTAGAGTGATGTCATTATAATTGGCTGTAGTTCAGAAGTGGCAGGGTGGCAGTTAGCCAAAAAGGCACTTTGATGTTGTTTGTTTATATATTGCTATTTAGCTATCCATATCCAGAAGTATGGAGATTACAGCAGATAATTTTATGGTGGATGATGAATATTGTGGTTACTGCCTTATTTTAAATTTTGTTTCTAAAACTCAATGACTATAGCTTATTTAAAGCTTTCATTTTTAAGATGCATTTCCTCTGTACACGCCTGTCTCTGGAATCCTCTACAATCTCGACAGGTCAAACTTCTGCAGAGGTATTTGTTGAAGTGAGAAGGATAGAGATTTTGAGTTTGGACAAGCATTTAGGGAAGATTCCCATGATGTTTTAAAATTATGAAATAATCAGATCTCTGCTGTATTCAGTCCTGGCTTCATGGGTGGTATTTATGCCACACTCATAAAGAGGGAAAAAGGAGTCAGCTGGAAGGATATTTTCCTTTTTCAGTTTCTCATTAGATTGTAATTTTCCCCGTGCACACCATGGTTGCCTAACTCTTACTCCATTGGCTAAATCACAGTATTTAGCAACTGATGGCTTTCTATTGGTTAGAGATATTTATTTATATATTTATATATGATTTTATTTTATTTTATTTTATTTTATTTTATTTTATTTTATTTTATTTTATTTTATTTTTATTTATTTTTTAATTTACATCCAAGTTAGTTAGCTTATAGTGCAATAATGATTTCAGGAAGATATTCCAGTGATTCATCCCCTATGTATAATACCCAGTGCTCATCCCAACAAGTGTCTTTCTTTAATGCCCCTTTCCCATTTAGTCCCTCCCCCAATCCACAGCTCCTCCAGCAACCCTCAGTTTGTTCTCTGTATTTAAGAGTCTCTTATGTTTTGTCCCCCTTTATGTTTTTATATTATTTTTGATACCCTTCCCTTATGTTCATCTGTTTTGTATCTTAAAGTCCTCACATGAGTAAAGTCATATGATATTTGTCTTTCTTTGACTGACTAGTTTCGCTTAGCACAATACCCTCTAGATATATCCACATAGTTGCAAATGGTAAGTTTTCATTCTTTTTGATTGCTGAGTAATATCTATATCTATCTATCTATCTATCTATCTATCTATCTATCTATCTATCTATCTACCATATCTTCTTTATCCATTTATCCATTGATGGACATTTGGGCTCTTTCCATACTTTGGCTATTGTTGATAGTGCTGCTATAAACATTGGGGTGCATGTACCCCTTTGAAACAGCACACCTGTATCCCATGAATAAATGCCTAGTAGTGCAATTGCTGGGTCCTAGGGTAGTTCTATTTTTAGTTTTTTGAGGAACCTCCATACTGTTTTCTAGAGTGGCTGCACCAGCTTTCATTCCCACCACCAATGCAAAAGAGATCCTCTCTGCATCCTCACCATCTGTTGTTGCCTGAGTTGTTAATGTTAGCCATTCTGACAGGTGTGAGGTGGTATCTCATTGCAGTTTTGATTTGAATTTGCCTGATGATAAGTGATGTTGAGCACTTTTTCATGTGTCTGTTAGCCATCTGGATGTCTTCTTTGGAGAAGTGTCTATTCATGTCTTTTGCCCATTTCTTCACTGGATTATTTGCTTTTTGTGTGTTGAGTTTCGTAAGTTCATTATAAATTTTGGATACTAACCCTTTATCTGATATGTCATTTGCAAATATCTTCTCCCATTCTGTTGGTTGCCTTTTAGTTTTGCTGATTGTTTCCTTTGCTGTGCAGAAGCTCTTTATTTTGATGAGGTCCCAATAGTTCATTTAGTGGTTACAGATTTTAGATGCAATTTTTGTTGCATGCAGATATTTTAAAGGAAAACTGTCAAACAGAAATATAATGCAAGCCATAAATATGAGTCATATAGGTTATTTTACATTTTTAAGTAGCCATATTGAAAAAATTGAAATTAACAATGATATATTTTCTTTAATATATGTCCAAAGTAGTACCATTCTTTTTTGTTGTTGTTTGTTTTGACAGAGAGGGTGCAAGTGAGCGAGGGGCAGAGAGAGAGAGAGACAGAATCCCACAAGGGGCAGAGAGAGAGAAGCAGAGCTCACCCAAAAGAAGGCTCATGCTCACCCAGAGAGGTGCTTGTGCTCACCCAAAGTGGGGCTTGTGCTCACCCGAAGTGGGGTTCGGGCTCACCTGACGTGGGACTCGAACTCATGAACTGTCAGATCATGACCTGAGCTGAAGTCAGATGCTGAACGACTCAGCTACCCAGGCTCCCAGTAGTATTATTTTTCAAAAGTAATCTCTATATCCAACATGGGGTTTGAACTCATGACCTCCCAGATCAAGAGCCAGGTGCCTCAAAGTATTATTATTTAAATATGTAATTGGCGCGCCTGGCTGGCTTGGTCCATAAAGCATGTGACTTGATCTTGGGGTTGTGAGTTCGAACCCACATTGGGCACAGAGCTTACTTAAAAAAAATAAATGTAAGTAAAAAATAAAAAAAAATAACTTTGAAGCCAAGACTACACTGTGTGTAAACCAACTTGAGAATAGAAAGCATAAAATATGTAATAAAAAACTGCCTAATGCTGCAGCTGGTCTTGAGAGACTACAACTGATACTTACTATTCTACTCCTCTTCTACCCATTATAGATTCTCTTCACCTTTGGTTAAACACTTTTGCTAGTCTAAGTGGTTTATCTGATGAGTGATCCTGACCATCCATACCTTTCTCAGGACAGGCAGCAGCCTAACTACTTACTGTCAGATCTGGACACAGGCATTCATTTGGTCATTCCCACTGGCTCTTACCTTCAAAGTTCAAGCCACCAACCTGGAGTAAGGGTAGGAGTTTGCTAAATACCAAGTATGTCTATTCCAATATCACATGAAGGATAGAGGGAATGATTACAGGGTTGCTTTGAGGGTCCTGTTGTACCTGTTGGAAACTGGACCCAGTGAATTTATTTTTACCCTGTGCACTCACTCTGACATGGAATCTTAGATGACTTTGCATTCCTGAATAATAACTATGACCTTGAAATTCCTAGGAATTGTCTTTCTCCAGTGTACAGTTGCCTGAGAAAATGGGCATAGGTTTCTGCAAGGAAGAACTGGTTGAATTATTACCATATAATGTTGCCTTGGTATTGCATGGTGATTTCTCATAGATTCTTGACCTCTTCTTCAGTTGCTGGAGGCCCATAGGGGATTTGGGGTGGATCTTGAGAAGGACATGTATTGTCTTGAGATGCAGAAATCTCTCTATTGTCTTCAAGTAAGGGGTGGGGGGAATGCTTTTTAGCAAGGAGGAATGGAGCACTTCTGATGGGTCAAAAGGGTCAAGAGAACCTGAGTATTCAAGATTTTTGAGTGCAAAGAGCTAGATATTTCCATTTCCAGGTTTACTAATCCAGGTCCTGATCTTAGCATTGTGGAATTGCCTATTGTAGAACTTAACCTTCTCTGGAGTTTTGCTAATTTTATGATTCAGTTCTGGGGAAAAAAATAAAACCCCTCAGCTTTCTTTGCCTTTCAGCTACAGCAGAGCAGAGATTCTTTATGTGCTGCCAAGGAATCCCTCTGGCTTTCACACTTTACCTTAAATTGGTGATTAATTATCTCTAGTTTTTCATTTTTTCTCCAGTGAATTGATAGCCCTCAGCAACAGCTACCCTTTCCACAGTCCATATAATTACTAATTCCCCCAAATCTCTCGAATGCTTGAGATGTTGCCTGTAGCTAATGCTTTCTCTTCCCATTCTGTTCACCCCAGGTGAAAGTCTTAACAACTGTATTGCTACAGTATGCCAGAGGTGGTTAGCACTCCACCTATCACCAGTGATAGAGTCTTCACTGCTAGCCATCAGCAGGTGATTCAGCATCAAACTCCCATTTTAGAATCTGCTTCTTAGGACCACTCCTGACTTTTGCTTTAGGTCAATATTCCTAGAAACCGACTTTGAGATGTAGATTTGCATGTAGGCATTTTACTGGTGAATGCTTTCAAATCTGATACTGCTGAATTGGATTTGAAGGCATTGAAAGAAGTAGGATTACGCAGAAGGAGAGATTGACAACTGTCTTGTAGTTGTAATAGTGAAGCTCTGGCTTTATATGGCTTTCTAAAGTTGTTCCTAATTAAGGCATGGGGGACTAGCCCTTTTATTTCCTACCCACACCATCCTAGTTGACCAGTCATTGGATGTGGACTGCCCTTGGGGAGAAGCACGACCTTGGGTTTGGTGGCTCCCAGATTTCAGGAGAGGAATTCAGCTACGAGATCTTAGTAGCCTATACTCCCAGAAGCTGGGATGTGAGTGCCTTGGTCTAGAAGGGTGCTTGTGGGTGGCACATGCCAGATCTATTCCATTGGATGCTAGGCATAGAGTAATCAACTTCTATGTATAACACTTATATAAAACATTAGAGTGCTCGGAACAATACTCTCAGCCCTTCTTCTCAAGGTAGGGGGTAGGAAACTCCTTTTGGAGGCAACATCTGGAAAGTTAAGATCCAGACTTTGCATCTTGAACTCCTTTCCTCAACATGGATGGTAAGGGTGAAATTCCCAACAATTACTAAAATTCTCTTCTAATCACAGGGGAAGTTATGTTTCTGCAAAGTTACACTTTCATGACCTGAAGGCCCTTTCCCATTACAGTACTTGAAGGCTAGCATAGTTCATGCTGAGCATGTGGGCAGTCACTGACATATTTCTGTAAATAAATGGTGAAAACATCTCAGTGGAGACTAAGTATTCAAACATATGTGTAAAATTTATGGTAGGGTCATCACCCAGAAAATAGAAGCCTTACAGACCAGGCATCCCATTCAGTACCAGCTGTCCATAAAGAACTTAATCAAACATATAGTGATTTACAGAGATAGATACATTGCATGCCCATTAGACTATCCCTGCAAACACAATATCACTCTGTACAAATAACTCTATGTTCAAAGAAAAATGAGATCATAGGCTAGATCAAAGATGAGACCCAATGATTCCATTTATTGTATGACTAAAATTGCTATCTCATTTTGTGATATACTTAGGTGCAATCTTCTGGCACAGACTTCGGTTATTTATATAACTTAAGTCCAATTTCTTTTGAGCATGAGGCCATATTACCAGAAAGTTCTGAAATTTCTGATGGAGTTTTGCTGATAGTAAGACATTTTAATGTTAGAAACAAGTAATTATTTGATATAAAATCTCAGTACCAAAGTATTTCATTTTTTTTTCCCACATCAGTTTCTTCTCCTCCTGTTTTGCTGTCTCATTTATTGAGTACAAATAGCTGTTGGAGAGCATGGACTAGTGTACAATCAACTGTAACACAAATGGGCACTGTCCTGTTTGTAACTTTTTGATGAAAGTAATGAACACTGAGGAGTCATGCATTTAAACCCAGATATAGTTTTGTTCATTAACTGCTAATGTATTATATAGTTGTCCCATAATTTTTAATAGCTGAATAAATATATTTGATGTTATTCAAATATGCATAACATAGAATAAATAAACTCTATGTTAAGTTCCTAGGATGTTTAGACACAGTTTTTTTTTCTTTCCTTAACCAGTATTAGGCAAGGTCTCAAGTCATTGACAGCACAACAGACTTGTTGATTTAGGACTCTTTCTTCTTCTCTTCTCTTCTCTTCTCTTCTCTTCTCTTCTCTCTCTTTGGCTTTAGGGAACATATTGTAATGGCCTCTTTTCTGTCTTTATCCTATGTTTTCCTCTGAAGAATTTGACTGCGTTGATTGTTCTCTCTTTATAATGATTTTCCCCTCTCTTAGTTTTTCTGCAATCCTGGTCTCTGTATTACCCTCCAATCTGTCTGTTTCTTTTTTGTTTCTTCCAGTAATTTCTCCTCTATCCTTTAAATATGGATGTTACCCATGGTTCTGCCTTTTCCTATGTTATTCTCCACTTTCTGCCTTTGCTGCTTCATCTACGTCCAAATGACTTCCAAATCTCTCTGTAAACATAGAGGGCCATCTTCACAAAGATGTCCTACAGGCGCCTCACATTCTACCCCAAATTGAACCACTATGCACATGGTGAAGTTCAGTTTGAATAGTCACAAACTGGGAGGCATAAATGTAACTTTATGTTCTATAGTATTTCATTTACCTCCCAAGAGATAGCATACTTATTTAGAAGACAGTAGGTTCTCAAGATCATAAAAGCCATATATAAAAGACCCACCGCTAATATCATCCCCAATGGAGAAAAACTGAGAGATTTCCCTCTAAGGTCGGGAACAAAACAGGGATATCCACTCTCACCACTGTTACTCAACATAGTATTGGAAGTCTTAGCCTCAGCAATCAGACAACACAAAGAAATAAAAGGCATCCAGATCATCCAGGAGGAGGTCAAACTTTCACTCTTCGCAGATGACATGATACTCTATGTGGAAAACCCAACAGATTCCACCAAAAAAACTGCTAGAACTGATTTATGAATTCAGCAAAGTCATGGGATATAAAATCAATGTACAAATTGGTTGCATTCCTATACACCAACAATGAAGCAACAGAAAGAGAAATCACGGAATTGATCCTATTTACAATTGCACCAAAACCCATAAAATACCTAGGAACAAATCTAACCAAAGAGGTGAAAAATCTATATACTGAAAACTATAGAAAACTTATGAAAGAAATTGAAGAAGACACACACACACACACACACACACACACAAAATGGAAAAAGATTCCATGCTCCTGGATAGGAAGAACAAATATTATTAAAATGTCAATACTCCCAAAGCAATGTACATATTCAATGCAATCCCTATCAAAATAACACCAGCATTCTTCACAGAGCTAGAACAAACATCTTAAAGTTTGTATGGAACCAGAAAAGACCCTGAATAGCCAAAGCAATCTTGAAAAAGAAAACAAAAGCAGGAGGCATCACAAACCCGGATTTCAAGATGTATTACAAAGCTGTAATCATCAAGACAGTACGGTACTAGCACAAAAACAGGCACTCAGATCAATGGAACAGAATAGAGAACCCAGAAATGGACCCACAAACATATGGCCAACTAACCTTTGACAAAGCAGGAAAGAATATCCAGTGGAATAAAGAGTCTCTTCAGCAAGTGGTGTTGGGAAAACTGGACAGCGACAGGCAGAAGAATGAACCTGGACCACTTTCTTACACCACACACAAAAATAAACTCAAAATGGATGAAAGACCTAAATGTAAGACAGGAAGCCATCAAAATCCTCGAGGAAAAAGCAGGCAAAAACCTCTTTGATCTTGGCCACAGCAACTTCTTACTCAACACGTCTCCAGAGGCAAGGGAAACCAAAGCAAAAATGAACTATTGGGACCCCATCAAAATAAAAAGCTTCTGCACAGCAAAGGAAACAATCAGAAAAACTAATACTAAATTCCCGATGGAATGGGAGAAGACATTCGCAAATGGCACATCAGATAAAGGGTTAGTATCCAAAATCTATAAAGAACTTATCAAACTCAACACCCAAAAAACAAATAATCCAGTGAAGAAATGGGCAAAAGACATGAATAGATACTTCTCCAAAGAAGACATCCAGATGACCAACACATGAAAAAATGCTCAACATCACTAATCATCCGGAAATACAAATCAAAACCACATTGATATACCACCTCACACCTGTCAGAAGGGCTAACATTAACAACTCAGGCAACAACAGATGTTGGTGAGGATGTGGAGAAAGAGGATCTCTTGTACACTGCTGGTGGGAATGCAAAGTGGTGCAGCCACTCTGGAAAACAGTATGGAGATTCCTCAAAAAATTAAAAATAGAACTACCCTACAACCCAGCAATTTTACTGCTAGGTATTTATCCAAGGGATACGGGTATGCTGTTTAGAAGGGACACATGCACCCCAATGTTTATAGCAGCACTATCAACAATGGCCAAAGTATGGAAGGAACCCAAATGTCCATCAATGGATAAATGGATAAAGAAGATATGGTATATACATACAATGGAGTATTACCCGGCAATCAAAAAGAATGAAATCTTGCCATTTGCAACTATGTGGATGGAACTAGAGGGTATTGTGTTAAACGAAATTAGTCAGAGAAAGGCAAATATCATGACTTCACTCATATGAGGACTTTAAGATACAAAACAGACGAACATAAGGCAAGCAAAAAGAATATAAAAACAGGGAAGGAGACAAAATGTAAGAGACTCTCAAATATAGAGAACAAACAGAGGGTTGATGGATGGGTTGTGGGAGGGGAGATGGGCTAAATGGGTAAGGGATATTAAGGAACCTACTCCTGAAATCATTGTTGTACCATATGCTAACTAACTTGGATGTAAATTATAAAAAAAAAGAAAAAGATAAACATTTCCAGGCACCATGAGCCCCTTTACACAGTCAATCCTCACTATCCCAGAGGAAGCTACTATTAGGATTTCTATCACCACAGTTTAGCTTTGCCTAGCTTTGAATTTCATATATTTCATATAAACATGAGGTTCAGGGGGCGCCCAGGTGGCTTAGTCCATTAAACGGCTGACTCTTGATTGGGGCTCAGGTCATGATCTCTCTGTTGTGAGATGAAGCCTTCTGTCGGGGTCACTGCTCAGCATTGGTGGAGACTGCTTGAGATTCTCTCTCTCCCTCTCCCTCTCCCCTGCTTGCACACACAATCTGTCTCTCTTGAAAAACAAAACAAAACAAAAACAAAAAACAAAAACCTGAGAGTCGTTCTAGCTGTTGAGAGCATCAATAGTTTGTTTTTTCTTATTGCTGAGGGTATTCCATTGTATAGATACATCATAATTTGTTTACCCATTCTCTTGTTGATGGGCATTTGGATTATTTCCAGTTTGGGTTATTTTGAATAAAGTGTCTATAAAATTTATATACAAAAAAAAAAAGAAGACAATAGGTTCAAAATTACCTCCCAAACTCAGAATTTATGGGCCATGGTACACACCCTAAGTAAATGAGTGAGGTCTTCATTAATTGTTCATTCGTTAAATAAATTGTAAGTTAACTGATTATGTAGGATAATGTTTTTCCACATTTCTGTGATAAGAATCATTTGGAGAGCTGGAGATTAATTCCACTAATTACAACAGGGCCTAGTATGGGCCAGTAACTTGAAAATTTTTATATTTGCAAATATCCCAAGATGATTATCATGATCAAGGAAATGTGGGAAAACTGGCTTGTAACCTGCTTTTCAGCCTTTCGATTTTAAGTCTTGAACTACTATTCCCTGAATGACCAAAGGAAAAGTCTTGTCCAGTCCACTTTTAGGAAAGCAAAGTAAGTTTTCTAAACATTTGGTTTGATAAACTCTCCTCTTTGGAAGCATCCCAAATACTTTATTCCAGTTGTTTCCTAAAAGACACTATTTCTCATTTCCATTTTTAACCCAGCTCTTCTCGATCACGTTTTCCTTGGAGGCTCACCCCTTGAGTTGAGATAGCAATCCAATCAAATCATTGTTAAAAATTAGTTTCTTATTACAGGATTGTCACCTTAAGTACCTTTGCTTGCTTCTGTCTTGCTCCCTTATATCCAAAAACTTAACAAGTTAGGGTGCTTTGTATAGACTTAATATTTTGGCCTTTCCACCTTAAATCTCATATTAACAACCCCATGTATGTCAGCCTGAATTTCAGCTTTTTTTTTTTTTTTTTTTTTTTTTCAATGAGTTCAATTCCCCTTTGGCATCCTGGTCCAGATAATGCCTACTTCTTCTATGGTCATTATCTTAGAAACATTGCTGATGATGTAGAAAATGGTAAAAATCATGGAGGATGTCACACCCTCCCGCCTGAGTTTGCCATTGACCTTCAGCCAGAGTTTAGGTTGTGAGGGTCAGAGATTTTCTCTTTGGGCACAATCATGCGGATGGCGCTGAAGAGCATGAAGCTCTTGGCAAGAATCAGGGAAGCCTCTTCTTGCACACGTCCTGCATATCGCTGATGGTCTTATCCACGCACAGGGCACACAGTTGGCCATGCAGTCTATGGCTGCGGCCTCTGGGAAGACGCAGCCACTTTCGTCCCTCACCACACTCACCCAGCTTGAGCTTAAGGTGCAGGTTGTGGACGTAGTTGGGGAAGAGGATGACCGAGCCCTCGCGCGTATAGGTGGTGGACAGCTTCAGGAAGAGCACCTGTCATGCGCTGAACTGATCTCTGCAGCTCCAAGGTGTGGTCCGCATAGTTCCCGCCCACAAACACGGTATTCTTCCCCAACTCCTGGAAGCCGGACAGCTGCCCACCGGCTGCCAGGGCTCTTGGCGGTTGCCCATGGAATCAGACGGATTTTGCAGGGCCGGTCACCTGACGCCTACGGCTACCGGGAGAGGACGAACTACCTAGGCGTCTTGCTTGGCGTTCTGCCGGCTGGCACCGCCCTGGCGCTCAGCCTTCTGGGAGCCACTCTCCGGCGATGTCAGCACTTGGGCCTGGTCCGTGGAGAGGTGGAGGTTCTAGAATATCTTCGTTTGTTCTCAGGTTTGAGGGCGGGTATTATGTTCTTACGCTTTTTAGACATATAAATCAGTCTGTTCTGAGTATTAGTCTTCGTTTTTTTTTTTTTTTTTTTTTTTTTGTAATTTCTCAGTCTCTCAAATTTTCGTCCTACTCTCAAGGATTCTCTTTTCCCTTTCCTCTTTCCCAAGAGGGCATTTGGGTGCAGAAGGAAGCTTTTATAACCTCACAGCAGTGGGGGAGGGGCATCCGGATCATAGCTCTTTTCCACTCACTCTTGTGATGTCCAGCCCACTTCAGCAGGTCTTTGGTACCCGTCTGTGTCTTTTGCACATAGAATGGCTTGTTTACCTGGTCTGTTACCTCTCCGGAGCTGGTCTCCACTGAGGTGTGAATTGTCCCACTGTGGTTTGGAGGTGTGTTCTCTTGGTGATTTCTTTCTTCACCACTGCCTCTAATGGTGTGGTTGCCCTTGCAACATTTCTGGTCTCTTCTATACCTCATCGTTTCTGCACCTATCATGCAGAGGCATAGTCACCTCGTATGACTGCCTTCAGGTATTCCTGCTAGGAATCTCCCTCACAAATTGATGTTTTACAATACTTACGCCATGCTGGATATTGCACTACTTTCTCTACTGCGTTTCTTTAACTGCGATTCCCCAGACTAGGCCCGGGGAAGAATCAGCTCCAAGATTTTTAGATCTATCCTTTCCCTCCCCACAATGTATCCAGGTGTGTTTCTATCATGTCTACTTCTCCTAGGGGGTCTTGGTTCCAGAACAAGTCAGTCTTCAGTGTGTCATTCAGGGTCTTGGAAGATCCAGAGATGGCATACTTAAATTCGGCAATTTCAGCAGAGGGACTGTTTAGTAATTTTAGCAGAGGCAATTTTAGCAGAGGGACTGTTTAGTAACGTGTGAGGAGACCACAGGGGACAGACAGTGAAGGACTCAGGTTAGAAACAGCAGGATGGCCAGGCAGAAGTTGGGTATCCTTGGTAGATGAAGACAGCCTGTGACAATCCCACAAGGAAGGAGATAGTATCTTGACTCCCTTTTCTCCTTGTGATCTTTTCTAGATGCTCCTCATTGGCTGAATTCAATAAGAAGCCAGGGGGACAGGAGCCTGTTAAATGCAGCCCATCCTTTGATAGAATCCAGCCAGTCTCTTGGGCCGTGGAGCAGGTGGAGAATGGATCTGAAGGGTCAAGTGGAACATACCCAGCTGACTCGGCTTCCTGGAGGTACAGAGAAGATGTGTGTGTGTGTGTGTGTGTGTGTGTGTGTGTATGCACGAGTGTGACAGAGAGAGAGAGGAAGAGAGAGGAATGTTCAGAGAAATCATTGACTATAAAGAAATGTTACTGATGGAACAGTTGTTTTTCGTGTAAGTTGTATCTTGGAAGAAAGAAAAGGCTGAGGCCACCTCACAAGATCACATAGCTATATGACGACTATAGCTTGTCCTTTGTAGGTCTTATTCTCAGCACTTGTCATGGTAGCTAGCACACAGGAAATCTTCAGTAAGTATTTATTAATGTCTTTTTGTACTAGGGAAACAAATCTGAACTCAGGATGTGTTTACACAATGTGATGGTTAATTTCATGTGTCAACCTAATTGGCTAAGCGTTGCCTAAATATCTGGGGAAACATTTGTAGGTGTGTCTGTGTGGGTGTTTTTGGAAGAGATTAGCATTTGAATCTGTAGACTGAGTAAAGATCTGCCCTTATGAACTAATAATGGTGAGGAGCCAATCTGTTGAAGGCAGAGAGAGGCAGAAGGGTGAAATCTCTCTCTTCTTGAGCTGGGACTTCCACCTTCTCCTGCCCTCTCACATTGGAGCTCTGAGTTCTCAGCCCTTCTGATTGTGGGACTTGCACTAGCATCTCCCCTCTTGTCTCACATGGCTTTGGCCTTGGACTGAATTATACTTTCTTGCTTCTCCAGCTTGCAGACGGCAGATCAGGGAACTTCTAGACTTTCATAACCATCCCAGTTAAATGCTATAATAAATCTCTGTGTATCTCTGTGTATCCTATTGGTACTATTTCTCTGAAGTCTAATACACACAGTTTGCTTAGTTGAATGTGATCCCTAAATTGGGCTGATGACTCTTGGAAATCGTCTTTCAGCAGTGATTAATTATCCTTGCTCGAATAACCTGATTGCTTATTTAATCAAAGAGGAGTGTCTTTAAGAATGTTGCCCTAAAATTTGCTTTTACTTTGTTCTTTCTTTAGCAGAATTTGTCTGTTTACAACTCTTATTTTACAAACAAAATTTTTTTCTTTTCTTTTCTTTTAGAGAGAGAGAGAGAGCAGGAGCAGGGGAGAGGAGCAGAGGGGGAGAGAATCTCAAGCAGGTTCCATGCTCAGTGCGGAGCATGACATGTGGCTCAATTCCATTACTCTGAGATCATAACCTGAGATAAAATCAAGAGTCTGACTCTCAACCAGTGAGCCACCCAGGTGCCCTTTTGTTTTCTTTAAAAGTTTGCCTTTCCTGGGGTGTCTTGGTGGCTCAGTTGGTTAAGTGTTTGACTCTTGATCTTGGCTCAGGTCATGATCTCACAGTTCATGGGATTGACCCCAGCGTCGGTCACTGTGCTGAGAGCTCGGAGCCTGCTTGAAATTCTCTCTCTCCCCCTCTGTCTGCCTCTCCCCTGCTCACTCGTGTGCTCTCTCTCTCTCTTGCAAAATAAATAAATGAAACTTAAACAATTTTTTCCCCTCCTCTCCTGTTTCCAGAGCTCTCCCTGGCTGACTTAAATAAAAAGTGGCACTGCTTATGCCCATCCTTTTCCATCTTTAGAAACAGCCACATGATGATTCTGTAGTCTTCCTTGGAGATAATCTCCATGATCAGGCTTTCTCTTCTAACCTCTACTGATCTTGGTGGCCATCCTGGGAACCCTCCTCATTTTCCCTGTCAGCCTGTTTCTGGTCTAGATGGGTATTAAGGATGTGGGATGATTATATACCCTAATGCCTAATCCATAGCTATCGTATTACAGAGCTTGCTTTTAAAATCTGTCATGGGATATTATTTCTGGTATATTTTTTTCATTTCTTTCCTTGCCTAAGTATACACATCTTTTTTTTTAAAGTTCTATTAAAATACATCTTATTTCAATCTGTATGTCCAACTTACTTTATACCTGTAAAGATAATATTATTTCTTATGTAAAGCAGCAAACTCAGTTACTGTGAAGGTCAGTCAGGGAACCATAGTGTGTAAAGCTGCCAGATCAGAGAAAGTGCATGATGTTAGGACTCTGGAAAGAGGAGTACATGGTTTACCTAAAGGTATGAAAATTTAACTTAAAAACAAAAATGCCTTTCTGGGAAAAATCAGTTTAAAAGTTGTCTACAGGCCTGATTCCATCTCTGACCTAAATCATTGACCAAAACATTAATAACACGGAGGCTCTATTGACATTCTTGCTCATTTATTCATTTAACAAATATTTATATTGAATGCTGCAGAGTCCCACGCACCCATTTAGAATGTTGCCCCTCTAGGGACGCCTGGGTGGCTCAGTCAGTTGGGTGTCCGAGTTCGGCTTAGGTCATGATCTCATGGTTTGTGGGTTTGAGCCCCGCATCAGCCTCTGTGCTGACAGCTCAGAGCCTGGAGCCTGCTTCGGATTCTGTGTCTCCCTCTCTCTCTCTGCCCTTCCCCTGCTCATGCTCTGTCTCTCTCTGTCTCTCAAAAATAAATGTGAAAAAATTTGTTTAGAATGTTGCACCTCTAAATATGAATATGAATACTAACACTAATAATGATACTAAGAATTTGTTTTTGGCTCTCAGGTTTTCTGGGTCTAGGAAAACAGGTGGAAAACTAAGTGTCTAGTTATAGAACCATATCATGGGCTTCCAGAGAGCTTGGGAACCTAAAAGAGGGATTGGGTGACAGTCGAGGACTTAATGCTTAACAGAAGAGCCAGTTTGTGGTATATGTTATGCAACCCTAGAAGTGTATATTCCAAAAAGATAAAGTACTCATATTTTGCTCCCAAGGTATACACTATTATTTTTTAAAAGTTTTTAAGGGGTGCCTGGGTGATTTAGTTGGTTGAGCGTCTGACTCTTGATTTTGGCTCAGGTCATGATCTCATGGTTCATGAGATGCAGCCCCACTACGGGCTTCACGCTGACAGCACGGAGCCTGCTTGGGATTCTCTCTCTCCTCTCTCTGCCCTTCTCCCAGCTTGCACGTGCACGTGCTCTTTCTCAAAATAAATAAATAGGTAAACTTAAAAAAGGTTTTTTATTTTGAGGCACTTGGGTGGCTTGGTTGGTTGAGCGTCCGACTCTTGATTTCAGCTCAGGTCATGATCTCAGGGTTGTGGGATCGAGCCCTGCTTTGGTCTCCCCTCTGACAGTGCAGAGCCTGCTTGGGATTCTCTCTGCCCCTCCCCTGCTTGTGCTTTCTCTTTAAAATAAAAAAAAAAAAACAAGTTTTTATTTATTTATTTTTAACGATTTATTTATTTTTGAGAGAGAGAGAGAGAGAGCATGAACGGAGGAGAGGCAGAGAAAGAGAGAGAGCGACACAGAATCCATAGCAGGTTCCAGATTCTGAGCTGTCAGCATAGAGCCTGATACAGACCTTGAACCCATGAACTATGAGACAATGACCTGAACTGAAGTCAGATGCTCAACTGACTGAGCCACCCAGGCATCCCTAAAAAAAAGTTAAAAAATTTTAATTCCAGAATAGTTAACATGTAGTGTTATATTAGTTTTAGGTGTACAATATAATCATTAATCAATTTTATACATTACTTAATGCTCATCATAAGTGTACTCTTTAACACCCATCACCTATTTTACCCATCCCCTACCTACCTCCCCTCTGGTAGCCATCAGTTTCTTCTCTGTAGTTAAGAGTCTTTTCTAGGTTTGTTTCTCTTTTTTCCCCCTTATTAATTAGTTTTGTTTCTTAAATTCTACATACAAATGAAATCAAATGGTGTCTTTTTCTGACTTATTTCACTTAGCATAATACTCTCTAGCTCCATCCATTTGTTACAAGTAGCAAAATTTCATTTTCTTTTGTGGCTGAATAATATTCCATTGTATGTATATATATATATATATGTATATATACCATGTCTTTATTCATTCATCTATTGATGTATACACTTGGGCTGCTTCCATAATTTGGCAATAAATAATGCTGCAATAAACATAGAGGTGCATATGTCCTTTTAAATTAGTAGTTTTGTATTCTTTTGGTAAATACCTAGTAGCACCGTTACTAGATCATAGAGTAGTTCTATTTTTAACTTTTGAGGAACTTCTGTAGTGTTTTCCACAGTTCGCATTCCTACCAAATGCGTGAGGGTTCTTTTCCTCCACATCCTTGCAAACACTTGTTGTTTTCTTGTATTTTTGATTTTAACCATTCTGGCACATGTGAGGTTTTGATTTACATTTCCCTGATGATGAGTGATGTTGAACACCTTTCCATGTGTGTGTCTATTGGCCATCTGTATGTTTTCTATATTATTATATTTTTGAGTTAACATGTCTACTAGGTTGAGAATGGAATTAAAATGCTGCTTTATTTTACCAGGAGTCCTATTCTTTCCATATTAGAAGAAATTTCAGGTACTAAGGAGTTGTGAATGAAGACAGAGATGATGTAATCTAGTGATCCCCAACATTTTCACCCCTGGGGAACAAACATCAAGGATGATTATGTTGTACTCAGAACACTGTCATCCACATATTCTGATTCGAGAAATGCCAAAGAGTTTTGCAGGAAATAAAGCACATAGAACTATAGACTATTTTTTTAAAACCCCATCTAGCTTTCTCTTTTTTCTTTTAAAAACATATACATAGAAAAAGTCACTAAGAAATTTTCAGTTAGAAAAGTATAATTTATGAGAATTACAATAATTTGTAATCACCCAACTCCTAAGGGTAAATAAAGGCTATTATATGATATAAAGTAGCCTGTGTGTTATGAGCAATTTCATCTTTGTTGTCTGAAATGCTACTTCATTTACTCCACCTCAAAAGCAAGTGAAGTGCCAGTGACTGATTTTGACGTTATAATGGGGACAACCTTGGAACAGCTATACATTTTTAGAAGAAAATTATCTGTAAATCTTGATAATTTAACTATTACTAGGTTGAACTGCCTGTGACACATTGCCCAGTTGCTTGTGATACAACAGTATGTCATGACATTGGGGTTGTGAGTTAATGCGCTAGTTCAGCTCTGTTCTTCTGTCAGAGGTTAAAACCGAGACCTAAAGAGTAACTTATGGAAGACCTCATGGTGCACTAATAACAGGTCTGGGGCCAGGGGAGGGGAGTAAATCAATAGAGAGTGCATGCTGTGCACCTGGTGTTGTCCGAGGCATTTTCTACACATTTTCCCCAATTTTCACAACTCTTCAAGGTAGATGTTAATTTTATCACTGTACAGAGGAGATAATAGATTCTCAGACAGTTTAACAGCTTGTTTAATAATATACAGCAGATAAGTCACCCAGCAGGGATTTAACACAGGTCTAAATCTCCTATTACGCTGCTATGCTTAAAAATAGAACCCATGTCTCAACTTCAGTTGTATGCTGTAAACTGCATTAAATAGCCTCTTTTTTTTTTTTTTTAAGTTTTAAAAAGGCAAATCTGTGCACTATTCTGGTATTGTCAGGTTGTATTCCCGCTTGCATAGACTTGTATTTGTCTCCATATTTTGTTACATATTTTGCTGATTGTTTTCAGATCAGAGTGGCACTCCCCTACGTGTTTGAGTCAACTATTGGTGTCTATTGACAAAAAATACTTGGATTGATAAAAAAGAGTCAGGAATGCTAGCAAAATCACTGAAAAATGACTTATCATATATTTAAGCACACCTAGTTGACAATTTTCTTTAATACTAGTTCAACTTAATTGTGATTTTGGAACTTTGTTGTATTAGCCTTAATTTAATCATCGAAAAACTGATTATTGAGATAATTTAAGTAAAATTGCCTTTAGTGAATGGCATGAGGTTTAAATGAAATCTTTTTTTTAGTTTTTTTTTTAATGTAAGTGAAATCTTAAAAAAAACCCTAATACTTTACCTACATACTCAGTTACTCAGCCATACACATTATTTTGTCTCTATAGTCTTTATAATAAATGTGAATTAAAACTGCAATGATAATAGATTTCTTTTTCTGTCATATCTCCATATAAGCAGCCATTAAATAATTTATTTTGAAAGATGAATGGCAAGCTATGACCTTTTTAGTTCAAAAGTTGTGTCCAATTACGTTGTTTTTACAATATCAAGAGTTATGGTCAGAGGTGTTAGAATGATTTTAATTTTGCTTATTTCATGTATAAACCTTCTTTTGTGCTATTAGCATCCAATTTGTTTAGACCACAAATAGTTACATTATTTTATAAAGGATTCACCTTTATAAAAAAGTAGTGGAAAATTTATGTGTCATATACAAAATTGAATGAAATTTTCTGAGTTTTTTGAACAGTTATAATCTAGTGCAGCTTTAGCCAGGCTGAACTTGGTGGAAGTTGGAGCCTTTATTTCTGAATCCCAGACTACACACAAAACAGGAGTTTGTTTGCTTAGTTGCTTTTACTGTCTGAATCAACCATTTATTTTTCATGTATGTGTTATATCTATAATTTATCTATCCATTCATCCATCTCTTATACAAACATATCTTATAAATAGTAGTTGATTTGTTGCAGTGATCCACATTTTACTGTATAAAATTCACTTCAGAAAGTTTAGTGATTTTGAAATCGTAAGAGACTTCAGTGTATCTCTGTATAAAATAGAGGTGAAGTTATATTCCAAAAGAAAATTCAGATTTTCCTTAGGAATTAGTTTGATGCTATTGAACTAACAGAAACTTGTAAAGCAAAATTCTGAGTCCAGCTGCTGTAGACCATGTCAATTAAAGATTAAAATGTTTTGAATGATTCCAACTAAATATAATTTGTATATTTTTTTCTTCAGAATCAAATTATAAGTAATTAAAGTGAACACTGTTGTAAGGAATGAAGAAACATATGGCTAATGACTGTGTTTCCTATAAGGCACACTACAGCATCGTCAAATCCTTTGTGGATTTGTCTAATTAGAAGGAAGAAAGGAAAGTAGGAAGGAAGGGAAAAATACATGAATGTGCTATAGTAAACCTCCTCACAGAGTGACTTGATACTCCACAGGAGTGCTTTCAAAGACTCTGTGGAGGTGTGAAGGCAGCAGGATTAGGAGAGGGAGAAGTTGAGCTGGGGTGCATTTGTAATAGAGATCTCAGCTCCTCTATGGGGAGATCTGGAAGTGTAAGGATTTCTAATTGAGTCAAAGGGCTTGGGTCTTTATACCACTGCATCATTCATTGGTTATAGGCTGCCCCTGAGGAGGGGGTATGACATAAGGCCTTCGTCTAAGGACATTTCCTGGAGAGGGACTCATGGGCAAGCTGTCTGCAGTCAACACTCCCAGGAGCTAAGGGAGTGACTGGGTGCTTAGAGTCAGACTTAGGCAGCACACAGTATTATCTACTAGAATGGAAGACTCTCTTGACATAAGCGTGTCTTGTCTTTTTAAAAGACTCTTTAATATAAACACCCTATTAGAGATAATTCAGTAATTCCCCTGGTCTCCTCTACAGTGAGAGCCCTATCTAAATTGATGTTGGATCTATTGCCTAGGAGTCTGCTTAGATCTTTTGGGTGTCTGCCCCAGGCCAATCCTTGTCACCTCTTTTAATAGGATGCAGGCTGGTCCTGCTTAAGAGGGAACAGTATCTGGCAATGACTGCTCACCTGACTTCTAATCATCGCCGATGTCTGTCTCTGTGAACTCCTAGATGCCCTGCTACTGGGTACTACATAGATGAATGGGTACAAACAGTATAGTAAGAAAGGGACAAGAGATGTGATACTCTCATGCCTTCAACACCTTGCTAGACGTTTGACTGCCTGCTTCACTGTTAGCTGGTTATTCACCAGGTCTGGCCCTGCGACAGTGAGCTTTTTCTTTGGGACTTAGTTTACTTCCTGGTCTAAGGTAGTATTCAGACTGATTCTGACTTAGCCCTAGACTTTCTCTACAGCATTAAAACAATGGAAATATCCTGTGTACTGCTCTTACTATTCATCTGTAATGTCAAGTTGTAAGAATTTTGCAAGGCAAATTTTGAGCAGTGGAAAATTTATGTGTCATATATAAAATTGAATGAAATTTTCTGCGTTTTTTGAACAGTTATAATCTAGTGCAGCTTTAGCCAGGCTGAACTTAGTGGAGGTTGGAGCCTTTATTTCTGAATCCCATACTACACACAATTAATTTTGCATACATTGAGAGTTTACAGCTGTATGGAAAATGAATGATTTGTTAGATTTAACACACTATGATTCTAAGTCGAAAGAAGAGAACTACTTTGATTCATTAAAGGACTCTACTTGTTACTGTCTTGATTTCTGCTCAGCTACATCATTCATAGAAAAGAAGGAAGGGGATATGGTAATTTGTTGATTCTTTTCTCTATTTTATTCCCAAGTTGATGGTTTATACCTCTCTGTTTCTGTCTCTCTCTCTCCCTTTTTTAAATTCTAGGTTTAGGCTCAGTCTACCACTTAAAGGGCAATAAGTTCAAGACAAAAGGCAATGCCTGTATTTCCCAATCAGATGTCCAATAATGATGCCATAATAGAGGTATACTTTAGAGGAACAAAACTATAATCTATATGTAAAATAAAAATTATTTGGTTGAATGTACATGACGAAGCTGGATTCCACCAAAAAACATTTTCTTTTAGTGATAGATGGTGAGACTTTAAGTACCTGAAGTAAATAAAATAAAAAAAAATTAAATGTTTATTTTTGAGAGAGAGAGAGAGAGAGAGAGAGAGTGAGCAGGGGAGGGACAGAGAGAGAGGGAGATAGAATCTGAAGCAGGCTCCAAACTGTCAGCACAGAGCCAGATGTAGGACTCAAACTCACAAACTGCGAGATCATGACCTGAGCAGAAGTGGGATGCTTAACTGACTGAGCCACCCAGGTGCCCCTAAAATTTTTAAACTGGCTTAAGTGTCAGTTGATTCAAAGCCAAATTATCAAAGTCTTGAATTCTGAAGTCTCAAATACATGAATATACTACAAAAATTTTTTTAATGTTAATTTTTGAGACAGAGCATAAGTGGAGGAGAGGCAGAGAGAGAGGGAGACATAGAATCTGAAGCAGGCTCCAGGCTCTGAGCTGTCAGCACAAAGCCCAACGAGGGGCTCGAATTCACAATCTGTGAGATCATGACCTGAGCCGAAGTTGGTTGCTCAGCTGACTGAGCCACCCAGGAGCCCTTCTTTTTCTTTCTTTTTTTTTTTAAAGTTTATTTATTAATTTTGAGAGGGAGAGAGAGTGTGAGTGGTGGAGGGGCAGAGAGAGAGAGGGAGAGAGCATCCCGAGCAGCCTCTATGGAGCCTGACGTGGGGCTCGATCCCACAGCTGCAAGATTATAACCTGAGCCAATATCAAGCTTAACTGACTGAGTCACCCAGGCGCCCCTGAAATACATGAATATACTTTGACAGAACTATATCCTAAATTTATTCACTCAACAGATATTTAGCAAACACCCAATATTAATATACCATCAACATAGAAGTAATGTGTTTCTGAGAGGGATGTCAGCAACGTGGCTGAATGAGACGTCTCTAATCATGTTCTCCCCTCAACAAAAACAATTTGGTATCCATCCGTGGACAAAAACGCCTTTGTGGGCGCTGTGGCAGCCAGTATCATGTGCCAGGGGACCCAGATGGAGTCTTGCCCCCCTGTGCATTTGGTTTTAGGCATACAGACCCCCGTCTCAGCTGTGGACCCTGCAGTGGCCTGTGAACTGGCTATACTTCTAGGACGATCACCTACAGGTGCGAAAAATGAAAGGAAGCCACTTTGCCCTTTATGTGTCCTTGCTTCACTTTATTAATATTTTAAACACAAATTCTGTAATCTCTCTAGTTTCTGCCAAAACTTTACTAAATCTTGAGAATTTCTTGCCATGTTACTGTTACATGATACAAAAAGAATTCTTTTGTTTCTTTTCTTCTCCTTCATGACCTTCCCTTTCTCCTTCACAATTTTCTTCTTTTTCTGTCTCCTTTTTCTTCTTCATGAGATTTACCATTTTCATCATCTTTTCTTCATTTTTTCCTATTTTCTTTCTGTTCTTTTTTTCCATTTTTGTTTTTTTAGAGAGAGGGAGAGAGAGAGCACATGCAAGTGTGTGCACAAGCAGGCGAGGAGTGGAGAGGGAGAGAGAATCTTAAGCAGACTCCACTTTCAGTCAGCACTTGAGCCTGATGCTTGATCCCATTACCCTGGGATCATGACCTGAGCTGAAACTAATAGTTGGATGCTCAACTGACTGAGCCACTTAGCCTCCCCCATTTTTTTCTTTATTGAGCATGTATCATATGTAGGACGCTGCTGTGTATTGTAAGGTACACAAAGATAATAAAAATAATATATTGCCCTCAACCACCTCATATTCTTGAATGGTAACATTTATTACCAATAGCTTTCACTGGAATTAAAAACCCCAGAGTTATGTCAAAAGAAAATTTATAACATTTCTACCTAGACAACAAATAAATTATATTATTTTGAATAATACTAGATATCTTTTAGAAAAGCAGAATCATTTTGTGTTCATTTTTAATGTCATATCTATATATCAAAATGGTTTAAATTCATTTTGAGAACTCTGAATTATGGCACTATTTGACATTCTGTGGACTGCTTAAAATCAAATACCCAGTTCTACTAAAAGTTAAGTTTAATGGATTTTTATCAATTTCATTTTCTATTTTGTTCTATCATATAAAAGAGCCACGTCTTTTTTTATTCACATGTTGTTATTTAGAAATCTTTTGTTTCTACTCTCTAATACAATAGGTTGTCAAGAACTGTGACGATCCTAAGATTTTATCCTCCTTGCAAGATAAGAAGTTAACCTACTGTAGTTTTGTGGATGTTGTCAGAAGATGCTAGACTCCTGGGTCGAAGTTTATTATTCACAGAAATAACAGAAATAGCAATAGCCAGAGGACCGTCAACATCCCGTATCAGAATCATTTCTTTGAGACTAGGTCAAACTGGTTAGATGGGAAGGATTATTACCCGTACCTGAATTTTACAGGAAGAAAAGTTTCGGTGGCCATTGCTGATGCCCAACTTTCTGAAAAGAGCACTGAAATAATATGTTGGTTAACTGAAGTTTCCTATTCTCCGTAAGGGAGGCCACGTTCTAGACAGAATCTTAGTAGTATCTTTGAAAAGGAGAGATTGAGGGCAGATATCTATAGGGACGCCTGGCTGGCTCAGTCGGTTAAGTGTCCAACTTTGGCTTAGGTCACGATCTCATGGTCCATGAGTTCGAGCCCTGCATTGGGCTCTGTGCTGACAGCTCAGAGCCTGGAACCTGCTTCAGATTCTGTGTAACCCCCTCTGCCCTTCCCCACTCATGCTCTGTCTCTCTCTGTCTTAAAAATAAATAAACATTAAAAAAATTTAAAAAGGGCAGATATTTATAAGAATCTGGGGTCTGGAGGTCTTTCAATGATTTGGCTAATTAGGACTGAACAGTCCTCATGATATAATAATTTAAGCTTAGTGAGCACAGCAAGGTGAGGATTTTGAATTAAGTTTTGATACATAGAGAGTCATTTAATAACCAAGTAATTTGTCCTTTTGAGTTATGTGTTGACCGCAGGAGGAGCTATTTATTCTGATGAGCAATCTATTGTTTTGAGAGGGGCTAATTGAATAGTTGGCTATTTGGATAAGTGGATTTTCTTCAGGATTTTCTGCAACTTTATCTTACTGCACAAGAATTTCCCGCAATAGTAAAGTCATGTTCATATGCACAGTCTTAGTTCTTAATCCTATTAAGATGTTAGTTGTAGGCAGCTTGTTCTCTCAAGGAATTAATTCATTAGTCCAAGAAGACTATTTAATTTATTAAATGGAAGAAAATTCATGGGCAGGAGAGAAGATGTAATCTGGAAAAAGAAGAGATACAGGCCAAGCTGAGAGGTGCAGGCAAGGGTGCGATGGTGGAAGAACCAGCCTATTTGATGAATCATAAGGTGTCGAGCAAATAGAGTGAGCCTCAAAATCGGAACAGGTAGGTAGGATAGGATAGTTCAGGGCATTGAACCCTAGACAACAGAAAGTGTGAGAGTAGCTAGTGTGGCTACTCAAAGGCACCAGAACCAGCTAGACATGTGTGGTACAATAAAAAAAGTTGTCTGGTCTTTGTCCTGTGTTCCTGGCATGGAGCTCCTAAAAACCCTTGGAATCTCCTGAGTAATAGGACTATATTATGCTGAGGTGACTCATGGTGGGCCCCTAAATAGCTTCAGGATGGAGGTTGGTCACCAGAAAAACCAACCATGTGATTAGAAGGTTGTAACTTTGGGTTAGCCTGACTTCAGGGGAGAAGAAGATAGCTGGAGATTGGGTCCAATCATGTGGCCAATATTTAATCCATCATACCTGTGTAAAGAAAACCCAATAAAAACTTGCAACATTGAAGCCTAGTGGAGTTTCTTGGTTAGTGAACACATAGAGGTACCAGGAGGGTGATGTGCCCTGACTCCATGAGGGATAGCATGGAAACTCTGCATGTCCTTCTAGGCTTTGCTCCATGAATCTCTTCGTCTGGTCCTCATATGTGTATTCTTTATTCTAAAATTATGGGGTGCCTGAGTGGCTCAGATAGTTGAGTGTCCAACTCTTGATTTTGGCTCAGGTCATGATCTCACAGTTTGTGAGTTCAAGCCCCACATCAGGCTCTGCGGTGACAATGCAGAGCTTACTTGGGATTCTTTCTCTCTCTCCCTCTCTCTTTTAATGCTTATTTATTTTTGAGAGAGACAGAGAGAGAGAGACAGAGTGTGAGTGGGGGAGGGGCAGAGAGAAAGGGAGACACAGAATCAGAACCAGGCTACAGGCTCTGAGCTGTCGGTACAGAGTCAGACACGGGGCTTGAACCCATAGACCATGAGATCATGATCTGAGCCGAAGTTGGACACTCAACCGACTGAACCACGCAGGTGCTCCCCCCTGCTTGATCTCTTACTCTCTCTCTAAATGAATAAACAAACATTAAGAAAAGTGGTAATCATAAGTATAGCACTTTCCTGAGTTCTATGAGTTGTTCTAGTGAATTATTAAACCTGAGGGGGATTGTAGGGACCTCTTAAATTGGTAGCCAGTTGGTCAGAAGTGCAGGTGCCTGGGTGGCCCTCAGACTTGCAGCTGGCCTCTGAAGTGAGAGCAGTCTTGTGGAAAAACTTAAACTGTGAAGTCTGATGCTAACTTGGTGTCATAAATGAATTGCAGTGCACCCAATTGGTGTTAGACCATTTGAGGTGGAAACAAGATAGTATACCACTGAGTAAATAATTTTCCCAGATTAAAGTGGGAAGAAGTTTTCAGTTGCCTTGGGTGTAGGAAGCAGGAACTGAGAAATAATTTCTTAGTAAAGGTAAGAAAAATAAAGAAAAGAGAATATAAATAATTTTTCTCCTTTTTTATAGTTTTTTTAAATCACTAAAGTCTACTTCATTTCCTTAAGAGTTATCACACTACTTTCAAATTCAGAAATATGTAATATGGTCTTCGTTTTTTTGCGGTTTTGCTTCTCTGATTGTTTCAGCCTTTTAATAATGACTAATAGAACTTTATAGTAGTGTAAAGCTTTATTATTATTTTTGTGACTAAGGATGTATTATAAATATAACAGAACAGTTCATAATTAATTTCCCCAGGTATTTTGATGCTTAAAAGGAAGGAGGAAGAGGAGAGAAGCAGAAGATGCATATTTAAAAATCCTATTAGGATACTGACAGCAGCCTTAATCACTGGAGGAATTTTACTTCTTTTTACACCTGCAGCTATATAAAGCAGTAGTTCCCTGGCTAATTGAAATAAAATGATACTGAAATTGCTAGAGGTGAAATGTTCAAATTGCATGCTTTTTTTTTTTTTTTGCTAAAAACATATCAGTAACATTTGAGATATTTTTTCTATTTTATTTTTATTTCTATAGTCAAGAGAAATACCAGCTCTCACAGATAGCAAGAAGAATGGAAGATAAACATATAACCAAGATTCTTTGCTTCTGTCTCACCTCATAAAATGTATAGAAATTGAGGAACTTTTTATATGCATTCTTGTCATTATCACAAAATCTTGGAAAACATTGTAAAAAAGCATCTTTCACTGTTGATTCTTGGGAATATGCATCTCTGTTGTTTGTGAAATGACTTGAAACAGAGACCTAAGCTATTTTCCAGACTAGATCACGACTTCTGAATAACCTCTATATAATTGCCAGAATTTTTCATTTGTATCAAGGTCTTTCCTAGAGAATGTGACCATGTCTTTGTAGTTCACCATACTTTTATCAGAACTGCTGCGCATTACAAGAGTTCACCAGGTTGAATTGGGGTGAGAAATATCAGCAAGCTTAAAATTATAAGACTAAGAATTCTAGTAGCTTTAATAAAATACGAAATATATAAAATGTATAAAAGAGTATAAAACATGTTTTAGAATCAATTACTGATTTTTGCCTGATTAAATTATGATATGGTTGCAAATGATCATTTTTCTTTTTTTTTCTTATTTTTTTTTAATGTTTTTATTTATTTTTGAGACAGAGACAGAGAATGAGCAGGGGAGGGGCAGACAGAGAGGGAGACACAGAATCCGAAGCAGGCTCCAGGCTCTGAGCTGTCAGCACAGAGCCTGACGCGGGGCTCAAACCCACGAACTGTGAGATCATGACCTAAGCCGAAGTCGGGCACTTAACCGACTGAGCCACCCAGGCGCCCCTGATCGTTTTTCTGATTACCACACTTACTTTGTATTTTTTATCTGGCATTCTCCAAATGAGAGGCTTCTCTCTCCAGTTTCTTTCTCTCTTTCTCCTTTTTATTGTTTTTTATTTTATTAATTTTTTAAATGTTTATTTTTGAGAGAGAGAGAGAGTGCAAGTGGGGGAGGAGCAGAGAGAGAGGGAGACAGAGACTCTGAAGCAGGCTTTGTGCTGTCAGTGCCCCCTCCGATGTGGAGCTTGAACTCATGAACTGTGAGATCATGATCTGAGCTGAAGTGGTTGTGGTGCTCAAATTTTCACCAATTTGTGTCTCAATCCTGTTAACAGCGTTATTGAGATATAATTGGCATATAGTATACTGCACATTTTTTTATTGGAGCAGAATTGACCTCCAATATCATATGAGATTCAGTTGTACATTATAGTTGATGCAGTATTTTTATACTTTATGAGACGATCCTCAGAATAAATCTGGTTACTGTCACCATAAAATTATTGCAGTATTATTGACTATATTCCCTGTGCTATACATTACATCCCCATGACTTATTTATTTATTTAAATTAAAAAAATTTTATGTTTATTTTTGAGAGAGAGAGAGAGACAGAGTGCGAATGGGGGAGGGGCAGAGAGAGAGGGAGACACAGAATCCAAAGCAGGCTCCAGGCTCTGAGCCATCAGCACAGAGCCGATGTGGGGCTTGAACTCATGAACTGTGAGATCATGACCAGAGCTGAAGTTGGATGCTTAACCGTTGAGCCACCCAGGCGCCCCTTAATTTTTTGTTAATGTTTGTTTATTTTTGAGAGAGAAGGAGAGAGAGCATGAATAGGAGAGGGTAGAGAGAGAGGGAGAAAGAATCTGAAGCAGGCTCTAGACTCTGAGCTATCAGCACAAAGGCTGACATGGAGCTCAAACCCACAAACCGTGAGATCATGACCTGAGCCAAAATCAAGACTTGGGTGCTCAACTGACTGAACCACCCACGTGCCCCATCCATGACTTATTTATTTTATAACTGGAAGTATCAACCTCTTAGTTCCCTTCACCTGTTTCTCCCATTCCTCCAATCTCTTCCACTTCTGGTAACCAGTAGTTTCCTATATCTGTTAGTCTGTTTTTGTTTTGTTTGTTAATTTTTGTTTTGTTTTTCAGATTCCACATATAAGTGAAGTCATAGTTGTCTTTCTCTAACTTATTTCAATTAGCACAATACCCTCTAAGTCTACTTAGTGTTGTTGCAAATGGAAAGATTTCATTCTTTTTATGGCTGAGTAATATGCCTTAGATTGCTTCCACATCTTGGCGCTATTGCAAACAACGCAGCAGTGATCATAAGGGTGCATATATCTCTTCAAATTAGTGTTCTTGAGATAGTTACCCAGATGTGGAATTGCTGTATTGTACACTGGCTCTCCTTTTAATTTTTTGAGGAAGCTCCATATGCTCTTCCGTAGTGGCTATACCAATTTACATTCCTACCAACTGTATAGGAGGGTTCCCTTTATTCCATGTCCTTACCAACACTCGTTATTAAAAAAAATCTTTTTGATAATAGCCAATCTGACAGATATGAAGTGATATCTTTTCATGGGTTTGGTTTGCATTTCCCTGATGGTTAGTGATGTTGAGCATTCTTTCATGGGTCTGTTTGCCACCTGTATGTCTTCTTTGGAAAATGTCTATTCAAGTCCTGTGGCCATTCTTTTTAAATTCTACCTTGAATTATTTTTTTAAAAAGTTTTTAATTGTTAGATTCCAGTATGATTAAAATACAGTGTTATATTAGTTTCACGAGTGCAATATAGTGACTCAGCAATTCCATACATTACTCAGTGCTCATCACAGTAAGTGCACTCTTAATCCCCTTTACCTATTTCACCCATGCCCTCACCCACCTAGCCTCTGGTAACTGCATTTATTCTTTATATTTAAGGCTCCTTTTTGTTTGTTTGTCTCTTTTTCCTCTGTTTTGTTTCTTAGATTCTACATATGAATGAAATCATATGATATTTGTCTTGTTCTGACTGACTTATCAAGCACTATCAAGTGCTTTTTCTGCATCTTTTGAAATGATCATATGATTAAAACAGTGTTTATTTATTTTGAGAGAGAGAGAAAAAGAGCATGAGCGGGGGAAGGGCAGAGAGAGGAGGAAAGAGAATCCCAAGCAGGCTCCGTGCTGTCAGAGCAGAGTTCCATGTGGGGCTTGATCCCATGAATTGTGAGATCATGACCTGAGCCAAAATCAAAAGTCAGATGCTCAACTGACTGACTGCCACCTGACTGCCACCCAGGCGCCCTTGATCATATGATTTTTGTGCTTTGTTTTGTTGATGTGGTGTATGATATTGATTGATTTGTGAATATTGAACCATCCTTATATCCTGGGCATAAATCCCACCTGTTCATGGTGAGTGATCTTTTTAATTCTTCCAACCCATTAGCATGGAGTATCTTCCCATTCATTTGTGCTCCCCACCCTCCCACCCCCTAAATTCTTTCATTAGTATTTTATATTTTTTAGTGTTCAGATATTTTACCTCCTTAGTTAAATTTATTGATAGGTATTTTATTCTTTTACGTATAATTGTCAGTGGAATTATTTTCTTACTTTCCCCTTTTCATAGTTTATTTTTAGTGTATATAAATGTAACATATTTTGTATATTGATTTTGTATCCTACAAATTTATTGCATTTATTTATTCTGTTTCTTGGTGGAGTCTTTAGAAATTTCTATATATAAAATCATGTCATCCTTCACTCATATGAGGATTTTAAGATACAAAACAGATGTATATAAGGGAAGGGAAGCAAAAATAATATAAAAACATGGAAGGGGACAAAACATAAGAGACCCTTAAATATAGAGAACAAACAGAGGGTTACTGGAGGGGTTGTGGGAGGGGGGGTGGGCTAAATGGGTAAGGGGCATTAAGGAATCTACTCCTGAAATCATTGTTGCATTATATGCTAACTTGGATGTAAATTTAAAAATAAAAAAATTAAAAAAAATAAAATCATGTCATCTACATTTTTCCCCCTTAGTCTATGTAAAGTTTTGCCAGTTTTGTTTATTTTTCATGGAACCAGCTGTTGGCTTCATTGATTGTTCTGTTGTCTTTTTATTCTGTATTTCATTTATTTCTGCTTTGATCCTTGTTATTTCTTTCCTTCTAATAACTTTGGGCTTCATTCTTTTTCTAGTTCCTTGGAATGTACAATTAGATTATTTATTTGAGATTCTTTTTTCTTGAGGTAGACCTGTATTGCTCTGAACTTCCCTCTAAAACTGCTTTTGCTGTATCCTATAACTTTTGGTATGTTGTGTTTTTCTCAAGATATTTTTTGGTTTCTCCTTTCATTTCTTCACTGTTCAGTAGCATGTTGATCAAATCTCCATATATTTGTGATTTTTCCAGTTTCTTTTTTGTAATTGATTTCTAGTTTTATACCATTATTTTTGGAAAAGTTGTTTGATATGATTTCAGTTTTCTTAAACTTACTAAGTCTTGTTTTGTAGCCTAACGTATGATCTATCCTGAGACTGTTCTATTTGGAATTGAATAATGTGTATTCTGCTGCTTTTGGATGGAATGTTCTGTATATATCTATTATGTACATCTAGTCTAGTGTGTTGTTTAAGGCTGATGTTTCCTTGTTGATTTTCTGTCTGGATGATCAACCCATTGATGTAAGTGGGGTGTAAAGACCCCGACTATTATTATATTGCTGTCTACCTCTCCCTTTAGGTCTGCTAATATTTGCATTATATATTTTGGTGGTCTTCTTTTGGGTGTATAAATATTCATAAATGTTATATTCTCTTGTTGGTTTGACCCCTTTATCATTATGTAATGTTTTTTGTCTTACATTATAGATTTTGTTTTAAAGTCTATTTTGTCTGATATAAGTTTAGTTATCTTAGCTTTCTTTTTGTTTTCATTTACATGGAATATATTTTTTCACCCCTAATTTTTAATCTGTTTGAATCCTTACATTTGGAGTGAGTCTTTTGTAGATAGCATAGCACAGGGTCTTTTTTTTTTTTTTTTAATCCATTTAGCTATACTTTGTCTTTTTGATTGGGGTATTTCATTCATTTACATTTAAAGTAAGTATTGATAGGCATGTACTTATTGCTATTTTGGTAACTTTTTTTGTTACTGTCTTGTAGTTCATCTCTGTTCCTTCTTCTCTTGTTCTCTTCTGTTAGAGTTTGATGACTTTCATTAGTGTCATGGTTAGATTTCTTTTTCATTAATTTTTGTGTGTCTAATGTATGTTTTTGCTCTTGGCTACCATAGTTCTTTCATGTAACAAACTCTATAACAGTCTATTTTACGTTGATAACAAGTTGAACACATTCTAAAACTCTACATTTTTATTCTTTTATGTTTTTGATGTCACATTTTTACATATTACATGTATTTTTAACTAATTATTGTAGTTATAATTTTACTAATTTTGTCTTTCAACCTTCTTATTAGCTTTATATGTGATTAAACCACCTTCTTTACTGTATATTTACCTTTTACCCGTGTGATTTATATTGTCACATATTTTCTTATTACTAATTAAAGCCCTTTGTTTTCATTCTTAAAAAGTTCCCTTTGGATTTCTTGTAAGGCTTGTTTAGTGGTGATGAACTTCTTCAGTTTTTGCTTGTCTAGAAAACTTTATTTCCCCTTCAATTCTGAATGACAGTTTTGCCGGGTTGAGTATTCTTGGTTGCAAGTTTTTTCATTTCAGTGCTTTGAGTATTTCATGCCACCTCCTTCTGGCCTGAAAAATTTCTGTGAAAAATCTGATAGCCTTTTGGGGGTTATTTTGTAACTAAAACATTGTTTTTCTCTTGCTCTCACTTTTGACATTTTAATTGTAAAACGTCATGCTGTAGATTTCTTTGGGTTCATCTTATCTGGAACTTCCTTTGCTTTCTGAAGTGTTTGGTCCCTTCCCCAGGTTGAAGAAGTTTTCAGCCATTATTTATTCAAGTAAATTTTTTGTCTCTTTCTCTTCTCCTTCTGGGACCATGAAAATGTGAATGTTGTTCAGCTTGATATTGATATCTTCACTTTTTAAAATTGTTTCTTTTTGCTGTTCTGTTTAGATGAGTTCCACTGCCCTGTCTTTGAGATCACTGATCCTTTCTTCTGCTTTAAGTAATCTATTGAATCTCTCTAGTGTATTTTTCAATTCATTTATTATATTGTTTAGCTCTGTGAGTTCTGTTTGATATGTTCATTATATTTCCTATCTTTCTTCTTTTCAAATTTTTACTTAAATTCTAGTTAGTTGACATATAGTGTAATATTGGTTTCAGGAGCAGAATTCATTGATTTATTACTTACAGACAACATCCGTTGCTCATCGTAATAAGTGCCCTCCTGAATACCCATCACTCATCTAGCTCATCCCCTAGCCACCTCCCTCCATCAACTCTGTTTGTTCTATAACTTTAAGAGTCTCTCATGGCTTTTTTTCCCCCTCTCTCCCCCACCTTGCAATATGTTCATCTGTTTTGTTTCTTAACACATATGAGTGAAATCATATTTGCCTTTCTCTGACTTATTTTGCTCAGCATAATATACTCTAGCTCCATCCATGGAGCTAATGGCAAGACTTCATTCTTTCTTCATTCTTTTTGACGGGTGAGTGATAGTCTATTTTATGTGTATATACATACATATATATATATATATGTATATACACACATATTGTATATATATATGTATATACACACACACGCATATATACATATATATATATGTGTATACACACACACACACCACATCTTTATTTGGGCTCTCTCCATAGTTTGGCTATTGTTGATAATGCCACCATAAACATTGGGGTGCATGTACCCCTTCAAATCTGTATTTCTGTATCCTTTGGATAAATGCCTATTAATGCAATTGCTGGATCATAGAGTAGTTGTATTTTTAACTTTTGGAGGAACCTCCATTTTGTTCTCCAGAGTGTCTGCACCAGTTTGCTACTTTCTGCTTTTTGTTGAAGTTCTCACTGTTTATCCATTCTTCTTCCAAGTTTGGTGAGCATCTTTATGACCGTTACTTTGAACTCTTAGGTGAATTACTTATCTATGTTTCATTAAGGTTTTTTTTTTTTCCCTGAGGTTTTATCTTGTTCTTTTGTTCAGAACATATTTCTCTGTTTCTTCATTTTACTTGACTCTTTTTTTGTGTTTTTTTCCCTCTGTATTAGGTGAAGCAGCTATTTCTCCCAGTCTTTCAGGAATGTACTCCTGTAGAAGATGAAACTTATTGTTTAACTTTGTCCTAGCTTTTGATTGTTTCTTGAATCTTTGTCTTTGTCCAAGCAGCCTGATTTATTTTTAATAGCTTCAGTTGTTGAGAATGTGCCAGCATCTAGTTTCAGGCTGATTGGAAGCCAGACCCTTAGGCAGCAGCTTTTAGTATGTAATATGTACAGTCCTGTGGGACTGCCATTGTAGATCCTGCTGGCTTCTAGACTAGGAAGTCAGGTGTTGTCCCCTTTGCAACCGTTGCAAAAATTGGGCTCCAGAGGAGGGTATAAACCCCTTTCTGGGAAGTACAGGTGAACTGTAATAAGGCAGAGGGAGAGTATAAAAATGATGTCCCCTCACCTACATTCCCTGAGAGTACCTCTGTAGCCTCAAGGAAATCTTGAAACCTGCCCCTCAGGCTAAAGCTCCAGGATAATAAATAGGCCTCTTACAGAGAAAGTCTGGGAGTGTGTTTTAGTGTGCTGGCTGTGCAGTGCTCTGCGGGACTGCCAAGAACTGTCTCTCCGATTGTTATAGTCCCATGGGTCCCAGGGACTCAAGCTGTCTTGGTGATCCAGGAACATTTCTGTGTGGCTGCTGCAAATATTGGGGTACCAAATGTAAAACCTGGGATACCAAACACAAATAAGAACTCCCTTCCAAGAGACATTGGTGTTCTGGAATGTGGTAGAGGGGGAGCATGAAGATAGGGCCCATCTTCTCTCTTGAAAGGTTTACAGTCAACTCTTAGATATGTATTTAATTAGAAGCCTACTTTTTAGGCTGTAGCTATGGCGATAAGCTTATAGGTACTTTTTGTGGAGAGACTCAGCTCCTGGTCTATTGCTTCTTGCTGTGTGCTGAGGGTGGTAGCTATTTGAAAACTCTTACTTTGTTGGTTATGGTCTTGTGGGATGCATAAATGTAAGACCTGCTGGCCTTCAGAGTCAGGTTATGAAGAGGTGTTCCTTGGCAGCAACTGCAAAAATCAAGGTGCCAGACAAGAGTACAAACTCCTTCTTGGGGATATTGGCAAGCTGGTGTGAGGCAGAGGCCTGCATCCCTTGGCCCCGTTCCCTGAGAGTACCTCGGTAGGCCTCTAAGAGTTTGCCAGACCAGGAGCCTGCTCATCAGGCCAGTGCTCCTGGGCAGACAAATAGGCCCCCTTCTCAGAAAGATGGAGTGTTTCAGTTTTTGATCTGAATACTGCCCTGGAGGTGGTACTCTGCCTCTCTGATTGTTATAGTCCCCTGGGACTCAAGAATGCAAGCCACTGTAGCCTCCAGAGCCAAGTGCTCAAGAGGCATCTCCTGGGCTTCCATTGTAAAAACTTGGATACAAGATGTAAAAAAATACTAGGGCATTAGATGTATGTAAAAGTTCCCCTCCAGGAGACACGGGCACTGTGGATCATGGCAGAGAGAAAACAGGTATGGCATGCATCTGTCAGCTTTAGCAAGGCAGAGAGCAAGTGCAGGGATGTTGCACGCCCCCCACTTTTAGTGAGGCAGGGGGAGAAGGGATGGCATGTGCCCACTGGCTATCGCAAGGGAGAGGGAGAGTGCAAAAATGGTACCCACCAGTGTCTCCATCCTTGGAGAGATTCCCAACAAGTCTCTGCCCTTTCAGTTTATGCTTGGAGATTAACAGATTAATCTGGGTACTTTCCAAACTGCTGGCTTTGCACTGGGCCCTGGGTCAAGTGAGTATATGAGTCCTTTAAGAGCAGTCTTTCAGTTTGCTACAGACTCCCAGGTTTTGTGAATGCAAGCCTTGTTGGTTTTCAAAGGCAGCTATTTTAGGAGCTTGTCTCTCAGGTACAGGTCTTTAGGATTGGAGTGCTTGATGTGGGTTACAAACTTTCATTCCTCTGGGAGAAGCTCGATTTGTGAGATCCCTCTCAATTGTGGTTTACCATGCCAGGGGCAGTAAATTTTTGGCATGTCTTAGCCTCTCCTATCCACCTTGATATGGCCCTTTTCTCATTTGATGTGAGGCAACTGTTCAGCCAGTTTTCAGGTCTTTTTTTCAGAGGGTATTGTTCTACATGTAGTTGTGGATTCAGTGTGTCCATGGGAAAGAATGAGTTCAGGGTCTTTCTGCATCGCCATCTTCTATTTCAAAGGATTTTCTAAACAATTACATTGTGAATAAAGATAGTTTTCCTTCCTCCTTTATAATCTGGATGGCTTTTATTTCCCTTTCTTGCCTAACTGCCATGGCTAGAAACTCTAGTACAATATTGAATAGAAGAGGTGGGAGTGGACACCCTTGTCTTGTCCCTAATTTGGGGTATAGCATTCATTTTGCCACAATTAAGTGTGATGTTAGCTTAAATTTTTCATAGATTCTCTTTATCAGGTTGAGAAAGTTTCCTTCTATTACTTGTTTTCTGCAAGTTTTTATTAGGAATAGAAATTGGATCTCTTCAAATGATTTTTTCTGCATGTATTGAGTTTGCGTTTTTTAGTTTAATGTGATGCATTACATTGATTTGCTTTCAGATATTAAACTAATCTTTCATTTCTTTGATGAACGCTTCTTGAACATAATGTATTATCATTTTTATATAGTCACAGCTTTTTTCCCTAAAATTTGATTAGAATTTTTAAAATCCAAATTAACAAGGGATATTGGGTAGTTTTATTTTCTTTTAATGTGTTTTTTTTTAACGAAAGAACACGATTTTATTTAAATGTGTTAGTACAGTGTTAGACAATCTTAAAAGCTATATTCTTTTTTTTTTAATTGTTTAATATTGAGAGAAGGAGAGAGAGAGAGGCAGAGAGAGAGAGTGGGACAGAGAATCTGAAGTGGGCTCTGTGCTGACTGCAGAGAACCTGATATGGGGCTTGGACTCGTGAATGCTGAGATTATGACCCGAGCTGAAGTTGGATGCTTAATCCAGGTGCCCCCAAAGCCTATATCCTAAACTAATACAAGCATTGAAAATTATCTATTTCTGAATCTAGTTGACATCTAAAAAGGAAAGTTCTAATATGAATATCTGTAAGTTGATTAGTATAATTTAAGTTGGAAGATGAGCAGCTTTGGTATATTTGTATTTCTCTGGCTCCCCTTTTTGACTGGATGTACATGAATCCAACCCCATATAGCGGAGTTGGGTGGGACTAATGTATTTGGTGGTTTCACTTAAATGTTTCCACACAAGCAGCAAGGGATATGCACGTTCTGGGACTGTGCTGCTCGTAGGGCCACCTTCATCATCTTTCTTGAACTGAAACCATCAGATAGTTAAGGTCTGCACTGCCACTATGTATGGCCAAGTCTAGTCTAATTAGTTAATATATCAGAAATCCTTGAAAGTAATAAAATTTAAGGTTAAATTATAGAAACAATCAGTTCTGAATTCAGAAAATGACAATAGATTTTTCAATTTTTTATCTGAAGATTATTTTAAAACTAGCTCTGTATCTTAGAATCAATCTTAACTTGAAATGATTACCTTTAAGTAAACTTCTATGAGTCATGTGAACATGTATGCCAGGACTGTCTTCCTATGTGTGTTCATAGCTACATTTTCATTTGTCTATGTATAGAAATTCCAAGAAAGAGATATCACTCATTTATTAAAACGAAAAAGTATATCTAAATAGGCTCTTTATATATCTTAAGTCAACTCTTTGTAGGTATAGACAATCTATATTGCATAGGGGGCTCTACAAAGCTACATAATGCCATTTTTTTTCCCTCAAAAGTCATTTTAAGGTATAGCAAAATGCTAGTTTCTGCAGTGACTGAAATGAACTTTTAACTTCAACCTCTGCTGTGGTGAAGTTTGAAACCTTAAAGATTGCCATTGAAATTTGTTACTGACTTAAAGATTTGATTTTTCTACCTGCAGAATGTAGATCAGAGAATTTCCTCTTTTCAAGTTTTAAGAGTCAGCAGAAGGGAGAGATTATTATTCTAAGGCCTTGTCTCTGTAGACAAATTCTCTTCTTTGGGGGCTGAAGAACTCAGTTGTTTGCACACAAGTGTGCGTATAACAAAGCTCACAGGGAGCCAGCGCTTGCCTTTTGCAGCAGGCAGGAATGCACCTCCCTGTGGAGGGTGTTGTCAAGGGCCATCTTGTGGAGAAAGCATTCTTGGCTTCCATGATTACTCTTGGGCCACCATTTGAACATTATCTTAATGGATCAAAAATTAATGCTTACTGATTTGTACTTTTTTCATAGGCCTGACTTGCCCACGTTTTTCATCTAACAGTTTTACTTAAAATAATCAGTTGCCTAAGAGACTTGCTACTTCTCATTACAAAAGGCAAAAGAATATGACATCAAAACTAAAGAAATAATGTTTAAATATGATTTAGGTGGCACTCACAAAAACTCACTTTTTATTATGTCCAAATCAAAATAATGATCAGACTAGTAAACTTGAGGGGATTTAGGGGAGTCTTTATTTTGGTGGAAATCCACAACATGAAATTATTGCAAAAAAGGCAAAGTAAAGGCTAGAGCTAAAAATAGACCATAAAACTAGATGGCAGGACAGGAGGAGACACTCAAAGAGCTGTCTTCCTGGGATAGTCAGAGCACAGCATGAATGGACCAGTGAGCCCGTAGAGTCTTTCTCTAAACATTTCCTCAGTCAGTCTATTGCTAAAGATAATTTTGAAATTTTAGAACATGACATTTCAGGTGAGTAATAGTTATATTTTTTAGAAGTTGCAGTAAAAAAAAAATAATGAACTACATTGCCTCTGATATGTCTAATGTTTATCGGAAAGTAAACATGTCAGTGGCCATCTTAAAGCCACATAAAATTTGGTCAGATTAAGCACAATAACCACAATGGTTTATTTGAAACCTGGTTACTGAAAAAAAAATTCAAAATTCAGGGTATTATAAATTTTCCAAGGTTCACTCAGTATAATTCTGTATACAGGGTTTTACCCAAATGTCCATTGACATTATTATTTACACAGAAAGCTTTAATCTGAAGTCATCTCTGGCACCTTCAGAATATATTAACTATGAACTTCTGCAATGTAATTATATACTTGAAACTTGTGGCCTCAAAGTACTGATAAAACAAAGAAAAAGGTCACCTATCCCACAAGTCAGGATGATGAAACATGTATCACTAACAGCAGGTCACTTAGAAAAATCAAATAACCACTACCCTCCCCTCAAACTGAAAATAAATGGACTTGAGCTTGAGGAGAGGGAAACAATGGGTCTTGGGGTATACAAAGATTGGGTGCTTTTGCATTATCCTATAATTGCTGAGTCCTGAAACTAAAAAGTCAGAAAAACTCTGGCAATTCAGAGGCCAAAGTGGGCTTCATTCATACCTTACATCTGGGATCTATAGTGGTATGTGGCTGAACAGGTAAAACACAGATTCACCATTGTGTGCCCTTTGGATTACCTCAGCCAAGATCATCAAGATATCAATAACCTGAATCTTGGAACAGTGTCTCCTTTTGACCCCATATGGAATGGTGTTTGTGACAACAGCTTCAAAGGCAGCATTATTCTGGAAATAGCTGGCCCAGAGAAGATCCTGTGGGTAAAGGACAGCATAAATTTTGGTGGCTTCTGCTGAGAGTAGCTGGTTGGAAGCACAGCAGATAGTGCCACGCATGTCAGCCATGTTGTCCACAAGGATAGCCATGTGGTCCCTCATGTGGCCCACAAGAACCATCCGGTCCACTTCATTTGCATTCTTTTTCTATTTGTGAATCAAGGCAAATTCCACATTTACCTTGTCTGCAATTGATGTGACCCTTTTAGCTCCTCTGGCATCAGGTGAACCGATAATACAGTTCCTCCACTTGGCGGTGTTCTCCTGAATCCACTGCAGGACTACAGGCTCTGCGTACAGATTATCCACTGGAATGTCAAAGACTCACTGGGTCTGAGAGGCATGCAGGTCCATGGTGAGGATGTGGTCTGCCCCAGCAACCAAGAACATATATGCCGCAAGTTTCACAGACATCAGAGCATGGCTCTTGTCCTTTTTACCTTGTCGAGAGTATGGAAAACCTGGGGTCATGGCAGTTACACTGGATGATGGACGACGTGATCTTGCAGGCATTGATCACAATGAGGAGCTCCTTCAGGCTGTAGGTTTCTCCACGCCACCCTGGATGTTATAGACATCTTTGGCTTCGCGCTTTCACCGATCTTGACTCTGGTATCCCGGTTGCTGAACTTCTTAGTGACCACCTTGCCCAGCTTCAGGCCCAGCCAGTCAGCCACACACAGGGACAGGTCCTAGTGTGAGCTGCCGCTGAAGAGCATGTGACTGGGCGTGGCAGAGATGGCCGCGGCTCGGGAGCGGGAAAGCACGCTGTCCCTGTCCGGTGTTGATGTCAGGGTGAATCTGGCATTATATAATTGTCTGTGAATTATTTATTTCTTTTTAACTTTTTAGGAGCATATGTGCGGAAATGGTATTATTTTTTTCCTTGAATTTTGGGAGAAATGATCTGTAAAACTATTTGTGCCTGGAATTTTTGTTTTTGTGGGAAAGTTAACTACAATTAATATTTTTCATAGATAAAACTTTTATATCTTTTGTAGCCATTAGAAGTTGTGGCTTTTGAGGAATTTGTCCATTTCCTCTAAGTTGCCAAATTTATTGCCATAAAGATGTTCAAAATGTTCCTTTGTTATCTTTTAAATATTCTTAGAATGTATAGTTATGTTACTTCCCTTACTCCTGATATTGGGAGAACTAGTGTCTACTCTCCTTTATTCTCTCCTAATAGACTGGTTAGAATGTATGTCAATTTTATCTTTGTTATTAAAGAACCAGTTTTTGGTTTCATTGTTTTTTTGTTTTTGTTTTTAATTCTGATTTCTAGATAATTTAGGCTCTGAAGTTTATTGTATTTCTTTTTTCTACTTTGGAAGCTGATGTCAGTGACTTGAGATGATTCTCATTTTCCAGTATTAAGCAATAAGTGCTTTAAATTTCTCCCTAGGTACTGTTTTTTAGTGGCATCCCACATGTTTTGATATGTCATATTAGTTTCATAGGGCTGCCGTACCAAAGTGTTATAAACTGGGTGACTTAAAACAAAAGAAATTTTATTCTCTCACAGTTCTTGAGGCTAGATGTCATGAATCAAGGTATCAGCAAGACCATGCTCCCTCTGGGACTCTTGGTACAGTCCTCCTTACCCCTTCCTGGATTCTGATGGTAGCAGTGATCCTTGGTGTACTTTGGCTTGCGGGTGCATTATACTGGTCTCTGCGCCTGTCATCGTGTGATGTCTTTTCTTTGTGTGTCTCTTCTCTTCTTGTAAGGGCACTAGTCATATTGGATTAGGGCCCACCTTATCCAGTATTATCCAGTTTAATATTATAATATCTAGTATTATCTCATTTTGAGTTAACTAATCATACCTGTAATGACTCTATTCTCAAATAAGGTCACATTCAGAGATGCTGGGGGGTTTAGAACTTGAATATAATTTTGGAGGAAAACAATTTAACCCATAATAATTGATTGTATTTTCATTCTGTTTAAAATACATTCTAATTTTTCTTTCTACTTTTTTTTTGACCTGTGGATTATTTAAAATTATGTTTCTTAGTTTTTAAATATTAGAGATTCTTTCAATTTAATTAAAAAAATTTTTTTAATGTTTATTTTTGAGGGATAGAGACACTGTACGAGCGAGGGAGGGGCAGAGAGAGAGGGAGACACAGAATCCCAAGCAGGCTCCAGGCTCTGCACTGTCAGCACAGAGCCTGGCTCGGGCCTCGAACCCACAAACCATGAGATCATGGCCTGAGCTGAAGTTGGGCACTTAACTGACTAAGCCATGATTTGGGTTTAAAAAACAATTTTCATGTCTTAATTTTTGAATATGTGGAATATATTTATAATAACAGTTTTTTTTAAGTTTATTTTATTTTTGAGAGAGAGAAAGAAAGCGAGCGCACAAGCGGGGGTAGGGCAGAGAGAGAGAGAGAGAGAGAGAGAGAGAGGGAGACACAGAATCCAAAGCGGACTCCAGGCTCTGAGCTGTCAGCATAGAGCCCAATGTGGGGCTTGAACCCATGAACCGTGAGATCATGACCTGAGCCGATCATGACTGAGCCACCCAGCACGCTTATAATAACAGTTCTAATGTATTTGTCTCCTAATTCTAACAGTGGCTCTGGTTCAGTTTATATTGATTTATTTATTTTCTCAGTGTGACTCATATTTTCCTAGTTTTTCAGTGCCTGGTAAGTGTTTTTCAGTTTTATTGAGGTATTATTGACTTATAAGAACTATACATATTTAAGATATCCAATGTGATTGGATACATATATATACACTGTGAAATGATTGTTGTAATCAAGTTAATTAACATACCCATCATATAATTTTTATCTTTAAAGTTTGATTTGGGTTTAAAAAAATCTTCCTTGTCTTAACTTATGGACACATGGAATATATTTGTAGTAACAGTTCATTCTTTCATTTATCCCCTTTTTTGGGTAAGAAATCTTAGCAAGTTTCAAATACACAACACATTACCACTAATTATAGTATCCATGCTGTACATTGGGTCTCCAGAACTTCTTCATCTTATAGCTGAGAGTTTGTACCCTTTGACCAACATCTTCCCATTTACCCCCACATCCTCAACCCTTGATAACTACCATTTTACTCTCTGCTTTTATGAGTTTGGCTGTTTTCGATTTCACATATACGTGAGATCATGCAGTATTTGTCTATTTCTGTCTGGTTTATTTCACTTAGCATAATGTCCTTAACGTTCTTTTATGTGGTCACAAATGGCAGGGTTTCCTTTCGCTTTAAGGCAGAATTAACATCACACTGTATAAACATACCACATTTTTCTTTATCCATTCCTCCATTAATAGCTATATAGGTTGCTTCCATAGGGCTACTGTGAATAATGCTGCAACAAACATGAGAGTGTAAATATCTCTTCAAGATAGTGATTTTATTTCCTTTGAGTATATACATAGAAATAGGATTGATGGATTATATGGTAATTCTGTTTTTTCATTTTTCTGAGGAAACTCCATACTGTTTTCCCTAAAGGCTGTACCAATTTACATTACCATTAACAGTGTACAAGAGTTCCCTTTCACCACATCCTCATCAACACTTGTTATCTTTTGGTATTTTGATAATAGCCATACTAATGGGTATGAGGTGTTATTTCATTATGGTTTTGATTTGCATTTCCTGGATATTAAACCGTCTTATCACACACATACACACATGAATAAATAAGTAGGGTGGGAGGCAACTTTTGGAGGTGACGATATGTTTATGAGATTGATTATGGTGATGACTTCATGGGCATATGTTCATCTTCAGACTCATAAAGTAGTATGTATTAAATATGTGCAACTTTTTGTATGTCAGTCATAGCTCAATAAAGTGGTTTTTATTTAAAAATACTTTACTAAAAGCATACTTTACTATAGTTTTAGTAGGGTTCCAGAAAATATTGTAATTAGATGCATATGCTCGGTCTACCATATTGAAATAGAGTCAACATTAGTAACTATTAACTATTTTTTTAACTTTATTTTTTTAATTTATATCCAAATTAGTTAGCAAGTAACTATTAACATTCTTCTAAGTATTCTCAGGATAAAAAGATATTCTCAAAATGTAGACTTGTAAAACTTCAAATTCAAAGTTAGTTCTTTTCCCTTTTTCAACTGAAAATAAGGAAAAGTCATCATCATTGAAATTAGGTTTCTCACTTTTTGGAGAAACCTAATTTCTCACATTCTTCTGGAACAGAGGCACATTCAGAGAGGATTGATTATATGGGGACTTTCCTGTGCATTATCATTTTGAAAATGGTTTGGGTTATAGAGTTCTTCTAGAACTCATTCAAGAACTCAAAATATATAAAGAGAATGTTGAAAGTAGGTAGTGTAGTTCTTCAAACATTAATCTGTAATACCTGGACTTATTCCTTTGTAGACTCAAATGCGTGCTCAATCAGCTTAGCCCTATTTTGTTCCAGGACAGGTATGCTAAATACTATGAAATTGGTCCCTGCCAATGACCTTTCTAGTGTGAGCTTGAAATGCTCCCTCCTTTTGTACATTAGTCTCCATGGAATTTTTCATTTAAAAGCAAGTCTTATCTATTTGTACTAACCTGGATAAAATGTTCTCATCATTATTTTGTAGTGTTGTTTCCATTTTCCAGTACCAGCCTGATCAAGTTTACAAAGTTTTGGCGCTCTTTGTAGTGACAACCACTTAAGAAAGGAAATCAGTGTTGTATTACAAATTCTTCATTTTAAATATCCTCTTTCTTTCTTCTGACAAAAGTGCAATCAAACAAAAAAGATTGCTCTTAAGAATTAGGGATTAGAATAGTGGAAATTTGTAACTCTTAAAAGTTGTACCAATTGTAGTTTAATTTTTATTGATATTATAGGAAAGTGCTCACATTTTCTCTTTGATGCAAGGTTTCATTTGGAATGTCCAGACATGCACCAGTGAGCCTAGATGGATTTGCTATTTTGTTGTCTGGAAACAGTTTGGCTATTTTTGTTGAAATAACATTGACTTTTTTTTCCCCTTGTGGATATTTTTACTATGTGTTGCCAAGCACCAAAAAGATAGGCACTTTCAAAGTCCATGATAATATATACTCACTGTACAGATGACTGTTCCCCCTCATCTTTACCCTAATTCAGGGGACTAAAACATCATTTGTTAAGTTATTATTGGGAGAAATAACTTCTGCATTCTTTGTAAGCCCACTAGGAGAAAGGACTTTTTATTTCTCCCTTTAATTAAAATATACAACTGACTTCTCAAAACACATATGAATCTAATATAATTTTCTAACAAAAAGGAGGAGCTGCAAGGGAGATTTTATATATGGTTTCTAAAACTGCTTAGAAATAAAAAGCAAATGCTATCTTCCTTGGGCACTTATTCCATGAAACTTTGTGAGTTTAAAAGAGTAAAGAATAAGAACAAATTAAAAACTAAATGTAGGGTGGAGTTACTTTTTGAAGCACTGCCATGAGTTTCCTGGCTCAGCTGGTGGGAGATGTCAAACAATAAACTGAAATAAATGAACACAATAACCAAATAAGAACCATAACTTACACAAGGATGTGTTTTAAGTTTGGGAGAAATAGTTGTTGCTTTGGCTGACAAGGCCCTGTTGTTCAATTTTGTTTATTAAATTAGAGCAGATATATTGACATGTACTTCGTCATACATGTATAGCTCTTCAAAGTGACTCTTCCTAATATTGGAAATTCTTGGCTACTTTTCAGTCTAAGGAGAGGTTAGCCAAAGACTAAAGGTTTATTAAGACCACCCAAAATACCAGACTCCACCCCTTCTCTGAATCTGTGCCACTGTAATACAAATGGAGAAAACTTAAAGGGATGGAGGGTGAAGTGGAGGGCAGATGGGAGAGAGGAAGGGAAAAGGGAGGCAAAAGAAAATGCAAGTTTTCATCAGATGAATTTAGTTCTCTTTTCTTTCTGCTTTCTGAATAGATGAAAAGACACAAAACCATTACATCAATTCCTTCATTTTATTTTATTTTATTTATTTTATTTTATTTTATTTTATTTTATTTTATTTTATTTTATTTTATTTTATTTTATTTTATTTTATTTAGCGCAAGCAGGGAGGGGGCAGAGAGAGAGAGAGAGAGAGAGAGAGAGAGAGAGAATCTTAAGTGAGTTCTATGCTTGGCATGGAGCCCAATACAGGGCTTGATCCCACAACTCTGGGATCATGACCTGAGCTGAAATTGACTCAGGTATGCAGGCACCCCAATTCTTTCTTATCATAGATATTTTGTGTTTGTTGTGTGAGCAAGAAGAACACATTGTGATTTTCTATAATATTCATATGATGCCAACTGCAATGGGTGTTTTGGGTATTTCTCAGATTTTATTTTAAAGCATATACAATATTGGGGCACCTGGATGGCTCCGTTGGTTGGGTATTCTACTCTTGATTTTGGCTCAGGTCATGATCTCATGATTGGTGAGTTTGAGCCCTACATTGGGCTCTGCACTAACAATGCAGAGTCTGTTTCGGATTTTCTCTCTCCCTCTCTTTCTGCTTCTCCTCTGCTCACCTGCTGTCTCTTTCTCTAAATAAATAAATAAACTTAAAAAAATAAAGCATATGGAATTTTATTTATTTATTTATTATTTATTTTTAATGTTTATTTATTTTTGAGACAGAGACAGAGTGTGAACAGGGGAGTGTTGGAGAGAGAGGGAGACACAGAATCCAAAGCAGGCCCCAGGCTCTGAGCTGTCAGCATAGAGCCCGATGCGGGACTCGAACTCATGAACCATGAGATCATGACCTGAGCTGAAGTCAGACGTTTAATGGACTGAGACACCCAGGCGCCCCAAGCATATATAATGTTTTTTAGAATGTCTGTTTTAGAACGTAAGTTATAATGTTATCTCTAAATTTATACTACAATATTTTGCATGGCAGGCAACTATAGAAATTCATTGCATGGCATCTTGAAGTTTTATGGAAAATTCTTTCTCATTTTAATGAATCTTTTTGTTTGAAGGTTTTTGGGTCAAGATGCTTGTCCAACTGAGATTTAGCTGAACAAAATTGCTTTAAAAGATTCCCACAAATGTTTGTTAGAATCAGTCAAGTAATTATATACTTCTCAGCAAAACATTCTTAACTGTCCTTTCCAAAGCTGTATCAATTCCTTTCCAGTGAGTCTCCTCAAAAAAAAAGTTTTTTTACAGTTAAATGGAGCAGCACAGTGAATAGAAATGGTAAGTGGTTTCATGTGCTGTACAGGAGGAGCTCAGTTACTTTTAAACATTTTTTTAAATTTATTTTTTGAGAGAGAGAGAGGTGGGGGAAGGGCAGAGAGAGAATCCCAAGCAGGCTCCATGCTATCAGCACAGAGCCCTGATGTGGAGCTCAGTCTCACAAACCATGAGATCATGACCTGAGCTGAAATCAAGAGTTGGATGCTTAACCGATTGAGCCACCCAGGTGCCCCAAGAACTCAGTTATTTTTTTTTTAACTAGCCATGAAATGAATGTGAAATGGAGAAGTACATCAGAAAATATTCCAGGAGATCAAGGCAGATCAAATTTAAGAGAAAGAGATTCAAGAAAGCAATTAAATAAGAGACAATGTGAAGAAAGTATTATGATGGGATATTAAAAAGAAAAGAACAGTGAAGGGAGGCCAGGCATGAAGTGTGAAGATTTGAACAAGAGAACTGGATAACTGTGTTCTCTGGAAGACACGGAAGATCCATGCCAATAAAAGAGGGATGGGTAGAAGTTGCAAGACTAACAACAAGAAGGAAGAGATTGAACATAATGATTGTGTCTTACACATGGTTCTCTTATAACTCTCCATGTGTGCTCCTCAGCTTTTACACTGCAACATTCAGTGCATAGAACTGGTTTATTCACTCCTGTGACTTATTGCTAATTTCATATAAACATCCCCCTAGTGGTTTAAATATGTCTGGAAGCAATTACGTTTCTTAGAAGTAACTCTGTGCTTTCTAATTAAGATACTATGAAAAATGTTGCCAGTCTTAAAAGTCAGACATTTTTTGTTGTTGTGAAGGATCCTAAAATTCTCATGAAGAAATTGTTGTCCATAGACCCAGGATCTTGGAAACTTCTACATGTATACATCTAAATATCTATCCACTCATCTATCTAAACAAATAGATACATGTGTTTTTAGATGCTCCCATTCTGTTATGAATATATGCATACTCACAAAAACTGGCCTTCATAAATTCATTTCTCAACATTCTGAACTTGGAAAAAAAATTAAAAAGACTTTTATTTTTTTCAAACAAAGTAGGTTTGAGTTAGAATATTTTACAAACAACAAACACTTCAAATGTCCAAATTTGAAAGATGAATTAAAAGACAAAAAATCCACCACTTTGAAGATCTATCATTTAAAATTGTGCATCTTATAACTACACAGTTAAGTTCACAATTTTAATCCTTAATTCATTGACAATGCATATTATTTGCCAGCATTTGGAAGTCAAACAGGGTGAGAGGGGAGAGCCTTTACATATTCCAGGTTTAATATCTAAGCACCAGATGGAAACAATTCTACAATGAAAGAAAGAAATCTGTTAGGATATTTTGGAGATCTGTTCAGTTCAGCAGCACGTCACTGGTTATGGAGGCCAATTTCTCAGAGGACTTATTTGAATTGCAGATACTGAAGTAGTGCACTAATTTAACCCAGAAAATGCTGAATTTTGGACTTATTTCAATTTTAATAGTTGTTAGGTTAGAAAAGTGCCCATTTTTATTTCAATAATGATTCTTGTATACCTGGAGCAAAGTATTTTGGGGCAGATAAGCCAGACGAGAAGGAGTGATTTTCATTGAAATTGAAATAATACAAAAATTGAAATAATAAAAAGTTTTATTGTTTTTTTTTTTTTTTTAAACGTTTTTTTATTTATTTTTGAGACAGAGAGAGACAGAGCATGAACGGGGGAAGGTCACAGAGAGAGGGAGACACAGAATCGGAAACAGGCTCCAGGCTCCGAGCCATCAGCCCAGAGCCTGACGCGGGGCTCGAACTCACGGACCGCGAGATCGTGACCTGGCTGAAGTCGGACGCTTAACCGACTGCGCCACCCAGGCGCCCCAGTTTTATTGTTAATATATACAACTATGACCATTTTAAGGGAATTGTAAAATCATCTATATTAATTTTTGCTGTGAAAATCTTTATCCAGAACAATTTATGACATTTAATAATAAGGGATTTGAAACAGTTAACAACAATTAAAACTAGGCTATGGATCTTTCAAAGGGTGATTTTTAAGTGAATCTGAGCAGAAACAAAGAGCAAAAAAATCTGCTTGGTAAATAATGGATGGCTGAGCTTTGACAGTGAAAGACTGGGGACTAGTGGGATATTAAGCAATAAATCTCTGAGGGGGCCTCTTTCATATTCATACCTGTGTTTTCTGGCAAAATAAGTGTCAAAATTTGCAGCCATATGACAGCAAAATTATGCATTACATGGTGAATTATAGATTTTGGATGAAGTCCAACTCAAATACTTTCATAAGAACTTGACATGATAAACAAAACACATTGCTTTTCCAAATTGCAGCTTGTTTAAAATTAAAAAAAAAACAACAAAATATTACTATTATAATAGATGATCAGAATGTCAATGCTCCTCACTCCCACTACTAGGTTTTTATTTTATGAAAAATTGTGAGAGGACTGTACCTATATACAAAGTGCCAAGAGCTGAAAAGAAATGAGGATTGAACTAATGGAAAGCAGGCAGTAAGTGAAAAGCTTGTTCATATACTTTGTTGGGTGCAAAGAACAGGGAGAATCTTTATGGGGAGCAAAGAGAATTGAAAATTCAATCTTCACCTCTCTGATTTGTCCTAATCTCTCTGCTGTATATTTGGACTTTTTGGTAGAGAGATGGAAAGGAGAAATGGAAAGGAGTTCAGGAACAGCAAAGAGGAACAGAAGAGAAATGTTATAAGGGAATAATGGTGAAGAAATTCTTATTCTCTTGAATCATCCACAATGTTGAGTTCTTGGTTCTTAGGTAAAGGACATTACTCAGTGTTCATCTTCCAATGAGTCATGTCTTTGAGACAGTTAACCTACCTTTGTAGTATTACATTTAGGGAAAAATCTGAGACTGACAGGAAAACAGATTTCGTGGTACTGGGGTTCTATCTGAGCAATTTAGAGGCTCAGGAGGAGTAATTTAAACTTCCTCATCTGGACTCTACTTCTAGGCTGCGTACTTTGTATTGTTAAAAAAGGACAAGTTTCTCAAACAATTTGCATTTGCTCTGAAGACATGGGAGCTAAAACTGCAAAAGGACAACTGGTCCATGAATCAAGAAACATGCATTCAGGCCCCACATCTGCAGCTAACTGTGAGCTAATCATATGTGTTTTTTTCTTTGCACTATACTTTTCTAGCCTGTAAAACACTGAGGTTGATTTGTTTGATTTCTGAGGTGTCTTCAAACTCTGAAAATCATTGTATGTTTGCTTTATTCTAAGACTGAAACACCTGTACTCTCAGTGTCCTGAATAGAATAAATAGCTGGCAGAGGCCTGTGAATATTTAAGTGCCCTTTCCCTCTTACCAGGCTGGCTGGCTTTCTTTCTTCCTTTCTTTCTTTCCCTCTTTCTTTCTTTCTTTCTTTCTTTCTTTCTTTCTTTCTTTCTTTCTTTCTTTCTTTCTTTTGTCTTTCTCCTTCCTTCCTTCCTTCCTTCCTTCCTTCCTTCCTTCCTTCCTTCCTTCCTTCCTCCTATTCCTTCCTTCTCCCTCCCTCCCTTCTTTCTTTCTTTCTTTCGTCCTTCCTTCCTTCCTTCCTTCCTTCCTTCCTTCCTTCCTTCCTGACCTTAGGGGGAAATCTTTCAGTTTTTCCCCATTGAGGATGATATTAGCAGTGGGTCTTTTGTATATGGCTTTTATGATCTTGAGGTGTGATCCTTCTATCCCTACTGTCTTGAGGGTTTTTATCAAGAAAGGATGCTGTATTTTGTCAGATACTTTCTCTGCATCTGTTGAGAGGATCGTATGGTTCTTGTCCTTTCTTTTATTGATGTTATCACATTGATTGTTTTGCGGATATTGAACCAGCCCTCCATCCCAGGTATAAATCCCACTTGGTTGTGGTGAATAATTTTTTTAATGCATTGTTCAATCCAGTTGGCTAATATCTTGTTGAGGATTTTTGCATCCATGTTCATCAGGGAAATTGGTCTATAGTTCTCCTTTTTAGTGGGGTCTCTGGTTTTGGACTCAAGGTAATGCTGGCCTCATAGAAAGAGTTTGGAAGTTTTCCTTCCATTTCTATTTTTTGGAACATCTTCAAGAGAATAGATGTTAACTCTTCCTTAAATGTTTGGTAGAATTCCCCTGGAAAGCCATCTGGCCCTGGACTCTTGCTTTTTGGGAGATTTTTGATTACTAATTTGATTTCTTTACTGGTTATGGGTCTGTTCAAATTTTCTATTTCTTCCTGTTTCAGTTTTTGTAGTGTATTTGTTTCTAGGAATTTGCCCATTTCTTCCAGATTACCCATTTTATTGGTGTATAATTGCTCATAATATTCTCTTATTATTTTTATTTCTACTCTTTTGGTTGTGATCTCTCTTCTTTAATTCTCGATTTTATTTATTTGGATCCTTTTTCTTTTTGATCAAACTGGTTGTGGTTTATCAATTTTGCTAATTCTTTCAAAGAGTCAGCTTCTGGTTTCATTCTGTTCTACTGTTTTTTGGTTTTGATAGCATCAATTTCTGCTCTAATATTTATTATTTCCTGTCTTCTGCTGGTTTTGGGTTTTATTTGCTGTTCTTTTTCCAGCTCTTTAAGGTGTAAGATTAGGTTGTGTATCTGAGACCTTTCTTTCTTCTTTAGGGCCTGGATTTCTATAGCTTTTTTTGCGTCCCAGAGGTTTTAGGTTGTGGTCTTATCATTTTCATTGGCTTCCGTGTACTCTCTGATTTATTCTTTAACTTCTTGGTTGGCCCATTCATTCTTTAATAGGATGTTCTTTGGTCTCCAAGTATTTGTTACCTTTCCAAATTTTTTCTTGTGGTTGATTTCGAGCTTCATAGCATTGTGGTCTGAAAATATGCATCGTATGATCTCGATCTTTTTGTCCTTCTTGAGGGCTGATTTGTGTCCCAGTATGTGGTCTATTCTGGAGAATGTTCCATGTGCACTGCTTTTGGATGAAATGTTCTGAATATATCTGTTAAGTCCATCTGGTCCAGTGTGTCATTCAAAGCCAATGTTTCCTTGTGGATTTTCTGAGTAGATGATCTGTCCATTGTTGTAAGTTGGGTGTTGAAGTCCCCTACTATTATGGTATTATTATCAATGAGTTTCTTTGTGTTTGTGATTAATTGATTTATATTTGGGTGCTCTCACATTTGGCACATAAATGTTTACAATTGTTAGGTCTTCTTGGTGGATAGACCCCTTAATTATGATATAATGCCCTTCTTTATCTCTTGTTACAGTCTTTGTTTTAAAGTCTAAATTGTCTGATATAAGTATGGCCACTCTGGCTTTCTTTTGTTGACCATTAGTATGATAGATGGTTCTCCATCCCTTTACTTTCAATCTGAAGGTGTCTTTAGGTCTAAAGTGGGTCTCTTGTAAACAGCATATAGATGGATCTTGTTTTCTTATCCATTCTGTTACCCTGTGTCTTTTGATTGAAGCATTGAGTCCATTGATGTTTAGAGTGAGTACTGAAAGATATGAATTTATTGCCATTATGCTGCTTGTAGAGTTGGAGTTTCTTATGGTGTTCTCTGGTCCTTTCTAGTCTTTGTTTGTTTATTTATTTGTTTATTTATTTAATCTTGTACCCCTTATTTATTTATTTAATCTTGTCTCCTCTCAGAGAGTTGCCCTTAAAATTTCTCTCAGGACTGGTTTAATGGTCACAAACTCCTTTAATTTTTGTTTTCCTGGGAAACTTTTAATCTCTCCTTCTAGTTTGAATTGACATCCTTGCTGGATAAAGAATTTTTGGCTGCATATTTTTCTGATTCAGCACATTGAATATATCCTGCCACTCCTTTCTGGCTTGCCAAGTTTCTGTGGATAGGTCTGCTGCAAACCTGATCTGTCTTCCTTGTAGGTTAAGGACTTTTTTCCCTTGCTACTATCATGAATCTTCCCTTGCCTGGGTAATTTGTGAATTTGACTATGATATCCTTTGTTGATGGTCAGTTTTTTGTTGAATCTAACAGGAGTCCTCTGTGCTTCCTGGATTTTGATGTCTGTGTCTTCCCCCAGGTTAGGAAAGTTTTCCACTATGATTTGTTCACATAACCCTTGTACCCCTTTTTCTCTCTCTTCCTCTTCTGGGACCCCTATGATTCTGATGTTATTCCCTTTTAGTGAGTCACTGATTTCTCTAATTCTTAAATCATGCTCGTTTGCCTTAGTCTCTTACTTTTTTCCTGCTTCATTCTTCTCCATAAGTTTGTCCTCTATGTTGCTGATTCTCTACTCTGCCTCACCCATCCTTGCTGCCGTGGCATCCATTTGAGATTGCAGCTCTGTTACAGCATTTTTTATTTCATCCTGACTTGCTTTTACTTCTTTTATCTCTGCAGAAAGGGATTCTAATCTATTTTTGACTCCAATTAGTATTCTTATTGTGATTCTAAATTCTGGCTCAGACATCTTGCTTGTATCTGTGTTGTTTAAGTCTCTGGCTGTCGTTTCTTCCTGATCTTTCTTTTGGGGTGAATTCCTTCATTTCGTCATTTTGAAGGGAGAAAAAGAATTAGTGAGGTAGAAAAAAATTAAAGTAAAAACATAAATTAAAAAATTAAAAACAACACACACACACACACACACACACACACACAAAATCAAATAAATGATGCTACATCCTAGGTGTGTTTTGGTCTGGGTGTTGAAAGGGGCTTGATAGATTGGACAAAAAGGGGAAAAAAAAAGGAAATCGTTTGAAAATATGAAAAAATGAATCCACTGAAATAGAATAAAATGAAATGATGGAAGTAAAATAGAATTTGAAAAAATATACACAGAAGTAAAAAATATAGTAGAAAAAAATTAAAGAAAAATATTTTTAATAAAAATTGAAAATAAAAAAAATATTTTCTTTATGTATTCAAGAAAATGAAAAGAAACTAAAAAGAGAGGAAAAAAAAAAAGAAAGTTGAATGGATGGACCAGTGAACAGACTTTAATATAATTGAAATTACTTCATTTTCCCCTGCAGGTCAAACTATGAAGTGCTTTATAGCCCATAAACTAAGCAGGCAGAGACTTGTGTTCCTGAAGAGGGAAGTTGGCCCAGTTGGGCAGGGCTTAGTGTAATGGCTCCATTCTCCACTAGATGGCTCTGCTTAGCTTACTGGGGTGGATTTTTGTGGTGCTTGTAGGTGTGTATGCATATGTGCAGGAGTGGTGAAAATGGCATCACCCAGCTACCCAGTTTTAGTATCAGAACTCTGTTCTCCCTGGTCAGCAATCACCCACTCCTCCTTTGTCTTCAGCTTCCGTCCACTCCCTGCTTTTACACTGTCCATGACCAAGTCCCAGGCAGCACCTCCTTCCTGCGTTTTGTCTCAGATGTGGCTGTTTGTTCCGACCCCTTACTCCTGAGGGACTGCATCTTTGACCCGTTCTGCCCCTATGTGGGAGGGTCTCACAGAGCAATGGCCAGGTGCCGGCAGCACCCAGGAATGTTCATGGGACCATGCTGCTGCCAATGCCCAGAGACTGTGGCTGGGTGCCAGCCCGCCCCAGAAAAAGTTCATGCTATTGTGTAGCAGCAGCGTTTCAGGGATTATGGCAAATCACAACACACATCTGGTACCAGGCTTTACCCCCAATGACCTTGTTCCATCACCAGCGAATGTGGCTGTTCTCCTGGGTCCACTGGGGCCTTTGCCTTTGGGGAAGCCACACAGCCTCTACCAGTAGGGGGACTGCCTCTCCTCATATGGCTCAAAGACTGCTGGACTTCATTCTGCTTCTGGGGATTCGCCCTTCTCACCAGAGCACCGCCAGGTTATTGGGCTGCAGAGTTTCAGACTCTGTTTATAGATTCTTAATGGAATTTAAGCTTTCTCCTTTCTCCCTTTTTAGTTCAGTCCCTGCGGCTGTTTCCACTTTTCCACTTTCTCTCCAGCTGCTTTTGGGGGTGGTGCTTTTCCCGTATTCTCCCCATACCCCATCTCCATCCTCTCTCCCCATGCAAAAACAGCTGCCTGCCCTCCATGGCTTCTCTCTCTTCCCCAGTTCACCTCTCCACACCACATACCTGTTGAGTTCTGTGGTTCAGGTTGTGCAGATTGTTGTGTTAATCCTCAAATCAGTTTTCTAGGTGTGCAGGATGGTTTAGTGTTGATCTGGCTGTATTTCAGGGATGTGAGACACAAAAAAACTTCCATGTTGTTCCTCCATCCTGGTCCTCCCTCCCAGGCTTTCTTATTTCTGTTCTCTGTTCTGTAGAATTGTAGAAATCTGTGCCTTATAGATTTTGCATTTGGGAAACATTGATTGGACATCTCAGTTTTTACTACTTGACCTGTTGATTGACTTGATTGTTGAACATAGTTTTTTTCTGGAATCATGGAGATACTTTTGTGAGGCAGATTGTAGAAGTGTTTGATGGAGTAGGGAGTTTTATTTGTGAAGGCTAATAATATGCAAAGTGTTGAAAAGTGGGGTACTAGTGACTAAGGTATGAATAGAGGAGTTAGGTCAATAGTGGCCAGTCTTATATATTGGAGGGAATTGTTTTTCCAGGGTTGAGGGGTGGGGAGGTATTTTCTTTTAAGCTGAGAACTACTTGTCAATGTGAGTTCAGAGAGTTAGCTCTTGATTCTGATTTTACATTAAAGTCACTGGGGTCTGTTATTCCTGGTACCCACTTTGTTCCTTATTAGTAAGGTATAAACCTATACAACCTTTTTGCACTAAACCATAGAATTCAGGAATTTTAGAGACGGTGTACCTCTTTTTGGTGATCTTTTCCAATTTACTGCTTAGATATGGCTATAGCATAGTAAAATGGTTATTAAAATGGGTTTATAATAGAAATAGTGTATTTCCCAGCTTCTTTGCCTTTTAGCTGGTGACTTTAGGCACTTTTTTGGTAATCCAGCTGTCTTTTATTTATTTATTAAAAGCTTTAAAATACTTTATTGAGATATAATTCACATGTAAAATTCACCCTTTGAAGTTGAGTAGCCATCATCAGTATCCAATTTTAGAGTATTTTCATCACTGCAAAGAGGAAAGCCCATACCTAGTGTCAGTTCTCTCCAAATTTCCCTACTCCACAGACTTTCTTTAATGTAGTGTTAACTTTTCAAGGTCATCCACGTTGTAGCATGTGTCAGTATTTCATTCCTTTTTGTTACTGAATAATATTCCATTTTGTGGATATGACACATTGTATTTATTCATTCATCAGTCAGTGGGCATTTGGATTGTTTCTACTTTGTGGCCATTGTGAATAGCTGCTGTGACATTCCTGTTCATTCCTGTAATGCTGCTGTGACATTCCTGTGCAAGTTCAGTTGTCTTGGTTATATATTTAGAAGTGCAACTGCTGGATCAAGTGGTAACTTTATGTTTTGTTTTGAGATATTTCGGAACCATTTTCCAAAGTGACTGTGTAATTTTAAATTTCTACCAGCATTGTATGAGGGCTCTAATCATTCCACAGTCCCACTAACCCTTGTTGTTGTTTGTGTTTTTTATTATAGCCATCCTAGTGTGTGTGAATTGATACCACATTATGGTTTTGATTTGCATTTCTCTAATGACTAATGATGTTGGGTATTTTTTCCTGTGCTTATTGGGATATTTGTATAAATTCAGAAATATCTTGAAATACTTTATTTTTAAATTGGTTTGATTATCTTTTTGTTGCCAACTTGTAAGAATTCTTTAAATATTCTGAATACAGGTCCCTTATGAGATACATGATTTGCAAATATTTCTTTCATTCAGTTTTTTTTTCATTTTCTTGTTGGTGGACTTTGAAGCAGAAAGCATTTTAATTTTGATGAAGTGTAATTTATCTGTTTTTGTTGTTGTTGTTGTTTGTGATTTTGATGTCACATCTAGGAAATCATTGTCTAATCTCAGGTCATGAAATTTGTCTCTTATGTTAATTTCTTTTTTTTTTAAAGTTTATGTATTTAATTTGAGAAAGAGTGAGGGAGAGGGAGAGGGAGAGGGAGAGGGAGAGAGAGAGAGAGAGAGAGAGAGAATGAGCAGGAGAGGGGCACAGAGAGAGGGAGAGAGAGAATCCTAAGCAGGCTCTGCATTGTCAGTGCAGAGCATCATGTGGGGCTTGAACTCACAATCTGTGAGATCATGACCTGAGCTGGAATCAAGAGTTGGACGCTTAACTGGCTGAGCCACGCAGGCACCCCTCCTGTGTTTATTTTTAAGAGTTTTATTGTTTTAGATTTTACATTTAATTCTGTGATTCATCTTGAATTAACGTTTGTATATTGTATGAGGTAAGGATCTAACTTCATTCTTAGGCATATAGATATCCAGTTGGCTCAGAATTCTTTTTAAAAAGATTTTTTTTTTTACCTGTTGAATTGCTTTGGCACCCTTGTGAAAATTGATTGACCATAAGCGGAAAGTGTATGTTTGGAATTACAGTTCTATTCCATTCATTGTTCTATATATCTACCCTTATACTAGTACCGTACTGTATTAATCACTGGAACTTTGTGGTTAAGTTTTGAACTTATAAGTGTGAATCCTCCAACTTTATCCTTCCTTTTAGAGATTGTTTTGGCTTGTCTGGGTTCCTTGCAGCCATATGAATTTTAAGATCTTCTTGCCAACTTTTTGTAAAAAGGGCAGCTGACATGGAGATAATGAGTATATTGAATCTAGATTAATTTGGCAAGTATAGCTCTCTTAATATTAAGTCTCAATCCATGAACAACATATGATACCTTTCCACTTTAGAGGGAAAGTGTGAATGGGGGACAGGAGCAGAAGGAGAGAGAGAGAGAGAGAGAGAGAGAGAGAGAGAGAGAGAGAGAGAGAAAGAATCTTAAGCAGGCTCCATGCTCAGTGAGCAGCCCAGTGTGGGGCTCAATCCCCCAACCCTGGGATCATGACCTGAAATCAAGAGTCAGACACTCAACTGACTGAGCCTCCCAGGTGCTCCTCCATGTACAAGTCTTATACATTCTCTTGTTATATCTGTTCCTAAGTATTTTATTTTTTGATGCTATTTGAATAGAGTTGTTTTCTTAATTTCTTTTTCAGATATTATTGCTAGTGTGTAGAAATATAACCGATTTTATATATTGAATTTGTATCCTGTAACCTTGCTATACTTTTTTTTTTTTTTGTGGATTTTTTTTAAGGATTTCTTAATCCTAGGTAAGATTATGTTTCCTGTGAATGGAGATCATCTTTTTTCATTTTAATCCAAATGCTTTTTATTTTTTTTTCTTTCCTATTTGCCATAGCTAGGACCTCCAGTACAACGTAGAAGTGTGAATAGACATCTCTATCTTGTTCCTGATCTTAGAAAGAAGCATTCAGTCTTTCACAATTAAGTATGAGGTTAACTGTTGCCATTTTATAGATGGCCTTTATCCAGTTAAGGAAGCTCCTTTCTGTTTCATGTTTGCTATGTTTTTATTATGAAAGGGTGTTGAATTGTTTCATGTGCTTCATCCATCAAGATGATGATGTGCTTTTTATTCTTTATTGTGTTAATGTGGTATATCACATTGATTGTCATTTGTCGAAACTACTTTTCATTCCTGTGATAAATACTACTTAGTAGTATGATATATAATCTTTTATAATCATGATATAATCATGATATGGAATCATGGTATATAATCTTTTATTTTTTTATGTTACTCGATTTTGTTTGCTGCTATTTTATGGAGGATTTTGCGTTTATATTTATAAAGGTCACTGGTCTGTAGTTGTCTTTTGTTATGGTTTCTTTGGTTTTAGTATCATGGTAGATGGTCAAATAGAATGTATTGGGAAGTGTTTCATCATCTTGTGTTATTTGGAAGAATTTGTGAAGGATTGATACTAATTCTTATAACACTTTTAACAAGTGAAGCTATCTGAGTCTTGGCTTTTCTTTGTGGGACTTTTTTGATTACTAATTCAATCTCTTTTACTTATTATAGGTCTGTTATGATTTTCTGTTTTTTCTAAAGTAAGTTTTTGTAGTTTGTATCTTTCCAGGAATTTGTTCATTTCCTCTAGTTTATCCAGTTTGTTAGTGTACTGTTGTTTTTAGCATTCCTTTTTAATCTTTTTTTTTTAATTCTGTAAGTTTGAAATTGATGTCCCTTCTTTTACTCCTTATTTTAGTAATTTTAATCTCTGGTTTTCCTTGGTCAGTTTAGCTAAAGGCTTGATATTTTCAATCAATTTTTGATTTTTTTCTATTGCTTATTTTCTGTTTTCTATTTCATTTACTTCTGCTCTAACCTTTATTATTTCCTTCCTTCCACTTGCTTTGGTTTTAGTTTGCTTTTCTTTTTCTAGCTTCTTTTTTTTTTTTTTAATTTTTTTTAATGTTTTATTTATTTTTGAGACAGGGAAAGACAGAGCATGAACAGGGGAGGGTCAGAGAGAGGGAGACACAGAACCTGAAACAGGCTCCAGGCTCTGAGCTGTCAGCACAGAGCCCGACGCGGGGCTCGAACTCATGGACCGTGAAATCATGACCTGAGCTGAAGTCGGCCGCTTAACCGACTGAGCCACCCAGGCGCCCTTAAGAAGCTCTTTTTCTAGCTTCTTAAGGTCAAAGTCTTGTACTATTGATTTGAGAACTTCATTTTTTTAATATAGACATTTACATCCATAACATTTCCTTTAAGCACTTTGTTAGCAGCATCTGCAAATATTAATGATGTTTTATTTTTTCATTCACTTCAAAGTATTTTCTAATTTGTCTTATGATTTTTTTGTTCCTTTTTTTTTAGGAAGGTGTTTAATTTTCATATTTGCAAATTTCCCAAATTTCCTCCTGTTACTGATTTCTAACTGTATTCCATCATAGTTGAAGATTATACTTTGTATGATTTAAATTCTTTTTAAATTTATTGAGGCTTGATTATGACCTAACATGTGGTCTGTTGTGGAAAATGTTCCATGTATACTTGAGTAGAATGTGTAGTCTGCTATTATTGGATAGTATTCTATAGATTTCTTAGATATAATTGTTTTATAGTGTTGTTCAGATTTCTGTTTTCTTCCTGATACTCTGCCTAGTTGTTCTATTCATTATTGAAAGTGGGGTACTGAAGACTGTTTTGTTGAAGTGTTCATTTTTCCATTCAATACTGTCATGTTTTTGCTTCATGCATTTTGGAGCTCTTTTGTTAAATGTATATACATTTATAATTGTATGTCTTTCTAAAGAATTGCTTTCTTTATCATTATAATATGTCCTTCCTGGTCTCTGATTTCATTTTTTTCTCTTAAACATTTGTCTCATGTATTTTTAAAAATTTATTTACTTTGAGAGACACAGAGAAATCATGAGTGGGGCAGGGGCAGAGAGAGAGGGAGACAGAGAATCCCAAGCAGGCTTCTCACTGCCAGTGTGGAGCCTTATGTGGGGCTCAAACTCATGAAACTGTGAGATCATGACCTGAGCCAAAACCAAGAGTCAGAGGTTTAACCAAATGAGCCACCCAGGTGCACTGCATTTTGTCTCATATTAATATGGTCACTCCAATTCTCTTTTTGCTTACTATTCACATGGTATATCTTTTTTTCATTCTTTACTTTTGATTTATTTGTGTCTTTGAATTTAAAATGTGTCTCTTGTAGAGGGTCATTTTTCTTTTTATTCATTTTGCCAATCTCTGTCTTTTGATTGGAGTGTGTATTATATTTGCATTTAATGTCATTACTGATAAAGATGGATTTATGTCTACCATGTCCATATTTGTTTTCTTTATGTGTTATGTTGTATTTTATTCCTCCATTTCTCCATTATTACCTTCTTTTTAAAAAACAGACATTTTCTAGTATATCATTTTCATTTCCTTATTGCTGCCTTTATTGTATTTTTGAGTTATTTTGTTATTAGTTGCTCCAGAGATTCTTCTTGCTATCTTAACTTCAAATATTATAGTTTGGATTAATACCAACTTGATTTCAATATTATACAGATACTTTGCACCATTGTAGGTCCATTCCCTCACCCCTTGTGTTAATATTGTTGTAAACATTATAAAAGTATTTTTATTTTTATTAAAATTTTTTTAATGTTTTATTTATTTTTCAGAGAGAAGCAGGGTATGAGTGGGGGAGGGGCAGAGAGAGAGGGAGACACAGAATCTGAAGCAGGCTCCAGGCTCTGAGCTGTCAGCACAGAGCCTGATGTGAGGCTCGAACTCATAAGCCGAGATATCATGAACCGACCTGAGCCGAAGTTGGATGCTTAACCAACTGAGGAACCCAGGCGCCCCTAAAAGTATTTTTAAACTTTGGTCTCCTCACCTGGAAAAAATAGACATAACCGTAATTCTGATCCCAAGGTGTTACTGTTATTACTAAATGACACAATCCATATGATGCTAACATAGCACAGTTCCTGGTCTGGATTCAACAAAAATGTTTTATAAATTTGGTGAGGTATGCACCACTTAAAAAAATTCTTTAAATGAAGGGCCACTTGGTTGTACACTTTTTAAAATACTCTAAGTGAAGGGTGATTCCCCACCTAAGAAAGGTTTTTTTTCCCATTGTTAAACAGCCTTGTTTTCACATTCTCATTCAGATTCTTGTGTTTTCTACATATTGATTCTAGACTGATCTCATGGAACAATAAAAATGAAGTTTTTCTGCCCCTGCTGCCTGGCAATTCTTCATTTGTCTTCTCTAAACTAAAATACTCAGTTTATCAGCTCTTCCACAATGGGCATAGTCCTTAGAATTCTCTCTCTCCTGATTATTTTCTTCTGTGTTGATCCAACTTTTCAATGTATCCTATAAATATGAAGCTTAAAACTAGTTCTATTATAAAATAGTTTAAACTGGGACACTCAGAAGGTGTTTATGAGATTTCTTACCCCCAAATCCCATGGACAGATATAAAAATAGACACTGAATAGAGCATGCATCATTCTGTAACCCTTGAAACTCCATGTATTTGTTCTTTCTCTGTCTCTACTGTATGGTTTCAGTTAAAAAAAAACCCACCTCAGAGATTATTGAAAATGTGTTCTGAGAACCTTGAGAGAAACTCATATACTAGACATCCATAGTAAAATAAGAGCGTGCATGTTTCATTGAGGCGTAAAATTTATTAGTCATTCCCCTTCACAGATATAACTCATATTAACCCTATTTGAAAGTTATTACTTTTCTCTCTCGTGATTTTTTTATACACACAATATATCTCTATAATTTTCTTTTTAGCCTTGGAAAGCTACACTGAAAAGCACCCAATATTCTCCCCTTTATAGGTGGAAAAGGTGTTTATATTCAATTATATGTTAGAAGTCAGAATTCATAGAACTTTACCCATAAGTGAAATCTCACATCATTCCCTCTACTTACATTTTCTCTACCACATTCTTCATAGTTTACAGGAACCCTGGAATCCTGCAAATTCAACCAGTATTGGTGAATTTCCCCACATGGCTCCCCAACTTTCAGAGACTCCAGTGGTCTCATGGTTTTATGAAAATGAAAGTGGGTGCTTCTAGCACTTACACATGCTCAGAAAAGAGTGAAGGAAGGCTGCATTTTAACGTTACCAAATAGTGAACATTTTCATCAGATTCTAAAATCATGGAAACCAGGGACCATCTATGAGGCTCCAGAGGTTAGGCAAGTATCTGGCCTAAAAAAAGTGTTTAAAAAATTATTGTTGACAAAGCCAAGAATGGAAGGCTGTGAGTAGAAAGTCTAAAACCAAGGACACAAAAACAAAATCTACAGCAGCAGTTAGAATTGGCTGAGAATATGGGAAGGGATATAAGAGACAATCTTTTGTTAAGATTGGAAGACAATCTTTCAATGGCCTTTGCTTAATTAAATAGATGCAGTGTGGATTAAAAAAAGAATAGCCTTTTTTTGTTAAAAAGTCCCTAAATTTAAGCCTTGCCATTTTCTAGGCATTTGAACATGGACATAGTAACACAGTGAGGAGTAGCAATTATGAATAAAAAGGAATAATGACCGTTTTCTAGACAAGTACTGGTAGTCCTTGATTTTTAAAATTCTACATAACAGAGTTCCACATTTATTTTTTAGGTGGAGTTCCCTGGAGTTCTGTTATAATGGATCACTGTTTTTTATAATTACAAGGCTGGCATGTCAAGTGAATACAGAGCTTTGTGACTAGCAGATAGAATGTAGTAACCAACATGGCCTTAGACACTAGAGCAAGCTAAAACAATTGTAAGTATAGATCTGTGAAGTAAGACTGTTAATATAGTTTGTTTTAGGAATAGTTCAAACTGAGATCTGTATTCATCTCACTCTTTATTTAAGTGTTTTAGAGGCCATTGATTTCATGACATGTACCGTACAGAGAAATAAGACTGGATAGAGCAGTACTATGTACCTGATGCATTTTTTATGGTGTGCTTACTATGGGCACTAAAACCTTGACTTAACCATTAGAAGGTATATAGATCTCATTCAAAGTAGGTATCTGATAGTACTTATAGTAACCACAGATTTCTTTAATTTGTGATTCAAAAAAAACAAGTTTATGTATTTATTTTTGAGAGAGAGAGAGAGGCAGAGAGAGAGAGAGAGAGAGGCAGAGAGAGAGAGAGAGAGGCAGAGAGAGAGAGAGGAGAGAGAATCCCAACCAGGCTGTTAGCACAGAGCCTGATGTGGGGCTTGATCCCATGAGATAATGACCTGAGCTGTAATCAAGAGTGGGATGTTTAACTGACTGAGCCACCCAGGTGCACTTTAATTTGTGACTTTTTGCAGAATGCAAAAGAAATCCTGTATTATGTGATTAATTGAAGCCTAATTATAAACAACAACTATAATTAATATATCTTAGGGTTCTGATAAAATTTGTAATTTATTTTAAGAGACATGAAAGTCATTTTCTAAATTTGATTCTGGTCTTGTTTGAATATCTTTTTCTTCTCTTGGTTTACTTCAGCCTTCTGAACTGGTTTTGTTCTACTCCCTTATATATTGTGATGTTAACAGTTTTTATTTTTTACCTGGGCTCTAATTTTCAGTCTCTACTAACGGACATACTCAAAGTGCACCCTTTATCACTTTTGTGAATTGTTAGAGATGATTGCCTTCTTCTCTAAGTTTGCTAGAATTCTTGTTTCTAGTGTATATACTGCCAAAATGAATTTCCTCTCTGCTCACAGGGCACCCTCTTTTTCTCTAATCTGACCAGTATAGTCGTTATATGTGCTGCATTCTTTGCTGTACTACACTTAGGAGAGGTATTTTGAACATTTGAAAATGTTCTTTTCATTTTCCTGATTGGGGTCCAAGATGCAAAAGCATTCTTTTATTTGCCTAAGAATTACTTCTTTCTGTTGACATCCTTACTCATACCCAAAATACAGCAGATCAGAGGATGCTTCTGTGAAAATTTTTTCTAATTAGTATTGTGAAAGTTGTACTCACTATAAGTAAGCCACCATAGGCTAGATTATACTGCATTGCAAATGAATCTCAGTGGCTTAAATTAATAAATGCTATATATCCATTCTTGTTGACCAGGGGCTCTCCTCTTTCTAGTTACTTAGAGCTACTGGCTGACAGAAGCACCATTTAAATAATGCTTTTGTAATTGCCAAGTTAGGAAGGAAATGTTGCAGATTGCGTGCTGACACTTACAATTTCTGCTTCAAAGTATTGCATGCCACTTCTATTTGTATTTTGCTGCCCAAAGCCAGTCACCTGACCACTTGGCCACTTCATATCAAGGAGCAAGTAAGGTAGGATCCACAAGATGTGTAGAAGTGGAGAGAACCAGATAGTAAAAATTATAACCCTAATAGCAGATGAGAGATCGAAAGCCTAGTGAGGGTAAGCAACATACTCAAGATCATCCAGCTATATTAATTATCTCAGCAGCAGTGACAGGACAGGATCTTGAATGAAAATTTCTCGTGGCACACAACTTATGTACTTCGTGACTGAAATGGGCCTGATAAAGTCACCTGCTTCTTAAATGGTGAGCTGGAGGAGAACAATAGCAACCCAAAATAATAGTTCAGGGATGCAGTGATATTCAATAATGTAGTCAAATAACATGCTATAACTGTGGCTTGCTGGAAAACAAGTAGCAAATGGGCTAGTTTGCACACAACGTCCAAAGATGAGTAGAGATTTCTGAACAAAACTTTTAGCTGTCCATAATACTCACAGGGAGAAGCCAAAAGACGACATGCGATGCAAAAAGCAGGTGCAGTGGGCTATCACAGAATTGTTTTCAAACGAATAGTAAATAAGAATGACTCTATGTTATGCCTCTTTTTTCCATGACCCCACCAGTCCCTCCATAGTAATCAGGAACCACTGTTCAGAATCCACTGCACTTTCCCTGAGGAAGAAGGATCACAGTCTATAGAGACTGTCTTTAACATATTGCCAGGAGCACACATTCCTCATAATGATACCATTAGAAAAGATCATGTAACAATGAGTATAACCTTAATTAAAATCTTTCCTGTTGTTAATTCTATAGTCAAAATGCAAAAATTAATAGCATTTTCTGTCACTTTTAATGATCTTTAGAATCTTTCCAAACTCTTCCTTTCTTCCTTCCTTTCTTTCTTTCTTTCTTTCTTTCTTTCTTTCTTTCTTTCTCTCTCTCTCTCTCTCTCTCTGATGATGATGAATCAGATTAGACTTGCTAGAGTAGAAATGTTTACATTTCCTAAGAAGCTGTATGTTTCCCTCAATATTGGATGTGACATACTTGCCCTATAATATATTCAGGTGGAATTGAATTCAAACTTGAAATGTGTTTACTTTTATATTCATTACAGAAGCCTTAAAGAAGTTTGGCATCCACAAGAGTGCATTTTCATCTCACTAGATGGAGAAAAATTATTCCTAAAAAATGTCACCTCCTCTGCTTGATTTGAAATCACACCTTTCAGAAGTTCAGTTTAAGTTCATAATTATCAATGGATATTTTAAAAAAAGTAGCCAGTTGATTTGGCTAGGAATCAAGTCTTTCTAATTTACTTACTCATTACTATTTTTACACAAGCTTAAGTTTTTAATTTTTAAGTGTTTATAGAAACTGGAGATTTTTTTTTTCATGGTACAAAGATTATTTAGATAAAAGCTGAAACATTTAAAATTGTAATATACTCAAGCATATCATTTGTATCACACTTATTCATGTTTAAAATGCTCTGACATCGTGATGATTTTTCTAACAAAGTTAAACTGAATAATATTTATATCCATACATTTAAGTTTAGACGAGGAATAGTGGGAGGTCTGCTTTCTTTTTGTCTGAAAACTTTTTTATATATTAATATATATATATGTGCCTTTTTATATATTAATACAAAATGTACTTTACTATAGATGATGCAGTTTTGTAATAGTCATTTGTAAAGCGATTCCAGTTGGTCTATTTCAGAGTATACAGCATCAGTTTTCTCTGTTCTTTCAAGATCAGTTTTGAGCACTCTTTTAATTACACATTGCTGTGCTATAAACCACCTTAGAACTTAGTGGCTTAAAACAACAAACACTTTATTATTTATGATTCTGTGGATCAGAAATTCAGGCGGAGCCCAGTGGGGATGTCTTGTCTCTGTATCACTTGGTGTTAGCTCAGGTAGTTCAGCTGGTGTTAAAGGATCCAAGATGGCCTCAGTTAGATATCTGGGACCTTGGTGCCGAATGTTGGCAGGGCATCTCAATTCTTTTCTGGATGTCTTGCCTCTTTATGTCTCTCATCTCTCATCTTTAGTTGTTTTGCCTGAGTTTCTTCACTTGACAGGTGAATTCTTAAGGAACAAAAACAAAAGTTCCAAGACCTTTTAAGACTTAACGCTCCTCATTGCAAAGTCACTTGCACCATATTCTCCTGGTCAAGCAAATCATGAAGATATCCTGAATTGAAAGAGAGTAGAAATAGATTCTACTGCTTGATGGGAGGGGTGGCATAGTCTCATTGCAAAGGGGCACATGGGAAAGGAGCAGTTGTAGCCATTTTGGGAAACAATACACCACAAACAGAAATGAATGAGTTACATTTTTAAGGCTACTACTATATACTCCTTTGCCCAAATTAGAACCTTTATTATTTGCTGTATGAATGTCTATATCTTTGTATTTCTGTTTGGGAGCTTTTGAATGTCTCATGTCTCAGTAAATTGAAGTGAACACTTTATCATCCTCTCTTTCGAATCTTTGGCAGTTTGATGTGATTTGGAGTATGCTTTATAAAATGGATGAGTGTAGGGACATGATTAGCAGTATCAGAGACGTTCTTTCACCAGATACATCTTGAATACTCTCTGTGGTTAAGTTGCAATTCCAGACATTGTATATACAAATAAAGATGGATAAGAGATGTTTTTTATTGCATGGTATTTGACTTATTGGTCACAGCTTTTCACTCCCTTGAATTGATTCTATGCATTCAAAGCCTTGTCTGGGGCTGATAGGGGTGGGATGTATTTCCCCGGCCCTCTGAATTTGAGTTTGTCTATGTGACTTGCTTTTAGTAAAAGGAAGAAAGTATAGCACAAAATGTGCTTGTGTAGTGGGGCTTGACTTATTTATTTCTCTTCCATGATTATGAGTAGAAACTGGACCTCAGAAGTAATACACACACATCTAAGCAAGGATTCAGGCCCAGCTGAATCCATGGCTTGAAGCAGAACTGGCCAGTGGAGCAAGGCCCCATCAGCCAACTACCAGGTGACCCACAGATCTGCAGAAACATGGTTACTGTTGTATACCTTTGACAATTTGTGGTTGTTTTTCTATATACAAAAGCTTCTTGAAACAAATAATGTGCCATTTTGTAGGGAAGACACATAAACAGAGAATTGTACTACAATGCAGTACATGTAGCAATAGAAATCGCTATGGAAGTATACCTACTCCATTTTTTTCGGGGAATGTGTGGGTAGTAGGGAGGCATGAGGAAGATGTCCTGGAAGGAGGTGACACAAACCTGAGTCTTAAAGAATAAAAGAAGGGATATGTAAGAGTTTACCAAGGAGGAGAAAACATCGTAGGCCAAAACGGAGTGTGAGCAAAGGGATAGGGTAAACCTCCAACATGGTGTGAAGACAGCTATAAAAGCAATTCATTGTAACTGTAAGCTTAGTAATTGGGACAACCCTATTTGCCGAGAGACCCAAACCCTTGAATTGGCTTTGCAATGGATTTTCATTCTGAGAGATTTACAGACTGCTAGTAACTAGGAGTGACATGAGCTTTGTTATTCTGGCTAAACATTGTAGAGTACATGCTCTACTAAAATTAATATGAGTAAAGTTTCATTGTTTCTGCCTTTACAAATAATGAATTTGTAATTTCAGTCAAGTATTTCAAATGCACGCTCAGTAGAGGCACAGATGGTAATTGTAGACATGACTTAAAGGAGGAAAATGGCCAATTGAATATTAACAAGTAACTTTACTGTTGGTATTTTATATACAAATTATAGGTAGTCCTCCTTTCAAATAGTAGTTAAAAAAAAAGTTTGTAAGTAACTATGTTGGATATCATTATAAAGTTATACCAGCAGGGAACAGTTTTTAGACCTATGGGTAATACGTTTGTTTCATAGGTAAAGTTGTCACATGATGCTTTTTTTATTAAATTAAAAAATATTTATTTATTTTTGGGAGAGAGAGAGAGTAGGGGAGGGATAGAGAGTGAGAGGAAGACACAGAATCCGGAGGAGGCTCCAGGCTCTGAGCTGTCAGCACAGAGCCCAACACAGGGCATAAACTCATGGACTGCGAGATCATGACCTGAGCCAAAGTCAGATGCTTGAACAGACTGAGCCATCCTAGCGCCCCAGTTCCTCTTTTAATTTTAGAATTGAAGGGGCCTTTCAACATCTTTTATTGATAATTTAGACCTTAATATTCTGGCCCTGCCATTTTTTAAATGTTTTTATATTTTAGAGAGATAGAGAGATCGAGAGAGAGAGAGAGAGGGAGGGAGGGAGGGAGAGAGAGAGAGAGAGAGAGAGAGAGAGAGAGAGAGAGAATGAGCGGGGGAGGGGCAGAGACAGAGGGAGACACAGAATCCAAAGCAGACTCAAGGCTCTGAGCTGTCAGCACAGAGTCCGACGCAGGGCTTGAACCCACCAATGGTGGGATCATGACCTGAGCCAAAGTCTGACGCTCGACCGACTGACCACCCAAGCACCCCTGGCTCTGCCATTTATTAGCTATGAGAATTTGGGCAAGTTTCTAACCCTGTCTGTACTTCGTCAGTAAAATGGGAAAACAGTTCTTACTGTATATAGAGTTCTTCTGATGACTAAATGAGATCTTATAACATGCTCTGTAACATATACCAAGCACCCTATAAATGTTAGCTACTGTTATTTTCATAATCACAATAATAACATAATTAATAATTACTATTGTTAGTTAATCTTATGGTTGAAGAAAGGAGAGGCCTGGAGAGTTTCAAGAACTTGGACAAAGGTGTATGCTTAGCAGCTTCAGAGCCTGAAAGAGATTTTGGTCACTGACTCCCATGTAGTGCTTTTCCCTGAAGGAGGCTGCCCTTCATACAAGGTTCTCAAGAAGTTCATGGTGAAGGTGAAGAGTGATGTGGAAAACCACCACACTGGTGAAACTAACTGCCTTTCAACTGAAAGGACATGAATTACTAAATGTCGATATCAAAAGGATTGGTAATTGTCCCCAAATGTATATATGTAATCAAACACAAACACACTAATTCAAATAATTGCATTATGATTAAACTTTTCTTTCTGGGAATTCTCCATTTACGATAAGCAATTTCACTTGCAATTTCAAAGGTTTTGGTCAAATTCCAACAAAAGAGGTAGAAAATTTTCACATCAGACTATCGGACCCCTTATTAAAGTTAAACAAAAAGAGCTGCTATTTAGTTTAAAGAATGTAGCTGTTTGGCACTTTCAATTTTATCCAAACGACTGCATGCAGCCCTACTTCAATTTCGTTATAAAAGCAAAATTAGAAAAGCTAAACATTAAATCTTATAAAGAAATATAATTTGATTCAGTGTCATTAGAAGCCAGTATAAAATAGAGGAGAATGTGGAGTTGGCTTAACTGCTTCCATGCTGAATAAAACATCAGCTCTTAAACCATTCACCTACACGCTCCCAGCTGTACCTGTCGAGACTCACTTTTACTCATTAGCTCAGTCATTTCATGGTATACCATTTAAGGATACATATGTCTCCTATTAGCAATAATGAAATAATGGGGAATGTGTGGTAATATGATAGCAAAATTCAGTAAAAATTCTATTTGAACTTAATTCTGTGGGATATGAACATAACCCACAAAGGAGTACTCTGATCTACAGTGAAGAATAATTTGCCTACCGCTCTGGTTTGCAATTAATGAAAAGTCCTCAGGAAATCCCAATTTCTGATTAAAGAGAGTTGATTATGATTAATGTATCCAAATTAACTGCCAAAAAGGAAGCCACCTCATAATTATCTACATTGTTCCTTCAGTTTTAAATTCCTAAGGCTACTCATATCTGTGCTTTTTTCTTTAATCCTTAAAGATATATATTTGGTTTTTAACTTTTTGATTAGCAAGACAACAATTGCCCTTTGTTTCTGTAGAAAATATTCAAGGTCTCATGAATTTTTTCTCCCCTTTCCATCCTTCTCTAGAAAATAGTGTAACTGGAGTTTTCAGCAAGTTTCCATAAACCAAGATGTCAACTTCAAATGTACTTGGTCTAACCTCACAAGCACGACTTCACTTGAGAGTACTTATTTTTCGCCATTGCACTGTGCTTCTTTCCATGGTACTTTGTTGAATGTTGGTGGAACAAAAGACATATTTCCAGACAGATATTGTAGGGAGGGCTACTATTTCATTTTTCTATCTAGTTCCCTAAGTAAATAAGTAAGTAAATTCATGCAGACCACATTTTTGTAGCATTATGTTTTTGCATTTTTCAGGGTATTTGCAAATATATATGTGGGAAATTTAGACACATTGGACCAAGGTCTGTTAACTGGATACTGTTTTAAGCTGGAAGCTTTCCAAGTATAGTATTTATGAAAGGGTCTATTTCTATTGAAATTACACATGTATTTTATTTTATTATTTCTTAATGATTATTTTGAGAGAGAGAGAGAGAGAGAGAGAGAGAGAACATGCACAAGTGGGGGAGGGAGAAGGAGAGAGAGAATTCTAAGCAGGCTCCAAACCATCAGCACATAGCCCCGTGGGGGCTTGAAGTAGAATTGTGAGATCATGACCTGAGCCAAGATCAAGCATTGGACCCTTAACTGACTGTGCCACACAGGTGCCCCTTGTAGACTACATTTAAAAATGTTATGGTATATATTGGATTTTTGCATAGCAATGAAAATATATCTATATATTTATTTTAGTGGCTGTATAGTATTGTCTTGCATAAAAGTACCATTCTTTATCTTGGTTCCATTGTTTTTGTGATTATAAGTAGAATTGTAAAGGACATCAGTATATAAACTGTCATGTAATTAAGTAATTATTTCCTTAGAAAATTATTTCCTTAGAAAAATTTCCTTAGAAAATGTTTTAAAAATTGAATTTCTAAGTCACAAGATGTGCTTTAAAATATTTGTAATGGAAAAATGTTTCTGAAAAAGGATGTCCTAGTGGGTACGACCAACAGTAGTATATGAGTCTCCATTTTTTTTTTTTTTTTTTTGAATGAGAGCATGAGCAGGGAAGAGGGGCAAAGGGAGAGAGGGAATCTTAAGCAGGCTCCATGCTCAAGTGCAAGTCTCCATTTCTTTCTTTTTTTATTTTAATTTTTTTAATGTTTATTTTTGAGAGAGACAGAGACAGAATGAGTAGGTTGGGGGCAGAGAAAGAGGGAGACACAGAATCCAAAGCAGGCTCTAGGCTCCGAGCTGTCAGCACAGAGCCCAACGTGGGGCTTGAACTCACAAGCTGTGAGATCATGACCTGAGCTGAAGTTGGATGCTCAGCTGACTGAGCCACCCAGGCGCCCTTCTTTTTTTTTTTTTTTTTTAAGTTTATTTATTTATTTTGAGAGGAAGAGAAAGTGCGAGTGGTGGAGGGGCAGAGAGAGAGGGAGAGAGAATCCCAAGCAGCCTCTGTGCTCAGCATGGAGCCCGATATGGGGCTCGATCCCACAGCTGCAAGATTATAATCTGAGCCAAGATTATAACCTGAGCCAATGTCAAGTTTAACCAACTGAGTCACCCAGGTGCCCCAAGTGTCCATTTCTTACTAGCCTTACTAATAATTGAGATTATTTCAAACATTTGACAGTTTTTTAGGTTTGACATCTCTTTGTTGCTTTATCATTCAGCTGATTATAGGTTTACTATTCCCTTATTACTTTGCAAGAGATCTTTACTTTCCCCTTGTCTTTTATAATATTGTAAATACTTTTTCAGTTTGATGTTTATTTAAAATTTGTGTTTCTATTGTTTTCTGCCATCAGTATTTATTTTATTTTTTAAAAGCTTTCATTTTTATTTATTTTGAGAGAGAGAGAGAGAGAGCACATATGTGCATGAGCAGCAGAGGGGCAGAAAGAGAGAAAGAGAGAGAATTCCAAGCAGGTTCTGTGCTGCCAGCACAGAGCCTGACGTGGGGCTCATTCTCACGAATTGTGAGATCATGCCATGAGCTGGAATCAAGAGTCAGACATTTAACCAACTGAACCACCTAGGTGCCCTTCTGCCATCAGTATTTAAAATGCTTGCATTCTCAAGTCTACCAGCTATTTCTAGTTATCTTCAAAAAAATTTTTTTAACGTTTATTTATTTTTGAGACAGAGACAGAGCATGAACGGGGGAGGGTCAGAGAGAGAGAGAGACACAGAATCTGAAACAGGCTCCAGGCTCCAAGCTGTCAGCACAGAGCCCGACGTGGGGCTTGAACTCACGGACCATGAGATCATGACCTGAGCCGAAGTCGGACGCCCACCCGATGGAGCCATCTAGTGGCTCCATCTAGGCGCCCCATCTAGTTATCTTCAAATTCCGTTATTCCCAACTGTACTTTCAAATTCAGTTTTATCTACTTCATTCCAAAACTCAGTCTGATCCATGGTGCAGAGTATGCAACTTGCAAATGTAGGCAGTCAGAAATATGGTGCCCTTCACAGGCACAAAGAAGTGGTATAAATGGGAAAGTGTGCAAGGGACAGGTGTCATTTCTTTGTAATTGCACAAACACATTTCAGGCATAGGAAATCTTAAAATTTTAATATTGATGAAAACTATAAACTTAAATGTAAGCTCTAAGCATTCATAGTTAGAGAAACTCAAAATGTTACATCATTTGAATTGGAAGCTGATCCCAGAAAGTGATTACAGTGGAAATGGCAAGCAGTGTGGCACAACAAGGAAGATTATTGGATGAAGAAGACAGATCTGAACGAGAGCAGGATAGAAGCATCATGCTTAGCTGTTCTTGGCAAGTGTTTCACCTGTTTCCTGAATGGAACCTGAGTAAAAAACAACACGCATGCAGAATATAGTATGTTAAATCTACTGTATTTACAATGTTTTTATTTCCTAGTTCATAAATGATACCATTTTTAGTCCAAGATATCCAGTATCCAATATTTTATTCCAGATATCCAGTGATTCTTAATTACTTTATCTTTTTTTTTTTTAACATTTACCTATTTTGAGAGACAGAGCATGAGCAGGAGAGGGGCAGAGAGAGAGAGAGGGAGAGAGAGAGAGAGAGAGAGAGAGAGAGAGAGAGAGAAGACACAGAATCCAAAGCAGGCTCCAGGCTCTGAGCTGTCAGCACAGAGCCCAACGCTGGACTCAAACCCACGAACCATGAGATCATGACCTGAGCTGAAGTTGGATGCTTAACCAGCTGAGCCACCCAGTGGCTAACAAATTATTTTATCTTGATTAACTCTGTCTTAAAGAATGCCTCTGAGTATTATTACGCTATAAATATCTAGGAGGACCCCACCTGTTATTAGAACTTGTATTTTGGTGCCCAGAGTTTGTTAAATCAGTAAAAAGCACCAATTATAGAAGTCTGTTTCTGCCAGGGTGGGCTGTATGTGGCATAAGCACAGAGTTAAGTATCTGAGGAAGAAATGCAAACAATGTTTAATGCATATTTGTTCACATTTTATTTTCCATGTTATGATTTGGAGATGCACCATTCACATATCCATAAAATACTGAAGACTGTCAGGAATAGCTAATGTACACCCTGAAGATGTGATTTTGTCACCCAATAAAGTGCTTGCTATTATGTCCCCAGAATTGCCATTATTTCTAAAATTTTAGAAATCAATCTGGTATTGATGATTACTTCTCAAAAAAAGTGGATAGTCATAAATAAATTATTCCACTACTAGAATTAATTGGATGATAATGAATAATGGGTAATTTCAAAGTCTGCTTTGTAATGTATTCACTGAATCAGTGTTACATCTGTTACCGAAATAAGCTAGAAATATCTACTTAATGTAGCCACCTATTTTTTCCTGTTTTTATCTTATTTTATTTGGAGAGGGAAAATGTCAATGAATAAGCATCTGTAGCCTCATTAACGAGTCACTGTCACCAGAGATTACTGAAGAGGAAATGCGGGAACCTTTTTTTGCCTCAGTTTCTTCATCTGTAAAAATGGGAATAATAATACCAACCTTATAGGATTGTAATAAGGATGAAAGTGCTTGTAATGTTGATGGACACTTAGCAAATACCAAAAATATTAGTAACTATTTTCTTTGTCATCGTTGGCATTGTTGTCATCATCGTTGTCATCATCGTCATCATTATCATCACTTTTATTATGGTTCTTCATAAAGCAGACCTGAAACTAAAGGTTAAGAGTGAGCACTCAATTGGGGTGTGTGACCCCAGAGATACAGGCAAGAGTGACAGGGAAAGGAAGCAGAGGCAGTACAAGGATATCTTATCAAGTTGACTACTGCTACAGGAGATCGGTTTCTTGATCCTACAAGACAACCTGGGAAGCAGTATAAGCTGTGCCTTGATATTCTGTGTAGGCAGGGGAGGGGATAGAGAGCATATCTTACTGTCTTCCACTCTTGATTGGTTAATGTGTGCCCTGAGAGCGTTGTTAACCACCATATACTTCCACCTTGTATGAATGTGGGCAACGAGCAGATTTCAGTGGGATCGCACCAACTGAAGCCCTTGGGTAAGGAGGGAGGAGACATATATAGACCTGAGACAAGGTGCTGTCAGGATGCACCTACAGGAGACTGGACAGAGTTTATACAGGCTGTTGCTGCCCAGGGCATAAAACCCAGATGAGACCAAGACAATTCTCTGTGATCCCTAGGAAGTTGTTGATAAAATCATCGTCATCGTCGTCATCATCATCATCATCATCATTATTGTCATTGTCATTGTCTTGATCATCATATACAACCATCACCTACTTCTAATTACCAGAATTTACCATTGTTTAAGAAAGAATCACAATGGATGAAAGACCAAATTGGCTTAGGTGAGTTTTTTTAGCAAAACAAATTGCTTTTGATGACATACTCTTCTTTGCTCTTAAAACATCTGGATGGTCCTGTCCTTTCTCGCTTCTCAAGTTGCCTTTCTTATCTGTCTTCTTTCTCAGAGCCACCATTCTGGTGCCAGAATCTATTACATCATATTTCAGACATGTTTATCCTTCCTGAGTTCTCTCTGCCCACGGTGCCTCTGGTAGTTAATTCTATATACTGTCACTCAATTGCATTTCCTAAAATACAGATTTTTTCAATTAAACAAGATGCAGTTGACCCTTGAACACTTGAACAACATGGAGGTTAGGAGCAGCAACCCCCCGCAGTTGAAAATCCACATAGAAATTTTGACTCCCCAAAACCTTAGCTACTGTTGACTAGAAGGCTTACCGATAACTGATGAACACGTTTTGTATGTTGTATGTATTATATACTGTTTTCTTACAATAAAGTGAGCTAGAGAAGAGGAAATGTTATTAAGAAAATCATAAGGAAAAGAAAATACATTTGTAGTACTGTAATGTAAAAAAATCTTCTTGTAAGTGGACCTATGCAGTTTAGACCCATGTTGTTCAAGGGTCAGCTGAGACTATCTACCACCTGGCCTTAAACTGCTTACCAGCCTTGGTAGTTTTTCTGGTTAAGCAATGTAATATATACCCTTCGTTCTCTGGAACACTTGTGAATTTCCCAAAATAAAGCATTGGTGTATGCTGTTCCATCTGTCACATGACTTATGGTTCTGTGAGGAAATAAGTCCTAACTTATTTTGTCTGAGAACACCTTGGATCTTGCCTTGTTCACAAAATATCTAATTTTTCCCAGGCCAACTTCTGCTCTCCAATCTATAAAAATCTATAAACTGCTCAGAGCACTTACTGTTGGTATCATTTATTTCACATTCATAGACATACTGATTTATGGCATATCTTCTGTTATTATTTGAGCTATTAATTTAATAGCTATTCTTATATTGAAAGGTAATGAATTTAGTTTTTTCTTCATGGATAAGGGCCCGTGACTTAATTTTCTTAGTAACTCCCACAACATAACATAGTGCTTCTGTGTAAAATTTGGTATTTCTCATGTCAGTAGGCTTCAGAATTTCTCAGCCTTGACACTATTGATATTTTGTGCTGGATAAATCTTTGTTATAGAGGGATGTGCTGTGCATTCATTATAGGACAGTTAGCAACACCCCTGGCCTCTGGTTTCAAGATCCTGGGACATGCCCCCAGTTTATGACAGCCAAAATGTTTTCAGACATTGCCAAATGCCCTTTGGGGGGGCAGTATTTGCTCCTCATTGAAAACCAGTGGGTTTCATGAAAAAATAGTGAAATTAGCATAATGTGGGGTTGGTCCAAGAGAAGCAGTATTTATTCCATTTAGAGATGAGTTGACTGTACTTCTCTTAGTAAGATTTTATCAGGGTGTTAGTGCCTTTTCTGTCTTTAATCTTCTACACAAGATTGAATGGTTGTCATTTCTGTTCTTTCCCAGGTTCTCTTCTTTTCTCTGGATCACCTAAGTTGTCTTCATCAAGCTGTTTCATCTTAATTAAAATTGCCTATCACCTACACTAATCTGTTCCCTAGCAGCTTTGTTGGAAATGGATTTGAAGGGAATATAAAACCAATGTATCATAGTATGTTATATTATTTGTTATACCTCACATCTAACCAGTCATCAAGTTCTAGCAGTTTTATTTCCTAAATCTCTTTCAAATCTTTTAACTTCATTGTTATCAAATTGCTCTATTTCAATCTACCATCATGTCTCATTGAGATTGTTGCCCTACTTTTTGGCCCTGGTACTTCTGTATGGGAACAATAATCAGATATTATCCATCAGGAAGAAGAGGTATCTGGGGGGCTTGTCTTAAAGCTGCACTTTCTTAAATTTTTATTTACATTTTAAATTAGAGATATAAATATAGAGATGTTTTCCAGAGAGGTATTTACTAAAAATTTACTAGGAAAGTATCAATTGTCTACATAAAAGATTATTATTAGTAGTATTTGTGACAATGGTAATAACAGGTAATAGTTGTAAAATCTAGATAACAACTGGATAATAGTTGAAGTAACTTTATTTAAAGTGAATAGTGGGAACAAAGGGTTGACGGAAATCAGCTACTCCTTGGTGTCACCATGGATGATTTGCCTTCCAAACTGCCATTTGAATGTCCACATCCACCTCATCATTCACTCCTTATTTCTCAGTTCTGGCCCTTTGGAGGGCTTAGAGGGGATGGGAGTCATGCCGTTTTGCCTGGGAGACCCCCCCCCCCACAAATGTGAAAGTAGATCGTCATCACACTAGTCTTATTATGAGATGTAATGACCTGGGGTGCTCTGTGAATTTTTTAATGAGCTTTATAATATATTTTGAATAGCACTATTTTATGCAGTTGATCTTTTTATAAGTGTGTGAAAGTGTTGATATTTTTAATGGAAATATTTATTTACTTAATTGAAGCATAGTTGACACACAATGTTACATTAGTTTCAGATGTACAACATAGTGGCTTGACAACTCTATGCATTATGCTGTACTCACCACAAGTGCATCTACCATCTGTCATCATGCAAAGCTATTATAATACCACTGACTGTATCTCTTGTTGTACCTTTTATCCCCATGATTTAGGACTATTCCATAACTGGAAACCTGTATCTCCCACTCCTCTTCACCTGCTTTGTCCATCTCCCTGTCTCCTTTCCTTCTGGCAACTATCAGTTTGTTCTCGGTATTTATGGGTTTCTGCTTTTTGTTTGTTTATCCACTTGTTTTGTCTTTTAGATTCCACATATAAGTGGAACCATATGGTATTTATATATCTCTTATGACTTATTTCACTTAGCATAATATCATCTAGGTCCATCCATGTTGTTGCTAATGGCAAGATCTCATCTGTTTTTCATCTTGTGTGTGTGTGTGTGTGTGTACCCCATATCTTCTTTATCTTTAATGGAAATATTTAAAAGCATGCCCCATCTTTTCTAAAAATGTTTGGTATTTAAAAAATATTCTCTTATATGCTATTAACAGGAGATGTGCCTTATTAGAAATGGCTGCATTAAATGTTAGAGGTATTTCTCTGTAGAATTTATTGTGTGACACAGTGGTGATGGTTCTGATCTTTTCATATCTCTGAAATCATGATGGGCCTCCCATCTCAATTTTCCTCCATCTGTGTATCCTATAATTTTTAGTCTACTCTTCCAGGCTGTTTTAGCTGTAGTGCCCCCTAAAGCAGAGCTTCACATGAGAGCTTGTATATAGGCAGTTTATTTTGGAACGTGATCCCAAGAAACAGACCTAAGGACTGGAAAGAGTAAAACAGGGGAAGAGAGAAAGTCTGTCCAAGCATGCTTCACTGATCTAATCACCTCTGTGGGCAACTGGAACTAAGTCCTCCTGGGGACCTTTGAGGAACTGTGTCAGATCAACCTTAAGCATATTCAGCTGAGACATGACAGAGGAGAGTGTCAGGGAGTGTTCATCTACCAGTTTCCTTCTTTCCTCATTGGTCAAGGATTGACCTTGTAGTGTTAGTGCCTTCATACCTCAGGTTTGTGCATGTGTCAGATGGCTTAGTGGGTGGCAGCAGTAATGCCCCAGGGACGGAAATGAAGGATACAAGAGGTAGCTGAATCATTGGCTGTCAGGTTACAAATGCTTGCAGCTGATTGTATAGAAATGACTGGAGTAAAAAGATGGGTTGTAAGAACGTAAGATGAGGCCTCTTCGGTATCCATGACACAGGCCTTAGCCATGATCATGATCTTCATAACATCAAAGAAGTAAACAGATTGACTGTTATCATTCACACTTGGAAAGCACTTACTTTACTGTAACTTGTTGATGGTCCTTAAAGAGAAAAATATTAACATCATCGTTTGTCTACAGTAATGGATTTGTGAATTTATGTAAATTTATAATTTAATATGAAATGTTTGTCAGCAATCAAAGATATAGTAATCTGGCATTGTTTGGAGTTTTAGTAAGGGAAGAATGCAGTATAAGGAACCTCCCCAAACAGAAAAAAAATGGAAGTAGAATTCCACTCTCAGTTAGCTTGCAGTAGACCAAAAGAGACCATTACTCTGTTGTCATGGGACAACATTGACTAAACTAAGAGGTCATATTTTTTCCATAAAATTATCAAAGAGTTGTGGAAGCAGAAATATCTAAATGTGATAAAATGCAGAGAAGACTGCTCCCTTCTTAAGTGAGCAGAGAATGGGAGCTACTTTCACCCTTAGCATATTTATTGCATCTGGGTACCCAGGCAGTCTGAAGAATATGCTTGACATAGGTAGAGAAGCTTTGCTGGGAGAAGAAAAATCTGTTCAGACTTTTATTAGGTGCACATGGGCTGGCATGTGGCTTAGAATCTGGAAGAGTCCCAGGCTTAGGGATCCCCAGACTCAGGAATTCCTGAGTCCCTACAAAATGGTGATATGATTATGTTTTTTTCTCTGCTTAAAGTAATTCAACTCAAACTCCCAACACTTAGATTATAATGTCCTTTTATATTTGACCCCTTCTTACTTCTCCATGTTTACACTCACATTTCTTACCCCAACGATAATGAACTACAACTAGATGAGACATGTCCTATGATACATATCCTGTGGAGTGCACAGCTCAAGAGAAAAGAAGCCCATGTGGGCTATAATGTCGGAGATTCTCCCCAGAGATGCAATATGGAAGCCCTGACTTTAGATTTATAAACATGTCTCTTTGCTCTCTCTGGTATGGTGTCAGTGACTTCTCTCCATCTGGAGCTTATTACTCTTCTTTGGCCAATTCTTATTCATATTTTAGAGCAATGTATAAATCTCTTCTTCAGGGGTATTTTTAACGCTTTAAATCAGGATTAAATATTTATTTATGTGTTTCTACATACCCTGAATGCCCCCATCATAGTCCTTAGACTATTCTTTATATAAATGTTTGCCCTTCTGTTTTCCACCAACCCCTGAGCTCTGTAAATATAGAATAGTTTTCTTTCTAATCACTGTTGTAGGTGAAGAACTTAGCATGGTACCTAACAAATCTTAGGGGATCAGTAAATACTTCCTAAATAAATGTATGAATGAATCTTGTGATCACATTTGGTACATTGAAGTTCATAGATGAAAAATAGAATAAATTACAAAGACATGCCATACAAGTTTTCCCCAATAATCACATTTTAAATTAATATGAAATAATATAGATCATAGACAATTGGAGCTCAGTGTTTGGAAATCTATGAGGACAACATTAGGATTCTACAGAGGGGACTCCCCCCGCCTCCATGTTCCAAGGTTAATGCATTATTAAGCTTATACTCGACAGAAATAGTTCTAGAGCTTACATTTTCTGGTTCTTGGTTTAATGGTTTTGAACTGTGATTTGTATCAGCTTGTGCAGTTTATAGTTCCAAGGATGAAGTAGGGCCCACGGTGACTTGTTGCCTTTTTTTTTGACCTGGAGGCAGAAGAGCAAATATGGAAGAGAAAATGAGGATAGCAATTTTATTCTTTTCATTCTCATATTAGGGGAAAATTGCTTTAATACTGTTTTGTATTTGAATTTTCTGGAGTGTCTCTAGCTAAGGGAATAAAAAAAGATGGTTTTCCAAAGTTAAGAAGGTTTCAAAACACCCTATTAACCACTAAAATAGTTTCTTTTTGTTGTTACCAAAGGTTTAGCACTAGCCTTTGCTCCCACACTATTTCTTCTTCCTCTTCCAGACATTTTCCCTCCTTCCTCTCCCTCCATCCTTCCCTCTTCCTTCCTTCCTTCCTTCCTTCCTTCCTTCCTTCCTTCCTTCCTTCCTTCCTCATTTTCTTTATAGTTAGGGTTACCTGTTTTAAGTAACACTAAATTGGATCCATGGGTCATTTTCTAGTTTTTAAATTGTTGCTATAGTTTTTGTTAAAGACTTTGTTCTTTGGACTCTTGTTATCCTAAGAAGCTGCTAGTAGTGTGTCTTCTAATGTAGAAGAATGTAGAGAATGTAGAGAATGTAACCTAATGTAAAATTTCCCATATTGTTTAAATCTGTTTTCTAAAAGTTTTGGTTTGTATCTCTCTCAAAAAGAAACGTTTGAGCAAATATTCATCTTGTAATATAAATACATTTAAAAGTTAATAACATGTACCTTGTAAATCTAAATATCAAATATTAATAAAGCTTGATTACTGACTTTTAGATAAATATTAGAAGTTTTAATATATTCTTCACATACCTCATGGCCTCTCTTGCATATCTTCTGGGGTGTGTGCCTCACATTGGATTTAGAAGCTGGTGTACTTTCACTTACAGTTTAGTTGTTGATTTTTCCTTCTGATAATACTGTGTGTAGAATGATGAGGAGAATTCCTATGTAACACCCTTTTCTACTTTATTGCCTATTAAAACACTTGATATAACTTGGTACATCAGATGATTCTAGCATTGAGGTGAAATTACATAGAGGGTTTGAGTAAAAATCTCACCATTCTGAGTTGCTTCAAAATAAATTCAAGATTTTTCTTAAATATCCATGAAACAATTAGAAATTGCAGAACTTTTTAAATGTTCATAACAATGTTTTAGAACCTCTGCTTCTATTAATACCATTAGGGAGCTGTGGCAATGTATAGCTTTCCTTGATAGACACATTTTTCTGGCTGGGAGAGCTGGAAATATTCCAGCATAATGATTTTCATATCTGTAGCATCCACCACTCAAGAATTAAAAAGAGACGAGACAGAGAGAGAGAGAGAGAGAGACAGAGAGATAAAAGGATAATTATTACAACATGTGTTTCAGATTTTAAAGACAATTAGCTGGAGACCTCAGGCTTTACTCTCACATTCAGCACACACAATTTTAAAATAATGCTTCATATTGGGTAAGCATTTTATACTTTATGAAGAACATGAATATTCATTGTTTCATTTGATGTTTACACCAATCATGTGAAGTAGCCAGGAATCATTATCTCAATTTTTCACTTGAAAGAATTGATAAAGAGGAGATAAATGACTTAAGGTTCATCCAGCAGATCTAGGTGGAACATACCCTCTAGTGCTCTGAGTTTTCCTTTTTTACAAAATTTATTTTTTTGCTTGGTAGCCTTTTAATTTGTGTGATTTATATGCCTATTTATGTAAATAAGATTTTCATAATGTTAATTATAATCATGAAAAAATTCTTAGCATACAAACTACTCTGTGTACAGGTGGAATAAATATTATCTGTAAGTCTGGGGCTGAGCTGATTCTCCATTATGAGGACCAACGAGTTAAAAGGAAACTTACTATTGTTTCTCTGAGTTCTGACTATAGTTACACCTTTTTGCATATCCACCTCTTAAAACTCACTTAGGGTGAAAGCCCCATGAAGCTTTGCTCAATATTCCTTCTGTATTTTAATAACAATAGAATGTAAATTTAAAACTAACAATTGGTTAAAATTTTTTCACTGGAATGATGACATTATAATATGTAACAAATAATGTTAAAGTGTGAAGTTGAATAGAAAAGTTTTATATCATCAAAAACTCAAGATGGTATTCTGGCTGGTACTCTAATTTGCCTGCCTTTGCAAAAGTAGACCCTTCTCCATAATAAAATCCTTAATTCATGGTCTACTTCAAACACAGTTGCAAGTGCATTTGAAGTCTAGAAAAATTATTTACTACCATGCATTTAGAATTGGTTAAATCCTTAAGGATTTGTTGTATTCTATGTCATCATCCAGAATATGTATTCACTTATATGTGTTTTCCTTTATTAGGTAGATCAGATAATTTAGTTTCTTCAGTACTTATTATGAGAATTGCAATAATATTGAATCTTTTTTTCAAGGATGCATAAAATATGCCTGTCAATTCTTTTAGTGAATTTTATTTATTAGCTTGTGATAGTGATTAGAATATATAGTAAGTGCTGGTCCAGTTCATAGGTATGAGAATAATGTTAAAGGGAGAGTCTTCTGGTAGAGTGATGGGGGAAAAAGCTAAATTTCAGTAGAACCGTGAAGTGTTGTCAGCATTTTAAGTCAAAATTTGATGAGTACCAGCTTCAGGACAAAGTATGAAAATGAGAAAGAGCAGGTGAATTGGAGATAATGAGTAGTGTCTTTTTCTCTTCTAAATAATATTTTAAACCTCTTAAAATAGGCCTATCCAATTTAGGTTTTTAGCCACACTTTCACAGAGTTTCTTTGTGTTACCTTTACTAACTGATCATTATGTAAACTATTACTCTTAATCCTCAAGGGAGGAAAATGTGAACTGTCCCTATGATTAGGGGCAATTGTGGGACTACTACAAAGCCCCACAAGTCTGTGTTCTGTGTGCACCTGGGAACTGAAAGAAAATGTCAGGTTTTAAAAATGTTATTTATTTATTTTGAGGGAGAGACAGAGACAGAGACAGAGACAGAGACAGAATCCCAAGCAAGCTCCATGGTCAGTGCAGAGTTCATCACAGGGCTTGATCCCAAAACCCCGGGATCGTGAGCTGAGCCAAAATGAAGAGTTGGTTGCTTAATGGACTGAGCCCCCCCGGCGCCCCCCCAGATGTCATTCTTATACGCTAAGAGCCATGTTACATTTTATGAGCTATTTTTCCTATGTAGTATCATATTATTATGTTAAAGTTCTGCAATTATTTATTTTTTCTTTTTCTTAATGTTTTATTTATTTTTTAGACAGAGAGAGGGAGAGACAGCGCAGGTGAGGGCGGAACAGAGAGAGAGAGGGAGACACAGAATCTGAAGCAGGCTCCAGGCTCTGAGCTATCAGCACAGAGCCCAACAGAGGGCGTAAGCTCATGAACTTAGAGATCATGACCTGAGCGGAAGTCAAATGTTTAACTGACTGAGCCACCCAGGTGTCCCTGCAATTATTTGCTTTGACAAAGGGATCCTGAAATTGTTGAATACGGTGTATTATATTCCTTTTGACAAAAATTATTATTATTTTTCATCACTAACACATTTCCACTATTAAAAATATAGAAGGAACCAGATTTGTTTTCTGGATTTTATTGCTGAAATAGGAAAACAGCAGTTTTATAGTGTGTAGTGTGCTGGTTCACGGGGTAGCTGGTGCTTTCCTGAGAGTAATTACTATCTGGCCACAAAATAGGGATCCTCTGGGTACTGCCAAAATACTGCGTGGACATGGGATGCCCTTGACAGGTGGGAGCCTTCCTCGCTAAGGCTCAATCAGAAGAGTCAGTGATTGGAGAAGAGTTTGAAGCTCTACGCTTTTTAGGTTTAGGTAACATTAGTGGAGATAGTGGGAGAATTTCAGAAAGACAGATGGATAGGTCTTCGCTATATTTGAAAGTTGCCTTAAGCGTGTTAGGCATAAAGGCTTGAAAGAGCTCAGCCCGGGGAAGTATTTTCCTCTTTATTCAATGTGTGTCCTCCTCATAGTCAGGTCCCTGAAATGACCTGTGAAATGTGGTTTGTCAGTATCATTAACTTCCATGATTGTGATATGGGTGGAACAGAAAGAGTATTTGTAATCTTTGGTAAACTTCATTGGTCTTCCATGAATGGAAAGCATCCTCACTTGGGTTGATCCATGTTTGTCTCTTTTATTGTTGCTTTATGACTACATTTAAAACTGATGCCTGGGGAAGGAGGATGGTGGGGAATGAGGAGGATTTTGAGTCTATTTTGTGGGCCCAAACCTGTAGGATGAGCAAAGTTTCGGTAATTGTGGTCCACTTTCCTTTTGGCTTGAAGTCCAGATCTCCAGTGGGTTTTTGTGGTATTCATTTAGGGTCAGAGTGACCTTGTTCTAAGATGGCTTCTGACATATTACATTTGACACCGTGTCTTGTACTTGGCAATTTTTCACCTGCCACGAAAAGCTCTGCCTTCATGCCAACGCCGGACCTTGAGTTTCAAACCAACGGGATAACGGTTGGCAGCGGCTATAGTGACAAGCCAATTGTCTGCTTTGCAGAAGGTTGTCAAGAACTCTGATGACTAAGGGCTGGTCTGGAAATAGCTAGCATTGGCCATGGGCTGATTATAAGAATCACATCTTTGGAGGATTTCAATGGCCTAGAAGTTCCCTGCAAGCATGCTTTTTCCTTCATCAGAGCAAAACAAGTCAAAAGATATGAGCAAGGCACATGTGAGTAATACTCAGAAAGCAAAACAGGTTAATGTGTAAAACACTCCTGGAAAAGAAAAAAATCCAACTCTTTATCTTTTATAGCACATAAAAACATTTTCCACTTGGCAAATTGTGTTTCTTTAAAAATAGCATGGACTCCTGTGGTATGAAATTAGAAAAGAAAGAGGAAAGTAGTCTAGCATGCTTTCAGAAACTTATGAATTGAATTTTGCCTGTATGCTGAATCTGAAGATAGTTGTGTTTTTTTCTCACTAATGAAAAGGCATTATAATTGCTTGTCCCAACAATTCTTTTAAATAAAAAAAAACTATCCCTAAAAGAAATTAGGACAAAGTTTTGGCAAGAAGCAGTTGCTCCACTTTGTTGTTCTGTTTCTCAGAATGTATTGTTTTCCTATTAGAATAATGTCAACAAAAATACTGTCACTGCCTTACGTCAGTCCTTTCCTGCCATCTCTGTAACAATTTCTTTTCACTGGCTTTTTTAGTTATCATGATAGTAAGTTTTAAATAGTGTTAAAAAGCTTTTTATTATGGGAAATGTTAAACACAGAAGTAAAGAGGGCAGTAGAATGAATCTGCATTATCCATCTTCAGAGTTTTCCACTCGTGGTCAACCTAGTCTCATCTGAAGTCAGCCCTTCTACCTCTATTGGGTTGTTGGATTATTTTGAAATAATCCCCAAGTATAAAATTCTTTACTCCGTATTTATTTCAGTGTATGTATCCATAGAAGACACAGACTATTTAAAAATCCAACCACAATATAAATATCACACTTTAAATATTCTAAATATGAAATATCCACTCAGTGTGCACATTTCCCCACTTAAATTTTTAAATTGGTGTTTGAATCAGTATTCAGATGAAATCAACACATTGTATTTCTGAACATACACATTGCTATGTCCTGTAAATCTTGTATTAATTTCTAGGTTTCCTTGTTCTGTCTCTTTATTTTTCCCTTAGAGTTTATTTTTTGAAGATACTGAATCACTTTGTCCTTTGGAGTTTGCCACATTCTAGATGATGTTAATTGTATTCCTGTTGTGTCACATAATCTGTTCCTGTGTCTCCTATAATTTCTGAAAACTTGTGGTTATGTATAGAGCCTTATTTTGATTCAGGTTTGATTTCCTGGCAAGACTCCTTCAGAGGTGGTATAGTGTCCTTACATCATATACAGGAGATACGTAATTCTGATGGTTTGTCTTTGCATTACTAGCAGCCATTAATATTAATTTCTTAGACTCATTATAGATGGGTCATCTAATTTTATCAATGCCACTAAGTTTCTGGATATGTATGAAGATAGACATGGTAACATTTCCAATTGTTTGGATGTGTGAAGTCTGAGAAAAAGTAGGAATTAATGATGACTTCAAGGATTGGGCCTGAATAGGATTGAAGAAGAATAGGGTTGCCATCAACCAAGATGAGAAAGGTTTGTAGGTTGAGCAAGTTTTGTGGAGGGTGAGAGTAGAGTCTGGAGTTTAGTTGTGGACTTGTTGACTTGGAGATGGCCGTTAGATATCTGTATCATTCAGGGTTCAAGCAGAGAAGCAGAAACCATGTGTATATATAATATGTATATATATATTATATATATATATTCACTATATATATATTATATATATATAATATATATATACTGGGAAATACAGTGTATATATATTATGTATATATAATATATATATATACATAATATATATACACACACACACCCTGGGAAATACAGTCTAGTGTAGCCGGAATGTGTGTGTGTGTGTGTGTATATATATATATATGTATATATATATATATATATATATATATACATATATATATATAGATGTCCAGTAATGAGATGCATGAAGGGATTTTCATCTCTCTCTGTATATATATGTACGTGTGTGTATATATACACACACGTACATATACTGGATATAAATATACTGGATATAAATTCAGTAAATGAGATATACTCTACTTTATTTCTGGATATGGACCAAAGGTAGACACATAAGCTAGAGATATACAAAATAGAGATACACAGATCCCTTCATATATCTCATTATACTGGATATAGTTCTAGTACATATAGAGATAGAAATGTATGAAGGGACTTGTTAGACTTGACATTACACAACTGTAGGTGCTGTTTAAACAGTCTCTGTGTGGCTCTTGTCTTTGTGTCCTGTACTGAAGCTCGAAGTCCACAGGGTAGGCAGATTGAAGGTAAAGAAGGATGAAAGGTTGAAGAGTACAAAGATTAGCATATCCTGGAATATATAAGCAAGGTCAGTTTATGGTACCTTTGACCTTGATGGTATGGCCTCCTGAAGAAGCCAGGGCCCTTTGTCAGAGAGGTAAACATAGACACTTGGCCCTGGGATCTAAGCAGCTAAAAGATATTTCAGGAGCTAGTAGAGTGCATCTGCCTGATGCACACATGGACAACCAGCAGATACATAAAAACAGGTGGGAATTAGAAAATGGCTGCTGCGTCACTTCGGCCCTCCCAGTATTTCATAAGAATCTATCTTGAGACCCAGCCAAATGAGAAATATCTGGAAAAGGAATTCTGGGAAATACAGTGTAGTGTAGCCGGATTGGTACATGACAAAACCACCACAACATCCAAATAGAAATGTTCAGTAGGTAGTTGAATGTATGCATCTGGAGTTTGGGAAGAATAAATATGGAAGTTGTTAGTATATATGCATGGTTTTTAAAGATTTGAGACTGAATGCAGTCACCGAGGGCATGAGAGTAGAAAGAGAAGGGAATACATCCAGGGACTTAGGTCTAGTGCTCTCCAATTTTAGGAGATTGAGGGGAAGAGAGAATATGAGAATAAGCACTGAGAAAGATGGTGAGTAGGAGTGGTCTAGTAGCGAAATCAGGAGAGTAGGGTATTTTGGAAGCTTTGTGAAGAAATATGACAAGGAGGAAAGAGAGGCTAATTGCATCAAATTCTGCTGATAGAACAAATGTGATAGAGACTGTCATTGACTTTTGATGACCTAAGGAGAGTATGGAGAGAGATCGAGGACTGTTCAAGTGGATCCAAGTGGTCACTTCCACATTAAGAGGTTGAGTAGAAGAGGAAGAAGACTGGGAAGGCATGGCATGTATGGTAAGAGGAAAACCAGATGTGTAATGTCAAAAAAGTCAAGAGAAGAAAGTGTTTGAAGAAGAAATGGCAGTGAAGAAAAGCATACAATATGGTGTGCTAGCTTTGATTCCCTGAAAAAAAAGCTGAAGATGAGAACTTGGGTGCAGGTAGTTTATTTTTAGGAGGTAATTCCAAGAAGTTGGATCTAAAGAGTGAGGGAAAAGCCAGGGAAGGGTAAAAATTAATAAAATTGTGCATTATTGAACTGGTTATCACTCCAGGACTCCATTGAGAAGATTCTTTAGAATCTTTCCTCCATAGAAATGGAGACTGTATGGAATATTGCCCTGGTTAGGTAAGAATTGTCACCAGATGGTGTATTACTTTGCTAGGGCTGATTATAACAATGTACCACAGACTGAATGGCTTAACCAACAAAAATGTATTTTTTCACAGTTTTGGAGGCTAGAAGGGTGAGATCAAGAGGTGTTGGCAGCATTCATTTCTTCTGAGGACTGCGAGGGAAGGATCTGTTTCTCCTTGTCTTGTGGAAGGCCGTCTTCTCTCTGTGTCCTCACATCCTCTTCCGTTTGCACATATTTGTATCCAAATTACTTCTTCTTGTAAAGACACCAGCCATACTGGATTAGGGCCCATCATGATGAACTTATTTTATTTTTTTAAATGTTTATTTATTTTTGAGGGGAGGGGGAGGGGCAGTGAGAGATGGAGACAAAGGATCCAAAGCAGGCTCTGTGCTGTCAGCATGAAGGCTGATAGGGGCCCCGATCTCACAAACCGTGAGATTGTGACCTGAGGCCAAAGTCAGATGTTTAACTGACTGAGCCACCAAGGTGCCCCTGAACTTATCTTACCTTAATTATGTCTGTAAAGATCCTGTTTCCAAATATGGTCACATTCTGGAGTACTGGGGATTAGGACTTCACATATGAATTTACGGTGGACACAATTCAGCGCATAACCAGTGGTGTTAACTTTCCCATCCTTCTGTGATACCTCATGCTAGGGTTGAGCAAATTCCATGAATTAGTGAAACAGTTGTGGAAGACTATCTGGGTGGCTCAGTAGGCCCTTGAGGTGGTGTTCTGTGAGAGTGTGGAGAATTGTTTGCCACAAATGCAGATGAATTATAAGTAAGCCAAGGTGATATGGTACAGGGCACCTAGAATATCTCTCAGATGTACTGGGATGCCCCGAAGTCATGATCACTAACCTGAAGTGGTCTTGCTGCCTGGAAGACTTGGCTACTCATTGTACGTTTTTCTACCACTGCTGAGCACCTATTTCATGTCTTCTCTCCTTGAACTCCTAGCATGTCTTTCTTCACCTTTAATCCTAGTTGATGAACTTGCTGTCAGTTTCACTGAGAAAATCACGTAATTCAAAGAAGACTTTCACAGGTGCATCCACCTCCTGTCATAGTGCCCACACCCCGTACCTTCTCTTCTGTTATATGGATGTCAGTGCTGCTAGCTGTGGCTACCCCATCCTCTGACTCTCACCTCCTCTTCCCCAGTCAAGGATATTTCTTTAGTTCTGCTTCCTCACACCCTCACTTTTTTGACATCAGTTTTCTACATTTAAAAATATGTCTAGAACCCAGATGCTTTTTACTGCTTTCACATCACCATGCTTTCCATGCTACCATCATCTCTTTCTTGGATCGCTTGTAATTGTACCCTCAGGCCTCCCTTATTTTGCATTTACTCCTCTACAGCTTATTCACAACAAAGTAGCTGGAGTGATTCTGTTAAATACAGATCAGATCCAATCTGTCCACTGCTTAAAATCTTCCAGTAGCCTTTCGTCTCACTTAGAATAAAAGCCAAGAAGAATTTCCTATGATCTGGCCTCAGTTTCCTCACTGACATCATCTCTTGCATCCTCTCTCCATCTTGCTCACTCTTCCCACAGTGACGTTCTTGCTTTTGCTTAAACATGCCTGCCACACTTATGCCTCAGATCCTTAACAATTGCTGTTCCCCACTCCTTCTGCCTGCAATGATCTTTTCTTACACAAAGCAATGTCTTACTTTGGGTTTTTGCTCTAATGTCACCTTTCGGAAAGGCCTTTCCTGATCTTTCTAACATTTCAAGTCCCCTTTCCATATTTCATATTCCTCTTTTTCTACTTTATATTTCTTCTTGACTTTTATTACAATCTAGCATAGGATATACTTATTTATATTGCTTATTTTTGTTTTCCTAAGAGTGCACGCTTCCCACAGGACAGTGGTATTTGTCTTTTATTTTTCTTCCTAGCACCACCTCTTTGCCATCATAAAACTCCAAGCTCGAGCCTTCCCTGTTCTTTGAAGCCATGTTTGAATCAGCCTGAGAGACATGCTCTGCTCTTCCCTACAAGTCTCATTATCTAAGTGATACATTTTTACATACCTTGTTGGCATATGTGTGCAATCATTAGACTTTATACCAAAATCAAATTTTGAGGTCTATCTTGAGTGACACAAGAGTGTGGATACAGTGTACATGTGAATAAATGCAGCCATTTGTGTAATCTATTACAGTCAGCATTTGCTACTGTGTATTAGTCACAAACAACACTCCCCCAACATGTCCCCCCCTCAAATCTCAGTAGCTTATAAAGATACATTTCTTACTGATGTTACAATGTCTTATTATGTGGTAGGCTTCATTCTAGTCCTGTTGGCTGTGACTGTGGCTATGGCTACCGATGTCACCACAGTAAGCTACTAGCTGCTATCAACATGGCTTCTTTGCATTCTGGAACCAAGCTGATGGAACAGCCTTCATCTGGGACATGCAGTTCTGATGTCAGAGGAAAAGAACAAAAGGGCTGTGACAAAAACATAATGGCTCTTAAAGTTTCTATTTGAATGTAGTATAGGTCATACTTTCTTATATGCACTTGGCCAAAGCAAGAAATATATCATGCTCAGTGACAATGGAACAAAAATAAAAACGTTTTCCACACAAGGCATTACAAATCACATGGCAATAGATGAATAATCCTTCATGGAAAGGAGGAGTGTAATTTGGAACAATAATATAATCTACCCAGGAACTTGTACAAAAAGATCAAAAGCTTTAAATTTTTCCTTAGTTTTCATCCACAAATTGTTTAGAAATTCAACCCAAGCAGACAAGATGTTTGCAAGTGAGGTGAATCATCATGGTCTTGTAGAAGAGACAATTTAATCAGTAGTGAATTTGTTACTATATTGTGATACGATATTGTTTATTCATTAAAATGATACTATAGAAGAATACTTAACAATGTAGAAAAGTGTTCATAATATTGTTGTGGTAAAAGTTTATATACAGAGTATATACCAAGAGGCTAGTACATTTTTAAAAGTTTTAATGGTGGTACAAAAAACAAAACAAAACAAAACAAAACCAAAAACACAACCATACAATTTATTATCTTGACCATTTTTAAGTGTTTCAACTTATTTATTTTTAAGAAAACAATTATTTATATAACTGTGTATTGGGAAAATACCAGAAGGAAAGACACTTAAACATTTACAGAAATATCTCTGTGTGTTAGGTAAATTCCATTTTCTACTTCTAATTTACTTTTATTAACTAAAATCTTAAAAGAACATGTGCTTTTGCAATGTAAAAGTATAAAAAACAAGAAGTGAAAATTTGGAGATATTTCATGTAAAGAAATATGGAAATTCAAATTTTTATTCAAGAATACCAGGGGATAATAGGTAATAAAGTATGAAGTATGCAGTGCTTATGCAGGCTGAATTTGACCCCCGGATTATGATCTTTTAAAAATGTTGTTTAATGGATTAGTGATTTTTTTTTCTCAGTTGGCACTGATTTGGATAACACTCATCAAAATGTCCCAAAGCATGCAGTGGGAATACCTCCAAATGATAGAGTTTAGACTGTCACTATCCTGTGATGTGGAAAGGAATGTATGATCATTCTAGGGTCTAGATTTTTAAAATATGGACTATTTCCCCAGGAAGTAGAAGAAAAAAAGTGTAAAACACTTTTGGCTTATTGACATCAGTTGGATTTATAATATCTGGCTAGTTAGAAAACTCCCCTTTCGTGAATCAGCAGTTGGAAAGCAGGGGCTTTAATCTTGAATACACTGTATCAGAAGCCTTGACTGGGTCTGCATCCCTGAGGTTTGGGTGCCTGTGACTGACTGATGGCCAAGAGCTCTGCCAGGCTATAGTAAAAGAGACCAGCAACTGCCTTAAAAAGTGTATGTTAAACAGCACATAAATTTAATTTTCAAACTGCTTTGTCAATAGTTAGGGGCTTCTTAAAGTTAATTCCCACATTTATTCCATAGAACCTACATGATTTGACTGCATCTAATACCTGAGGCACAGAGTAATTAAGTGGGATGTTTGGATTGGAATTGCAGGGCTTTGCAAATTATTTCTCCCCCTTAAATGCTAAAACAATGTAGTTTTCAATTAGTAAACTAAATAATAGTAAATTTCCAATAAATTAAAGGTAGGCATGATGCTATTCCACTAGACAGGAGGAAAAGGTAGAATAGAGACACTGACTTAATATTACAGTTTATGCTTTTGGGAGGGGGGTCCTTTTAGTGTAAGGGGCAGATGGCCTGCAATGTACAGTGTTTTCTGGGCCATCAATATGTTATATTTCATTCCCAGGATTCTAATATGAAGGTTAAGAGTCTCCATTTAAGAACAAAGGAGTATAAAATGCATAATTTAAAATGATCTATCAGTGGTGATCTCATGAAAAATAATTGCTAATATAAATAATTTTTTATTTAGAGAATTCTTCATATTTTATCTTTGGTTTCTTTTGTCTTAAAAAGTTCAGATTATTCTGTGAAGTGATGGGGGGAGAGTTTTGCTGTTTGCTGTTTTTCCCTTTAAGCCTCAGAATGATTTCTTCAAACAAAAGCTTATGTGAAAGTCTAGTTTATTACACGGAGCTGCAGTGGTGTAGGAAAGAGGTTTGGAGTCCTGTTCAACTGGCTTCCTTGACCCAGTGCTTTTTGTAGGCCCTGATGCAACTCCGGAGATCTCCTAGGCTCCAGGAAAAGCCAGTTTGAACCATTAAATTCAAGTATAAAGCAACGCAGCTTTGCTCTCAGAAGCAAATCACCATATTATCCCTCCCACCATCAACACTTTAAAAGATAGCTCCCCTAAAACACTGCAAGCTTATAAACTGTGGTCAGCTTTCAGGAGTTTACAATTTCCACCAAGGAAATGTTTGAATTTCAACATTTCCATTAAAATGATTGAACTGTATCACATTTTCATAGGGAACATCTGTTGGAGTTAAATTTAACATGGTCTTACCTGTAATTAAGGCCACAAAAGATTTATTCAGACACTTGCACACAGGGTTCAGCATGCCACACACACCAGCCTCTTATTTTAATGCGAGAGGATAATCTGTAGCTTGGTAATATGGAGCCAGAGGTTACAGAGTCCAGGTAACATGAGGAATAGAAGACATAATTTTTTTATGTATGGAAAGAGGCAGATTACCTAGAGTTTTAAAGCAGAACAAAGAAAGCTTTGAGACTTGCATAAATCACTTATTACAGGAATCACTGAATGTTTAGAATTAAGCCATGTCCAGGAGAAGACAGCAGAAATGTGTTTGAATTCCTTCAAGGTTTTGATCTTCATGCAGCCCAATTCTGGATCAATTATTTTGTGCTCAAACCAGCAGCTCATAGGTGTGCAGGGCCATACATAATTTGTGGGGTCCAGTGCAAAATGAAAATGTGAGGCCCTGTGTTCAAAAAGCAGAAAAAAAAGTCCTGCTAAAGGCACTAACATATAAAGTTTTTTCCTTTCTTTCATGGTTTCTCTCTGACTTACCATGATGAGTTTTATCTGCTATTTAATGTCATTCTAAGTAAAGAGAAATTAAAATTTTAAATCATTGGTATGAATTTTACTATTCATCTTTATCTTGTGAAATACCACTTTTGCTGCAAATTTAAGAGCACTTAACTCTTAAGGAGAATCATCAAAATTATACAATTCATATTTTGTATCACATACATGCATGCATGTTTTATTCCTACCAGAACAGTGGAAACCCTACCCAAACTAGCTCAACTATTTCTTTATCATTTTTTAAAAATATTTTTATTTATTTTTGAGAAAGAGAGAGAGAGAGAAAGAGAGAGAGAGAGAGAGAGAGAGAGAGAGAGACCATGAGTGGGGGAGGGGCAGAGAGCGAGAGGAAGACACAGAATCTGAAGCAAGCTCCAGGCTCTGAGCTGCCAGCCTAGAGCCTGATGTGGGGCTTGAACTCGTGAACTGTGAGATCATAACCTGAGCCAAAGTTGGATGCTTAACCGACTGAGCCACCCAGGCGCCCTCTTTATCACTTTTTGATATGCCACACATTCTACCAATACCCTCTCCCTTCACTTACTGATAAGAAAGGATTGAAAGGAAAAGTCCTATGGATTTGACCATCTTCCCCTTCTATAAGATCACTGTCAGCTTAAGTGGTTGGTTAACACAGGGAAGCAATAGGAGGAAAGAATATTATGGGGTTCCTTTGCTATTTTTGTGTCTGAGAACACTATTGCCTTCTTCGTATGAAATATGTTCTAGTTTGAAGGGATAGCATGGCTTCCTGGAACTTGACATTTCCACTTAGTCGTAAAGGTAACACACTCTTTTGGATTCTCACTGAATCTTAACCGATCTCCCACACACCTCGGGTCTACCAGAATTCTCTGCTCAGGGGTATTGTGAACACTATTTACAAATGACAAAGGGGCCTAAGTAATAATTACCTGGGTAGTTGTTGTTACTATTACTAGTTATTATTGTTATTGTTTGGTGATTGGCTTAGTCTGTTTGGGCTGCTATAACAAAATGCCATAGACTGGGTGGGTTATAAACAGCAAACATTAAACAAATTTTTTTTTGGAATTAGGTAATCTCTATGCCCAATGTGGGGTTTGAACTCATGACCTCAAGATCAAGAGTTGCATGCTCTACCAACTGAGCCAGCCAGGAACCTCAAAGTAGCAAACATTTATTTTTTCTAATTTTGGAGGCTTGGAAGTCCAAGATCATGGTGCTGGCAGATTCAGTGTCTGGTGATAGTTTACTTCCTGGCTTCTAGATGGCCATCTTTTCACTGTGTACTCATGTGGTGGAAGGGGCAAAGGAGCTTTCTCTGTCCTCTTTTATAAGGGCACCAATTCTGTCCTTGAGGTCTCTACCCTCATGACCTGATCATCTCCCAAAGGCCCCACCTCCCAATACTATCACCTTGGATGTTAGGATTTCAACTTCCAAAGTGAGTTTTTGGGGGACATGAACATTCAGACCATAGAGTGATAGAATTTCCCCACTATGGATTGGCTATGTCTTCAAATACTTTTCATCATGGACCTGTCCATGCCTTCTGTTTCTTTTCTGCTCAGCACTGTCTATTTTGTTACCATGTCCAGTGGTTTTCATCCTAGCTGATTTTTTTGGTCAAAGAAGAAAGCAGAATCAATGGGAAGTGCTAGATGCAGCTTGTCTAGAAATATTTCCCCTCCTTCTCCTCCCTCTCGTAGATTTCTTTTTGTCCTGCTACTTAGCATATTTAGGTTTTTCCATCCTGTTTAGAGTTTTTCCATCACCTAGAGAACTATTAGTTGTGATTAAGCTTTTTGTTTTCTCAAGATTTTAGATTTTAATATTCTTTGGATTAACCTCTTAGAGTAGGCTGTATAATAGTCCTCTCAAAGATGCCCATGTTCTGATTCCTAGAACCCGTGAATGTGTTACTTTACAGGGTAAAAAAAGGACTTTGTAACACTCAAAGTAAGAATCTTGACAATGGGGAGATTATCCTGGGATTATCTGAGTGGGACCACTCTAACCACACAGATCCTTATAAAAGGGAGGTAGCAGGATCAGAGAGAGAAAGTGAGAGAAGAAAAGATGGAAACAAGTCAGAGAAGAGGGAAAATACTTCACTGCTGACTTTGAAAGTGAAGGAAGGAGACCTGCACGAAAGAGTATAGTTGCCTCTAGAAGCTTGAAAGGATGAGGTAAATTCTGTCCTAGAGTCTCCAGAAGGAAATAGCCCTGATGATACCTTGATTTTAGATAATGAAACTGATATTGGACTTCTGACCTCTAGAACTGTAAGATAAATTTGTGTTTGTGTTTTTTTAAGCCACTGAATTTGTGGTGAGATGTTGGAGCAGTAATAGGAAGCTAAAACACCTCTTTTGATGATTTGGTAATTCAAAGATTTCCCCTCAGTGATGGTTATTTTTACTTAATAAATCCTAGTGTTATGATACTAACAGGAGAATTTTGATCTTAGTATATAGGCTGAGTATCTCTAGAAGGGTCTGAAGATTCTTTGTTACTATCTTCGTCTAATGGAATTATATGAAATAAGATCAATTTCACTAAATCCTTCAAAAAATTGCAAAACACAGTTGATGAAAGTGTGGAATTCGTTTTAGTCTGTTACCCAATGTTAACATATTTGATTATAAACTATGACCAAGAAGATGTGTATGATACAAAGAGAAATACTTGTCCTCATGTAGTTTATAATCTACTAGTAAAATAGAACAGTACACAAACAACTGCAGTACAAGTCAAAATATAAATGTCATGAGAGAGATACAATATGATATTGGATCTTAATGCAGGAAAATAATGTATTCTGGGTGACAGAATGGGAATGTTACCAGATTGGATATCATGATATAGTTGTTACTTGCATTGACATTTTAGGTAGTGAATAGGGATTTGTTAGGTGGAGTTGGAGGAAATAGTGAGAGAAAAGTGTGTTTCAGGTGAGATGAGTGATGTGAACTGAAAGGTGGAAGTAAAATAAAATAGGTATTAATTTAGGAACAGAGTAAAAATAGTCTCTTCCAGAGTAGAAATAGATGGGCCTTTCTGGAATGTGGTATGTATAAAAGGACCTAACAGGAGCTAGTGTGGAAAGGTGAAGAGTAGTGAGTTCAGAAAACACTGAACACTGTTTTTAGAAGTTTTGGACTTGGGTTCTACAGGCAAAGCAGTTTGATGAGTTTGCAGAGCCAAAGGGAAACATAGGTAGAGATTTTTCAGTGGGGGTTAAACATGTGTACCTGAAGAGTAGGATACAAGAGAGACTTAGAGTCAAAAACCTAACATTTGTTTCTGATTATAGAATAATCAAACTTGGATAAACCTTTTCTTGGTTTGCTCATTTGTAAAGCTATTGTTCTGAAATGGATTGGTGGATGAGATTACTTATAGGTTTTATAATCTCTGACTCTTTGATACTGGGATTAATTTTGGGGTCATGCAGAGATGCCATAGTTTAAATTGTGGGGATAATTGAGACTGTAAAGGAGTTGATGTAGAAATGAAAGGGAAAGTCTCAAAGGATAGAACATCCTGGAATATATAGATATATGGGAAGTATAGGAAATGGAATGGGAGAAGGTTACAAATGAGATGTCAGGGAAGCAAGAGAAGAGTTTGGGGTCAAGGAAGCCATTAGAGAGAAGGATGCCAAAAAAGGGCAAAGGTAAGGAAGTTTTAGCTAAATTTTGGAGTTGAAATAAAGGTGAATTTTAAATAACTAATAATAATAATAATAATAATAATAATAATAATAATAAAAAGAACTGAGGAAAGATTTCATATGGGGCAGGATTTTCCAAAGAGATGGAAGAAATAAAACCAAGGATGCTGTGGTGAAGTTAGATATAGAAAGAAGGAGGTACTCTTCCTCTTTACAGAAGAGGAGAAAGAGACAAGGTAAGAATTGAGAGACACCTTCAGGAGGAACCTGGGAAAGTGAAGAATTTCAGGGTGAACAACTTCCATATTCTCAACAATGCTGACTGAGGTGATTGAATACACTGAGGGTGAAAAGAGTTGTTGAATGGTAGAGGGTTTGAAGGAAGAGGGAAACTGAGCCATCAGTGCTGTAAGTCCAAGGAGTTAATAAAATTAAAACTAATTTTAATTAATTAAAACTAAAGTAGTATAATTAACTAACAAATAATGACAATTTCGAAAGTGGTTTGCAAAGAAGAATAATGAGGAAAAATGTGTTTGATTAAATATTAAAACATGTTCTAAGGTTGCAGTGATTAAAACATTATGGGTTTGCAACAAAACCAAGCTGAGTGATATGTGGATTAAAATATGTAGTCCAGAAATAGAGTTGAGTAGATATAACTAGTTAGCTTATGATAAGGAAGATATTAAGAATCAGCAGGAGGAGGGATGGATTTTTCAATGTGTAATGTTGAATCAGTCTTATCAAATAGTTAACATTTTACATTTGTTAAAAACCAAGCTAACTTTGTAAAAACAATGAAGTCTAATTTTTCCTTCCTTTACATGCCCCAAGTTATAAACGACCCAGGATTAAAGTGTGAAAACAAAATTATAAAAATGAAGGAAACAAAAATGAATATTTGAATAACTCTTGAGTGTAGGTGGTTATAAGCATGAAAACATATTCAAATTTTAATGGAAAGATTGATAGATTTGATTCTCTACAAAATATTTTTTAAAAGGTGGAGAGTGAGAATCATAAATACAGAAAAAAAAAATCTCATGGTTTCCAGAAGGGAGGAGAGTGGGGGTATTGGCAGAATGGGTAAAGAGATTAAGAGGTAGAATCTTCCAATAATAAATAAGTCACGGGGATGAAAAGTAAATATAGTCAATAATATTGTAATAATGTTGTATGGTGAAAGGTGGTAACAGCACTTACCACGGTGAGCACAATTTTATGTATAGAATTGTCGAATCACTATATTGTAACCCTGAAACTAGCGTAACACTGTATGTCGACTGTATTTCAGTAAAACAAGGAAAAAAGTGGAGGGTGAGAGAGATGGAAGAACTTTAACCAAAATGTTAATAATTCTCTCTGGATAGTGGGATTTGGGGTCATTTTTACTCACATTTGTATACTTTTCTGTATTTTCTCCAGAACAGGAATTCTTATTTGTAAACTAATGTTTAATCTGGGCAAAAGATAAATTAAAACTGTTCACTATTTGGAGGTGTTTGGAATGCAAGAACTTGAGGCGAAATGAGTCATTATTTGGTACTGCTTTGGCAGTCTAATCTGTTGAAGTGGGAAAGTAAGCTGTGAAATATTCTGAATATTAGGGGCTGAATAAAGTTGGTAGGTGATATATGGGCTTTTAAGATGTTGGTGAGAAACTGGTTACAGGGGCAGAATAGGAGAGAAAGCAGTGAGAGAGACAGAGTGACTAGGAGCCCAGAGAGTGGAGTCAATGGAGCCTGTGAGGGCAAAGGACAGGAGATTCATTGGAATGGACCTGATGGCCGGATAGGGAGATTCTGAATTGTAGATTTCAGAAATGAAAAAATTCAGAGTGATGGTCAGGTACAAGGAATAAATGTGTTTTTTTTCTTAAATTTTTAAGTTTTTATTTATTTTTGAGAGAGAGAGAGACAGAGTGTGAGTGGGAGAGGGGCAGAGAGCAAGGGAGACACAGAATCAGAAGCAGGCTCCAGGCTCTGAGCTGTCGGCACAGAGTTGGACATGGGCTCAGACTCACTAACAGCAAGATAATGACCTGAGCCAAAGTCCAACGCTTAATCAACTGAGCCACCCAGGTGCCCCAGGAATAAATGTTTCTTGTAAGGAGTTGACGTAGCTTGGAAATGAATTTCATTTGAGTTGCATAGGGTAAGCTATTGTCACCCAATGTTTTCATAGAAAGGAAGGATTTGCTGAAGAAAAAAACTAAGTTTGCTCCTAAAAGCATAAAGAATTGGAACACCATGTTTTTTAGATTATTTGTTTATATCAATGATGTAATTATTTTAAAAAGGCAATGTCATTAATACAATATAAGCCATTGCACAAACTCTGTATGTACATAATTTGTGCATTTTGTAAACAGTCTGATTTTTTTCATCCTTTAATTTTGCATCTTCTCCACATTTCCTATTTCTTAAACTGCATTTAACATTCCTTCTGGACTCCTTTAGCAATACTGTTTTATTTGCAGAAACATCTATGCAGTTTATAAAAATAAATTAAGGGAGTGCCTGGGTGGCTCAGTCGGTTAAGCGTCCGACTTTGGCTCAGGTCATGATCTCACGGTTTGTGGGTTTGAGACCCGCGTCAGGCTCTGTGCTGACAGCTCAGAGCCTGGAGCCTGCTTCGGATTCTGTGTCTCCCTCTCTGTCTGCCCACCCCTCCCTGCTCATGCTCTGTCTCTCTCTGTCTCTCAATAATAAATAATTGTTAAAAATTTTTTTATAAAAATAAGTTATGCAATCTTCACACATGTCCGATGTATTTTAAATTGATTAATTTTAATATGATCAGCACTATCCCTATATTAGGTGACCTCTATGATTTATATTCATTGAAATAGAGTTGTATGATTTAATAAAGGATCCACTGAAAGGAATCTGAATTGAATGATTGAATTTGTTTACACATCTACAGTAGAGAAGAGTGTAAATGTATCTTGCAAAAATTAACAACCTTTCTCTGTTGATGGTTCATCATTCCTGCCAACCCCTCATAAAACTCAACTTTTATATTGTAGGGATCTTTATCTTCTGAAGTCAGCTTTCATCACATTTTATATGATTGCCTATTTACTACCCACTTTCAAATATTATTCTCTGTTAAAGGTGAAAAGTCTATCTTATTATCTTTTATGCACATAATGAAATTGAAGCTCGGTGAAGTTCACTGATTAGAACAAGGATACACAAAAAATGATAGTTATGTGCCTAGAGTTAAAAGTGTAACATAGGTTCATTGCACAGAACCACATTTTGAAAATGCTTCACACATAAATGTAAATATAGTTTTTCCTAATTTCTGTTGAGTCAAGATGCTTAATGAAAGGTCAAATGAAGAACAAGCCACAGATCTCTAAAGGCAAATAATTTTATTGACATAATTTCTTTAGTTTGATGAGGAGTATATTCTAATTCTTAATATCAGTTTTTACTTGGAATTTTTCTGTCTTTTAAATTTAATGATAATCAAGACTTAGCATATTCTGCAAAAAACTTGAAACATTTAATTGAAGCAATATAGGCAGTGTTGTAAATTTTCTATTCAAAGCTTTCTATTACAATTTTAAAATAAGCTTGAATCAAAGAAGATTTCTATAGTTACAGAAGTTTTTCATACTTAAGACTCTTTAAATGCCACTGTTGGGGAGTAAGTATACCTGTCTCTTTCAAGATCCTTCTAGCCAGACTAAGAGTAAAATTGACATGAAGAAAATCAAATTTAATTTCATACACATGGGGAATCCACACAGGCATGGAATTTCCAAAGACAGTGGGACAAAATGAGGTACATATGTCATTCTGAACTAAGAAAGAGCAGGGCAAAGATCTGGGACTTCAAAAGGATGGAATGCAGTTTATAGGAAGATGAAAAACAGTAAATGTTTAGTAAACAAATGTTTGCTGGGACACTCAGAAACAATGGGGCAAAGAGAGGATTTTGATCAAATAGGCCCTGCATAGGTTCCTCCCTTTCTACTATACCTAGTCTATAGTATAGTGTAATTATCTGTGGTGATAGCTGTCTCCCTGGAGCAGGTCTTCTATTTAAATTTTTTTGGGGGGCACCTGGGTGGCTCAGTTGGTTAAGTGTCCACCTCTTAATATCAGCTCAGGTCATGGTCTCATGATTTGTGAGATCTAGCCCTGCTATGTCTCTGTGCTGACAGTGCAGAGCCTGCTTGGGATTCTCTCTCCCCCTCTCTCTCAAAATAAATAAATAAACATTAAAAAATAAACTTTTTTAGGCAGTTGTCAGGGAGGTAAAGAGCTTTCCCTAAATCTTCTGGGTTTTGATTGCTGTTTGTTTGTTTATTTATTCATTCATTCATTCATTCATTCATTCATTCATTCATTCATTTATTTATGAGCGCATGAAAGCATGAATGCAGGAGGGTCAGAGGAAGAGGGAGAGAGAATTTCAAGCAGGCTCTAGGCCCAGCACAGAGCCTGTCAAGGGCTTGATCCCATGACCTTGAGATCATGACCTGAGCTGAAATCAAGAGTTGGATGCTCAACTGAGTGAGCCACCCAGGTGCCCTTTGATTGCTTTTAAGTCAAAATAATCTTCATGCCAAAGTGGTCAATCTGGGGGAGACTGCCCTTAGCCCCTACACTGCATGTAGGTTTCATAGTGTTGTTCCTTCTTACTTTTGCTTGCTAATTATTTTCAAATTGTAAATCTGAATTGCTAAGACACTGTAACAGGACTGTAGTGATGTTCACTGTTTTGGGCTGCATTTTGTCCTCCCCCAATTCATATGTTGAAGTCTCAACTACCAGTACCTCTGAATATAACTACATTTGGATGTAGGACCTTTCAAGAGGTACTTAAAGTTAAGTGAGGTCAGATGCGTAGGCCCTAATCTATGTGACTGTATTTGGAGATTGGGCCTTTAAAAAGAAGTGATTAAGTTAAAATGAAGCCAGTAGGGTGAGACCATTATCCAAGATGACTGGTGTTATATAAGAAGAGAAAGAGACAGTAGTTATGCATACACACAGAGAAAAGATCATGTGAAGGCATCAGGAGAAGGAGAGAGGCTTCAGGAGAAACCAGATCTGCTGACACCTTAATATTGGACTTCCACAAGTCCAGTATCAAAACTATGAGAAGTAAATTTATGGTTGTTTAAGCCACCTGATGTGTGAAATTTTGTTATGGCAGTGCTAGCTGACTAATATATCCACTAGTAGATGACTTTCCCCCCAGATCATTCTGTAAGATTGAAGCTTCAGGTTCTGTAAATGAATGAGGGCTTCACTGTGTCACTGCTCTGAAGCAAATGGAAATTTGAATTTGCTGGACCCTTTGTGGATGGAGGGCCTGTGTTAATTGTTCTGGAGGATTTAATTGTTGGTGCAAGAATCTCCAGAATTCCTTCTGCCCAGGTGATTGTGGAAACATGAGGTAGGATTTCTCCCTAACTCACCTTGGTTTGTATAAAGTTTGATTCTGTGAAGTCACTGAGATCAGGAAGGATGGGGGTCACTGTTTGTTACCACACATTTATCCTTTACTTTATCCATTCTGATACAGCTCTGTGTTCTATTTGTTACACAAATGAGTGATAGCTAACTAATATTTTCCTGCAGTTAAAGAAGACATCCAAAAAAAAAATCAAGTATCAGCTTGTGGATACATGACCAGCAAAAACATTCCAATACCTTTGTTTATGCAAATTATTGTATCCACAGATAATTTGATCATTCCTATTCATCTCCGTGGAACAAGGTTAAAAATACTTTATCCATATCAGGGGAAGAATATTTGGGAGATTAAAGGCCTAGAGCTGGCAAATGTGATACTTCACTGTTTATAGAACAGTATTGGCAAGATTCCTAAACATCACCATTTATAAAATCATAAAAACCCCCTATTCAACATGAAACACAGCCAAAGTTCCTTTGCACAGTTTTGCTGCTGTAATTGAAACCACTTAGGGCTGTTTATTGTTCTAAGACCAGAAACAATAAAGATAGCATAAACAAGAAACTGACCCAGTGTGATGCTATCGGATGAATCAAAGAAAAACAACGAAGTTTTTACATACACAGTTGAGCTCACTCTCTTCCTGACTGTGATTAACATGCCAGCACGATGCTTTATATTATCTTTTTTGAAATTGGGGATGAGGGAAAGGGCAAGCCTGCGGTGGTTATAAAGATAGCTCTGTCTCAGTATGTTTCTCCTCTCTTCTTTTTAATTTATACACTGTAACATAAATCTGACGAGGGAGAAAATAAAGCTAATATTTCAGCGCAGCCAGTCATTCTGTACTTCATAAAGAAAAGACAGAACGTTTATCTCTTTATTTAAAAAGTTTGGTTAAGGAGTTGAATGGGCCCTACATAAAGAAATATATATTAAGAAATACAACAAAGACCCAAAGTTAAAGTGAACAGATTCCCAAATGTTCAAACTCCTAGCAAACTGGAACAGAGCTCATAAATTGAGAAGGCAATGGAGGCCAACTGCGTGGTTTTTAGCCTTCCAAAGAAGGCACGGGGCCATTACTTCTGCTTTGTTTTCAGCGCTTGTGTTGGTAAAATTTCAAATTCAATTCTGTTGATTTGTGTGACTAGGACTCAGGTAAGAGAAAAAGGAAGGCAGAAGGAGAAAGTGGTTTTAGGGTGACCTCCTCTAAATGGTTACAGAAGGTACCCATCTAGATATCCAGATGCCACTAAATGTATTACTTGGATAAAGCCATCAGCTGAATTCGTCAAGAGGCAACATTTAGATATGGTCACCTGTAGTTAGATTCAGGAGAGAGGAGACTAGAGGTTCTACCAGCTGCGACTTCAGATGGGGAAGTAGCCAGCTGTCTAGGACCCTGACCAGAGCAGCATCCAGTGCCAGACAAGAGCAAAGACCCGAAAGGGAAGTGGGGGGGGGCAATGAGTGGGCCTTTCCTCCATCTGGACATACTGTTTCTTTGTTTTGTTTTTGTTTTTTGTTTTTAGAGTAAGGTTGGGGAAATTACTGCAGGTCTAGAATTTATAGTCTGGGTTTATTTGAAAGAGAATGTTTCATAATGGAAGGGAGTATGGTGATTATTTGCACTATTATTGTTACTCGTACTATTTCCTGTGATACCAGGGGAAGGTCAGCTCATGGATGATAACATTCAGACCCGTTTTGTAAATCAGAGAAGCAACAGACTTTTGCACAAGTAGAAGTGTACTGTGTACATTATTGTTCCTTCTACAAATGCGTGTTAATATTTGCTATGACTAAGATACTAGGCTAGTCATATTATTCATTAGTCATGTTAACTAAGAGATTTTTATGGTTAACTTTTTCAGTACACCATTAGGTGTAGGTTGCTCTTTTTACTGTTGTATTATAAGTACGTATGTTTACTTAGGTTTAATTTAAGATGAAAAGTATAATTTGCTATCTCTGTTAGGGAATATGTTCTATCTTTAGTGGTTTATCAGTGTAATGTGTTTTCAATTCTTGTTTTATCTCCATTACTATATAGTCCATGGCAGAATATCTGTTTGACATCCCTCTCCCCTTAAATATATTGCGCCTATTTTAATGTCAGCAATGTCATAGGTACCCCATAAATATTTGGTGAGTGAATGAGTGAATATATAATTGTTTATGTGAAGAAAGGCTGCAAATACTGTATAACCCAGAACATACTCTACAATTCAGAGTAATCTTTAAAAAAAAATAGGTTTTGATGACATATTGATAAATGTTAATTGTAGAAAATTAAAAAGTACAAGTGTCCACTTTCAGACAAGCAAAATATATATAAGTGTCCAATTTGTGTTGTCACCAACACACTTAATCATATTTTCACTTAGTCTTTTTATAGTGGTAAGAGACGTATACAATATTAGGTGATAATAGCTAAGACATAACTGTCCCTGGGAATACTTGTAAAAGGCAATTTTTGGAGTCACAGTATCTCCAGGAGCCCATGAAATGATAGTGGGACAAAGGCTGTTGGATTCATATTTTGAGATGGGATTAAATAGTTACGAGAAGATAGAATATATACTGAATTGTATTGTTGCTGCATTTAAATATACTCTCTCCCAACTGATTTAACTTTTGTTTTCCACAAATATGCTCATATTGCAAATAAAGGAAATAAAAGTTCAAGTTTAGTCTAAAAGACCAGCTGTTACTAAGAGACACTGTGGTATAGTGGTTCTCTAGAACCAGAAGGCCTGAATTCCAAGCCTAGTTCTGCTACTTACTAGATGAATAATCTTAGGCAAATTACTTAACCTTTCCATGCTCACCAGCAAAATTGCTAAAATGCTAGACTTGGCCTCATTGAGCTGTTGTGAGGATTAAATGGGTTAATAAATGTTAAGAGTTCAGAATAGTTAACTAATATTAGGACATCTAATCACTTCAGATTTGGAAACAGTCTTGGAGGAGAAGGATTCAGAGAAGAGCAATTGAAATAATTTACAAAATAAAAGAATCTTAAAAGGGAAAATAAAGGGTATAAAATATGCATCGCCTGGTGAAAGGACAAAGAGGGGAGGGAACATAATAACCACCTACTCATCTTTGAAAGATTCCAGTAGCAGAGAGGATTATTTAACGTGGTACAAAGGAATAAAACTATAATGAATAAGTCTAAGTCTAGAAAGAAAAACATTTTGACTACACATCAGGAAAGTGAAAAAAGAGGTACTTCTTCCAAATGAGAACAATGTAATTGTGGGCAGCCTCCCAAGAAAGGTGAGTGAAGCCTTGCTGGTGAAAGCATTTTGATACTCCAGTGTGTGAGATAATGTAAAAGGTCACTGTCCTGTTCAGTTTGGAAGAGGAACTTGGGCAGCTTTCAACATGCCAAATGTAAACCTTGTCTTCTTTCTTTCTGCTATGGCAGAGAGAAACTAGTTCATCAGTTGGAATATCAGACCTCTGTGCTCTTTATTATATCTGCAGGACCCAAACATTTAGTTCATGGCAGGAATAGACATGGTTAAATAAAGTAAAAAATGAAAATGAAAATGCACTTCCTTCCTAGACAAATACTGTAGTAACTCCAATCCCATGGGCTACAGGAGAGCCAGATCACCATCCTTTGGTCCTGAGTGTTGCTGTGGGTCTCGTACCTCTAGGCCAGCTCGGCATCCTGTCCTGCCTTCACACAGATAGCACATGTGTTGGCCTGCCTTTGTCTGGCCTGTCGAAGTTTGTGTTTAACATGTATAATGAGAGAGACCAAGCTTTATTCTTGGATACTTGCTGTTCTTTTATATTGTTAGAAAATGTGAAGCTAAATTTCCATGTCATGTAAGAAAATTCAATAAACAAAACCAGAGATCCAAGTCAATATATATGGTTTCTAGAAAATGAGAACAATGGGAAACTTGTTTCCAATATACAATATATCAAGTGAAAAAGCAAAATAAAAAGCAAAGAGCAGACCAGAACTGAAAATGAAATACAACATATATTACCTGCTATAATAATATTTTTAGGTAATTTGATTACTTCTTTGGAAGTATCCATAAGGATTTGCTTCTAATACTCAGATAGAAAAATATTTTAGATTTGTTTGCTTTTCTTCCTAGAGTTGACCATGTATAGATTCTAACAAAAGCAATGTAGTAAGCCACTAGTGAGGTTGGAACTTTGAAAAGAAAAACCTGGATGGCAATAGTTAATCTTCAGATGTTTTGGTTTAGTGCAGTTCAATAATAATATCTTACATGTTTATAGCATTTTTAAATTTTCAAGTGAATTCATGAATTTTTTTTTCATTTGATCATTTCATCATTTTTATTTATAATTTGGAGAGTTCAATTATGGTTTGGGAGGGAAGTCCAGTCCATGGGTAAGAAATACATAGATTTTGTTTCTACATGAATATATTATACAGAGATTTCTGTGCTTAAAAAATTAGAAAAAATTCCAGGGAAGAATATTAGTAATTGTATTTATTTTAATGCTTGTATTCCCAAAGCTAATTCAGTAAGTGATTTTAACCATTTGAAAGTGAAGGCCAAGAAAAGCTATTTTAAATTTATAAATCTTGACTTCACACTATAAGTCAGAGTTCTCAAATATTTATATGTGCTAAAATCTGATCAGAGCCAGAGCGTTAATTATACATAATGATTAATAAAAACAATTCAATATCTTCAAAAAATAAAATTACTTCTGTTGAAATTGATTTTAGTTATATCATGGTTTTTTGCGTGAAAACAAAAATGAAACTCAATCCAAAATAACTAATCTAGTCCAGGTGAAATTGTACTTGATAAATAAAAATAAACTACTACTGTGCTATTGATAATATTTAATATTAATTCACCCAAATAATTGTTTAAGCAGAATAATGTACATTTAAAATTTATCTTTTATTTTTTAAATATAATTTATTGTCAAATTGGCTTCCATACACCAAACACCCAGTGCTTATCCCAAATGCCCTCCTCAATGCCCATCACCCGCTTTCCCCTCTTCCCCAACCCCCATCAACCCTCCGTTTGTTCTCCGTACTCAAGAGTCTCCTGTGTTTGCCTCCTTCCTTCTCTGTAACTTTCCCCCTCCCCTCCCCCATGATCTTCTGTTAAGTTTCTCAAGATCCACATATGAGTGAAAAAACATATGGTATCTATTTTTCTGTAACTTATTTCACTTAGCATAGTACCCTCCAGTTCCATCCACATTGCTGCAAATTGCCAGATTTCATTCTTTCTCGTTGCCAGGTAGTATTCCATTCTATATATAAACCACATCTTCTTTATCTAATCATCAGTTGATGGACATTTAGGCTCTTTCCATAATTTGGCTTTGTTGAAAGTGCTGCTGTAAATATTGGGGTACATGTACCCTTCTGCATCAGCACTCCTGTATCCCTTGGGTAAATTCCTAGCAGTGCTATTGCAGGGTCATAGGGTAGTTCCATTTTTAATTTTTTTTTTTAATTTTTTTTTTAACGTTTATTTATTTTTGAGACAGAGAGAGACAGAGCATGAACGGGGGAGGGTCACAGAGAGAGGGAGACACAGAATCTGAAACAGGCTCCAGGCTCTGAGCTGTCAGCACAGAGCCTGACGCGGGGCTCGAACCCACGGACCATGAGATCATGACCTGAGCCGAAGTCGGACGCTTGACCGACCGAGCCACCCAGGCGCCCCCATTTTTAATTTTTTGAGGAAGTTCCACACTGTTTTCCAGAGTGGCTGCACCAGTTTGCATTCCCACCAACAGTACAAGAGGGTTGACCTCAGCCACAGCAATTACTTATTTGACACATCCCCAAAGGCAAGGGAATTAAAAGCAAAAATGAACTATTGGGACCTCATCAAGAAAAAAAAACTTCTGCACTGCAAAGGAAACAATCAACAAAACTAAAAGGCAACCGACAGAATGGGAAACAGTATTTGCAAATGACATACCGGATAAAGGGCTAGTATCCAAAATCTATAAACTCACCAAACTCCACACCCCAAAAGCAAATAATCCAGTGAAGAAATGGGCAGAAGACATGAATAGACACTTTTCCAAAGAAGACATCCAGATGGCCAACAGACACATGAAAACGATGCTCAATGTCACTCATCATCAGGAAAATACAAATCAAAGCCACACTAAAATTTATTTTTTTAATGTTTATGTGTTTTTTTTTGAGAGATAAAGAGAGACAGAGCATGAGTGGGGGAGGGGTAGAGAGAGAGGGAGACACAGAATCTGAAGCAGGCTCCACGCTCTGAGCTGTTAGGACAGCACAGAGCCCAACCGGCGCTTGAACTCATGGATGGTGAAATCATGACCTGAGCCGAAGTTGGACGCTTAACCGACTGAGTCACCCAGGCGCCTCATATACATTTTAAATAGAATTAGAAGTTATTGCTAATTTTAGTTATTGCTAATTCTGATCTTTGGGAAGACCACATTTGCTAGTTGGCCTTCCCGGCTATAGTTTTTCCATGTTTGGCTATAGTTACATTGCACATGGAAGATGCAAGATACTAAGAAGTGGTTCTATAGCATTCCAACCCTCTTCTTGCCTCTCATGCTGGAGTTAACCTCTTAAACAAAGGGATCCCTAGGCACTAAGATTTCCTGTTTGAACACAGAGGAGTGGCACTTCACTGAAATAGCTTATTCAAATAATGCCAAACCAGAATAGTTTTGTTCTTTTTTCTCAAGCACTTCAGTGTTATAATCCCTCCTATGACCAGCCACTTATAGTACAGGTATTGTCTCACTCTACAATAATTGAGGGCAGTGAAGGGCAGCCTACAGCAAGGAGAGATTTACTCCTGTGATCTGGCCTATGGTGGAGGTCAGAAAAGCTTTACAGGAAGGTGCATTTGGTCTAAGTCTTGACGGAAGAGGAGAACTTAGTTCTATAGGAGGACAAGGAGGCATAATGATGTCTAAATGGTATAAAGCATGGTGTTTGGGGCCTTGGGTTGCCAAATAAGTAATTTCATGAGCTTAGGTACAAGTGGTGGGTCCATATGGTGTGTAGGCTTATGCAGGCTTGTTAGGTCAGTGGGTCACAGCAGAGTAGTAGTCCGTTGGAATTCAGAATTTAACTTAAATGTGTGTGTGTGTGTGTGTGTGTGTGTGTGTGATTTTAGTATGCAATAGGCGTTATACTGGGTACTGGGGACACAGAGAAGAATTAGAGAGCATTGCCCTTAAGAATCCTGTAGTCTACTAGGCACGAATTGCCTCCTGTACACATTAAGTCCCTCAGTGTGTCCTGACAGATTGGATGAGAGCATTCAGAGAAGAAAAGCAAAGGGAATTGGTACAAAATCATCCAACTTTGGAGAAATTGAATAGCAAGTATCTTATTCTGATGGCTGACCTGCAGCACCAACTTTTTTTTAAATTTTTTTTTCAATATATGAAATTTATTGTCAAATTGGTTTCCATACAACACCCAGTGCTCATCCCCAAAGGTGCCCTCCTCAATACCCATCACCCACCCTCCTCTCCCTCCCACCCCCCATCAACCCTCAGTTTGTTCTGTTTTTAAGAGTCTCTTATGCTTTGGCTCTCTCCCACTCTAACCTCTTTTTTTTTTCCTTCCCCTCCCCCATGGGTTTCTGTTAAGTTTCTCAGGATCCACCTAAGAGTGAAAACATATGGTATCTGTCTTTCTCTGTATGGCTTATTTCACTTAGCATCACACTCTCCAGTTCCATCCACGTTGCTACAAAAGGCCATATTTCATTTTTTCTCATTGCCACGTAGTACTCCATTGTGTATATAAACCACAATTTCTTTATCCATTCATCAGTTGATGGACATTTAGGCTCTTTCCATAATTTGGCTATTGTTGAGAGTGCTGCTATAAACATTGGGGTACAAGTGCCCCTATGCATCAGTACTCCTGTATCCCTTGGCTAAGTTCCTAACAGTGCTACTGCTGGGTCATAGGGTAGGTCTATTTTTAATTTTTTGAGGAACCTCCACACTGTTTTCCAGAGTGGCTGCACCAATTCGCATTCCCGGCAACAGTGCAAGAGGGTTCCCGTTTCTCCACATCCTCTCCAGCATCTATAGTCTCCTGATTTGTTCATTTTGGCCACTCTGACTGGCGTGAGGTGATATCTGAGTGTGGTTTTGATTTGTATTTCCCTGATGAGGAGCGACATTGAGCATCTTTTCATGTGCAGCACCAACTTTTTATATGAAGAACAGTTCAGTAGATCTGAGGAACTAGTTTATGAAATAACAGTAAAGAGATTCCTTTAAGCTTGACTTGAGTCTCTGCGTTTTAATTTTTTTGTTTGTTTGTTTTTGTTTTTTGTCTTGGAGTAGCTCCTGTCAGACCATTGTGGTTCTTGTCCAACACAATGTGATGGAAGGGTACTGTTACTGGGGTCAAGGCCCAAGGGCCTGATTCCTTTTCTGTTACTTTCTACATGTCTGCACATGGGTCATTGATTTCCATTTCCCCATTGGTAACAGCAACATCCCTATCTTCTCCTGCCTCAGACTTGTGAGGATAAAATAAGATGATTGATATAAAGAATTACATAAATTGCAAAACAAACAAACAAACAAACAAAAAACCCCAAACCAAAAAATGCACACCAAACTATATACATATGACGAATTAGGGTACAGCTCAGACGTAGGGTATTTGCTTTAAAAAGTGGCAGTTAACCACAGTTATCACCTTCATTGTGGTGGATAGACATTTATAAACTGAGTCTAACAGTGACTTCTATGACTCCATCAGGTCATTGAGGAAATGGTCTGCACTATCTAAATACAAAAGTACCCAGATTATGAAGAAATACTATGTTTTAATAAGTTATCTTTCTTCAAGTATTTAGATAACATTTTGAGGGCCTCTGTTTTATTAACCTTCTCAGTGGATAAAGAATTGAGAATTACATTCCTGTGCTGGACGAGGAATTTCACTTTATCAACATCTGACATGACTTTAGAAAATGCTGATGATTCTAAAAGAATTTGTTGCTCAGTGTGTCTTCCATCACTGAAAGCATTAGAGACCCTTATCAAATAAGAATTGATTAAACTTACAGCTTCCCAGAAAGGCTATTAATGCAGATTAATGAGTTTCTGAGAGATTAGAGTTAGGGAGTTTTGATATTAAACATGTACCAAAATTAGTAGAATGCCATGTCAGGGAAGAACAAAGGAAAAATGACATTTAAAACACTCAATCTGATCATCTAGTCTTCATGTAGTATGCAGCTATAAGTATGCATACTTTAAACAGTGATGATGTTAAAATATCATTAATACTGTTTTAAAAACTAATTTTCTAATGAGTATAGATATATAATGTTACCCTTCAAGATGAGAAACTTTGGTTATCTTCTAAGTGAGCTGAACTCTATATATTGAAGATTGCTGCAATTTGCACTGAACTAAGAAACCAAAGCCTCCAAATAGTATCCTTCAATTTATTTCAACGTCTCTGCCTTTTATTGCATTTTTTTGGAAGAAGTTACCAACTACTCAAAGAGCGTAGGGTAAGATTCCCCAACTAATACTCCACTAAAAACTTTAGAGTCTGATGAACAAAATCCCCAAATACTGATGATTTTAAAACTTGGGTTATTTAAAATTTACTGGTAATTTTAAGAAAGAATCAATAATTCTTATTTATGAAGTAAGTATATCCATGAATATTAAATATCTTTTTATTAGGTTTTCTTTTAGGCCATTTTTAAGGAATGTTTAACATTTTCTCTTCAATTAGGTTTCTATAAATGTTTTATTAGATTAATTCCTGGATACTTTGCAGTTTGTTTTGTGTTGTAAATGGCATCTCATTTTTTATAATAGTTTCACACTAGTTATTGTGGTAGTATTAGAGGTGGCTTTCTTTTTTTTTCTTTTTTCTTTTTATTTATTTATTTTTTTAAATATATGAAATTTATTGTCAGATTGGTTTCCATACAACACCCAGTGCTCATCCCAAAAGGTGCCCTCTAGAGGTGGCTTTCTTTACAGTCTTAGTATTGACATTTTGGGGTGGATAGTTCCTTGTTTGGGGTGGCTGTTCTGTGCATTGTGGGATGTTTAACAGCATCTCTGGCCTCTACCCACTAGATGCTAGTTGCACATTCTCTCCACACCCTGCAATTACGACAACAAAAATATCTCCATCTATGGTGAAATGTCTGCTGGCAGGCACAGTCCCCCATTTGAGAATGACTGGTGTGGAGGAATGCTTAATTTTTTTTGCATGTTAATCTTATATTTAACAAGCTTCATGAACAGTCTTAATAGTTCTAAGGGTTTGAGGATCCTCTTGCTTGTTATGTTTAAGAATTATTTACCAATAGCATGTATAAAAATATTTTTGTCTCTTCCTTTCCAATCCTAATTATTTTTTTCTCATACAGTGGGTTAAGCTAGGATTTTTTAAAAAATATTATTGCCTTAACTAGTTAGTACTGAACATCCTTGTCTAATTTCAGACTTTATAGGGAATTGCCTGAAGTTTTTCCATCGAGTATATTTGCTGCAGTGTATTATAATCTTGTTTTTCTCTTTTTTTTAATTTCTTTTTTAAAAATTTACATTCAAATTAGCATATAGTGCAATAATGATTTCTTTTTTTCTCTTTTTTTAATTTTTTAAATGATAAACTTTATCAAAGCAGGGAGATGTCTGCTTTTAGTTTTCTAAAAGTTCTCCTCTTTTTCTCATAATCGTAAGTAGGCATTAAATATTCTTATATAATTTTTTTTTTGCATTTATTCAGAAGATGGCCTATTTTTCTCCTTTATTTCATTCTTGTGGTAGTAAATTACTTTGCGTGTATGAGATTAAATCATCCTTGCATTGTTGGAAAAATTTCTGCTTGACTATCAATTTATATATCTATATACCTGTATATAAAATTTTGTGGATTTGGATTAACTTTTATATTATGTCCTATTCCATACTTAGTTGAAGTGGCAAGATTATACCAACTTCAGAAATTAGATGACAGATTTATTTTCCTATTTTCTTGAAAAAACATCATTGAATAGGTATTATCTGTCTTATCCATTTACTTTGCTTTTAAATGTTTATTGTCTTTTTTGCTTCACACTTATACTTCTCAGATATCTTTTATCATCCGTCCCTCTGGGTTGTCCTTGTCCTATTGGCCATATTCACTAGAAAAGCATATCTGGTTGTTGTGTGGGGAGGTGTATAACCAAGTTATAGTTTGTTCTTTTGCAGGTAATTTTTTGTTTTGTTTTGTTTTATTTTTTTAATTTAATTTTTTATTTTTTTAAATTTACATCCAAATTAGTTAGCATATAGTACAACAATGATTTCAGGAGTAGATTCCTTAGTTCCCCTTACCCATTTAGCCCATCTCCCCCTCCCACAACCCCTCCCATAACCCTCAGTTTGTTCCCATATTTAGGAGGCTCTTCTGTTTTGTCCCCCTCCCTGTTTTTATATTATTTTTGTTTCCCTTCCCTTATATTCATCTGTTTTGTCTCTTAAAGTCCTCATGTGAGTGAAGTCATATGATTTTTGTCTTTCTCTGACTGACTAATTTCACTTAGCATAATACCCTCCAGTTCCATCCATGCAGTTGCAAATGGCAAGATTTCATTCTTTTTTGATTGCCGAGTAATACTCCCTTGTATATATCTACCACATCTTCTTTATCCATTCATCCATTGATGGACATTTGTGCTCTTTCCATACTTTGGCTATTGTTGACAGTGCTGCTATAAACATGGGGGTGCATGTGTCCCTTGGAAACAGTACACCTGTATCCCTTGGATAAATGCCTAGTAGTGCAATTACTGGGTTGTAGGGTAGTTCTATTTTTAGTTTTTTGAGGAACCTCCATACTGTTTTCCAGAGTGGCTGCACAAGCTTGCATTCCCATCTTGCAGGTAATTTTAAGGTGTTTGGGGACAGGTTTAGGGCAAAGAGCCTCCCGCAGAGCACACTGGGTTCAATTAGACCTCATTCACCTCATTCACAGGCTAAGCTCTTGTGGTGCTGAACACACATTGGGGTTAACTGCTGAGCCAATCATGTAAAATCTATGGAGTTTTTTCCTTTGGAATCTGTCTTTGAGGGATATTTCACTTTTAGTATTTCACTTTATAAACATTTTACTATTTTTTGGTTTATTTCCTGAAGAGAGATTCTGGAATTCTGATTTATTTCCATAATTTGCTCAAAAGGTTTATTGGTTTATTTGTATTATTGTGGGAAGGGGCAGTTATCACACACATTTTCTTAATTTCTGCAGGTAGTAAGGTGGTTTTTCCTGTCATGGGAATAGATCAGGGTCATGTCCAGACCCCGATTTTGAGTTCCTTTTAATTTCTAATAGCAATAAACAAGAAACTATGCAACATTAGGTAACTTCATGCAATAATAAAAATTTTTAAGTATAAATTAATGCTTTTATTAAATGTGGCACACAATCCTGTTAATATGACATATATTTATAATATGCACAATGATTATTGTACACATGAAGATTAACCAAATTTTAAGACAACAATCATTAAAGGATGCCATTAATCTATTTTTTTGTGTAACCAAACTAGGTTTGGAGTATGTTTATTTCATTATTGATCACAGCACTTAACTGGACATTTATCTCTGCTAAAGAAAAAAGTCCAGGTCAAAATGTACTATAGCCATGGTTCCCTCTTCTGCCATACACTGTTGGCACCCCCTTCCACTCACCTCTACCCAGATATAGGGTGAACTAGAATTCTTCACTGACTTTCAAAAGAGACTTTCATTTTACTTTTTGTACTGTCTCTCTTCAAAGGTCTTTCAGGCAGGATATCTAACTCTCCATCCACCACATGAAAGGACCAGGCACTGCCCTCTAGCTACTTTTGGTGGCATGAGCTAACAGAAACTTCAGGACTAGGTTCATGGATTCTGTCAAATGTTCAAAAGCACTGTTAGATTTGAGTAAAGATTTTGCCTAGATAAAGCTGAAGTCCTAGGTATTGAGGGTTCCTTGGCAAGATGCTATTGCTTGGGAGAAAATACCTGACTTTCCAGTTTCCTCTGGGTTTAGTGGTGGTGCTGAGTATACACCATAGTTTGTATGCACTGAGGTTTTGGGCACGTGCTCTTATTTTCTGTTGTCATGAATACTCACTGGAATTGCCTTGGAACCAAAATAAGAGCTAAAGAAGAAGGAAAAACATTAGGTTCTGGTGGAAATCTGAAATTTTATGATTGCTCATTGTCCTCATTATACTAGCCTTGGTCTTGCCTCTAAGACCTTGTTTGTGTTTCTTCTTCTCTAACACACGTTTTGAAGATATTTCTCCTACCTACTTCAATCCTACCCACTTTCTAAATCTGTTTTACCTAATCCATTAACCTTTCCCTGCTAATTCCTGGCTAAATTAGTCTCTCTCTTCTCTTTCTTCAAAGAGTTTGAGTCCATGCTCTGGAATTCAAACTTAATGGTATATCCTTATACATAGATAATTCTTTTTCATTTTTATTATTTTTACCTTTTCAAATAACACATTGGTTCCTAGATTGGTGGTTGCCAGAGGCAGAGGGTAGCAAGTGGGTGAAATGGGTGAAGGTGGTCAAAGGGTGCAAACTTCTAGTTATAAAATAAATACGTCACAGGGATGTACAGTGTGGTGACTATAGTTAACAACACTGTATTACATATTTGAAAGTTGCTAAGAGTGTAGATCTTAAAAGTTCTTATCGCAAGAGAAACATATTTTGTAGCTATGGTGAATCATATTAACTAGACTTACTGTGGTGATCATTTTGCAATATGTACAAATGTTGAATAACTGTGTTGTACACATGAAACTGATGTTATATGTCAATTTTATCTCAATAAAAAAGTAAAATGCTAAAAAAATGTTGGTTCCTGAATATGGAATTTGCCTAAACTTTTTTATACTCCCCACTACACTTAATAGTAAATAAAAGGTGCAGTACATGCTAAATAAACACTCAGTGACAGATGTTGCTAATACATGGATAACTAGTTAGAAGATGTCACTCACTTTCTTGACATTTTCCAAAGGATACAAATTGTGGGGGAAGCCTCTTATGATTCAGTGTTTCAATTCAGTAGCATCGAAAAACAAAGATATGTTTTGTTTTGTTTTTGCTTTTTAATATTAATTATTTTGAGATACAATTGACATATAACTATTAGTTATTTTTTGAAGAGAATTTGTTTCTCAAGTTATTAATTTTTGCCCTTTGATGCTGGGAAAAGGGGTTTGCACACCTTCCTGTGTATTAGTATCTTACCTTAATACTCAGCATCTTCCCGTCTTCTCTCTTCTTTGACCTTCCTGCACATTAAAACAAGTGATTTGATTGGAATTCAAAGGAAGCACAGGGATTTATTCTTTTTCTTTGTCCTCTAGCTATGTCTTGTGACAAACTTGAATTCATTCAGGTGAAGAAATACTTATAAAATGAGTCTATTTTAAAAATAGAACCATGGGGTGCTTGGGAAGGCTCAATTGGTTAAGTGTCCAACTTCGGCTCAGGTCATGATCTCACAGTTGGTGAGTTTGAGCCTCGCATCTGGCTCTCTGCTGTTAATACAGAGTTCACTCAGGATCCTCTATCCCCACCTTTCTCTGCCCCTCCTCTGCTCATGCACAAGCATGTGCACTCTCTCTGTCTCTCAAAAATAAATATTAAAAAAATAGAAAAGCAGAACTATGGATGATGTCAGTTCAACTTTATCATTGTAGAGGGGTAGGAACTAAGTCCTAGGGAGGTGGTTATTTTTCTAAAATCATCAAATTTGTTAGACATATTTAGCCTTGGAGCCCAGGACTCCATTGATTGCATCTGAAACAGTGGGCATCACATTTATGTGTTTCAGAGTTGCGTTTAATTGGTGTATGTGTTGCGTAAAACTCTTCATAATGTAGTATGGAGATTATATCACTAAAGGTGAAAATACTTTAAACTGACTCATGCTCATTACCTTTCCTCCTACTGAAAAAGTTCCCTTTGATGGCTTTGACCTTCACTTGCTTTCTCTTTTCTGCATTATCTTCTGTAAGAGAAAAAGAGGTAAATGAAACAGCAATGCCCTTTTTTTTAAAACGGTACTAAGCCAAGGATGCTAGTATTTAAATATATTTGCTCCTTTAATGTTGTTATTTTTATAACAATAGTTTTGGTAGAATATTCTTTTTTTAAATTTATTTTTATTTTTAATTTTTTATTTTGGAGAGAGAGCTAGTGCAAGCAGGGGAGAGGGGCAGAGGGAGAGAGAGAAGCTCAAGCAGGCTCCATGCTCAGCATGGAGCTGAAATCAAGAGTTGGACACGCAACTGATAGAGCCACCCAGGTGCCCCATGGTAGAATATTCTAAGACAAGTCTACACTTAGAACTTAAACTTATTCTGTACATTTTAATTTGGTTTCTAGACTGTTTTGTCCAGCTCTTTAGCATTAGGCTGTGTGATCAAAACCTCATAGTGGTCTCTTTGTAAGCAGCTTCTTAGAATGAGTGGTACCTCAGCCTTGTAAGGATAGTGTCCTGGGTATCTTTGGAAAGACACCAAATATTAAGCATTTTTAACCATATATATAGGCAAAGAGATAGTAATTATTTTAGTAGAGCAAAATATTACTTAGAGCATAAGAATGTAAGTATTCTGATACAAATTCAGTGGATTAGCACACTTTCCCCCAACTCCTTGAAACTTATAACCTTATTTGTTCTCCTCTCTCAGTGATTTTGTCCTTTACTAAGTATTGATTATTTTTTTCCCATAGGTCTCCACTATGTATTGTAAAGCAATGCTGCCCTGTAGAAACTGATCCTCTCCTGGTCCTGTCTCAAGGTTCTTCTTGCCTTGTTGATCTATTCTACTTATGTCTACTAGAAAATTCTGCCCCATATATTACTTCAGTCATGTTATATCCCTGATAAGTAATCTGTAGGAGCTTTAATTTGCCAATTACTTCATTATCTTCAGTCTGGCTTTCAGGACCCTTAAGAAATTCTGTCTGATTTGTTTTTTTTTTTAAATGTCAATTTGAATTGAATGTATGTCAATTTGAATTTTCTCTCATGAATTTTTCACTCATGAACTTGCATACAGGTTCCTTTTTCCTTTCTCTGCAGATTGATATTTAACTCTGGAATTTTTTTTTATATTTTATTTAAATTTTTTTGTGTGTGGGCTTCAGATTACCTGTTATTTATAGGTTGGTAATTCATTCTTTGTTTTCCAATTCTATCATTTTCTCATTTGCATTTCCATTCCTTTTTTTATTTTCATATTTTGGAGTAGCTTCACAGATTTTTGCTTTCTGCAGCATCAGCTATGCCCTGACAGTATCCAGTGAGAGAAGATCATGTCGTTGGGGCTTTTTCTGAAAAATTTTTTTTGCGTTTTCTGTATATCATCTATCGTGGTTTTCCCTCATCTATTTCATCTCCATCTTTCCTTGTTCTTTGTGTTGATGTTGGGTGTTTGTTTGACTCTCAGACAATATCTTTACTTTCACTCTTTTCAGAATGGCATTTTTTTTTTAAACTTCCTAGCTCCTTAATTAAATTATTCTCAGAAAATATACTTTTCCTGTAAATATTCTAAGTGCTATCCCTTTCTTCTTATTCTGAAGTACCTCACTTGGTAAAGCCAAATGACTTTTTTTTTAATCTTTTAGTTTATCTTTAAGATGAGTTTTTTTTTAATGTTTATTTATTTTTTGAGACAGAGAGAGACAACAGCATGAACAGGGGAGGGTCAGAGAGAGAGGGAGACACAGAATATGAACAGGCTCCAGGCTCTGAGCTGTCAGCACAGAGCCCAATGCGGGGATCAAACTCATGGACCGCGAGATCGTGACCTGATCCGAAGTCACACACTCAACCGACTGAGCCACCCAGGCGCCCCTAATTAAGATGAGTTCTGTTCCAACTTCGTGTTTACCTTCGGAGTTGATTGCATTTCAGTCCGATTGCAGCAGTTGGACTTCAGCCTCAGATAGTCAATGCAGATGGAGATGTAACATGCTCACCATGAATTCTGATTTCTACTTAGCGGTTACCAAGCAGACTTGTGTTACTTTGCTATTGTTACAGTAAGACACCATAAAAAACAAAAACAAAAACAAAAACCCACAAAATCATAGTGGCATAGAACAATAAGCATTTCTTTCTCCTGTGGGTATTCTGAGCTATCCCATTGATGTTATTTGGGTTTGTTCATATGTCTGTATGTAGACTCAGAGTCCGCTCCATTCCACATGTCTCTCGTCTATTTATACCAGTGGGATAGCCAGGGATTTTCTGCTCTTGGCAATGACAGAAGCCAAAGAGAATAGGTAGAAAACAGACATCCTGACACATTCACCTCATTTAATTGGCTAAAGCAAGTCACATGTTCAAATCCAAAGCCCAAACACAGTAAAATATACTTTTCTCCTTTAGTAAGGGAAACTAAAAAGCCACATGAGAAGGGTGAATATTAAGGGAAGCATGAAAAATAAAGGCAAATGTAGTTTGCAATATTTGTTTTTCCATTATTTACAGTATCAAGCCTTGCCTAGCTGAGCTAATGTAGTAAAAGAGTAACTCCAGCTATTGCAGTGGAATTTTATCAGGAATACAATAGTTTTTGCTAATATAAACAGTGCTTAACCTAAACCAGTTATTTAAAATGTTTTATTGCATTATTTCATGTAACATACATAGAACTTCTAACATGTAGATATTACTACTGTTGGCAGTTTTACAGATGAGTCATTCCATTCAATTTATCAAATATTTAAGAAGCAACTACTCTTTCTGGGCACTGTTTTGGACTTGGGGATTACAACAGTGAACAAATACACAAGATCCCTGTTCAGCCCTTGAGGTGTAATGGGAAGACAGATAAGCAAACTAAGAAGATAATTTCTGGAAAGAATATGTGTTTCTTTTTTTTTTCTTTTGTTAAATTTTTATTTAAATTCAAGTTAGTTAACACACAGTGTAATATTAGTTTCAGGTGTAGAATTTAGTGATTTGACACTTTCATACAATACCTGGTGCTCACCACAAGTGCCCTCCTTAATCCCCATCACCTATTTCACCCACTTCCCCACCCATCTCCCCTCTGATAACCATCAGTTTGTTCTCTATAGTTAAGAGTCTGTTTCTTGGTTTGTCTCTCTCTCTCTCTCTTTTCCCTTTGCTTGCTTGTTTTGTTTCCTAAATTCCACATTTGAGTGAGGTAATATGGTATTTGTCTTTCTCTGACTGACTTATTTCGCTTAACATAATAGTCTCTAGCTCCATCTTTGTTGTTGCAAATGGCAGGATTTCATTCTTTTTTTATGGCTGAATAATATTTCTGTGCGCGCGTGTGTGTGTGTTTATGTGTACATGGTGTTCATTTTTTTAATTTTATTTTTTATTTTTTTAAATTTACGTCCAAATTAGTTAGCATAAAGTGCAACAATATCTTCAGGAATAGATTCCTTAGTGCCCCTTACCCATTTAGCCCATCCCCCCTCCCATACTCCTTCCAGTAACCCTCTGTTTGTTCTCCATATTTAGGAGGCTCTTCTGTTTTGTCCCCCTCCCTGTTTTTATATTATTTTTGTTTCCCTTCCCTTATGTTTATCTGTTTTGTTTCTTAAAGTTATCACTTGAGTGAAGTCATATGATACTTGTCTTTCTCTGACTAATTTCACTTAGCATAATACCCTCCAGTTTCATCCACATAGTTGCAAACGGCAAAATTTCATTCTTTTTGATTGCCAAGTAATACTCCATTTTATATATCTACCACATCTTCTTTATCCATTCATCCATCAATGGACATTTGGGCTCTTTCCATACTTTGGCTATTGTTGACAGTGCTGATATAAACAAGGGGGTGCATGTGTCCCTTTGAAACAGCACACCTGTATCCCTTGGATAAATGCCTAGTAGTGCAATTGCTGGGTCGTAAGGTAGTTCTATTTTTAGTTTTTTGAGGCACGGCATTCATCTTTAACCATTATTCAATCATTCTGTGGGCCCTGGGGCTGTTTCCATAATTTGACTACTGTAGATAATGCTGCTACAAATATTGGGATGCATGTATCCCTTTGAATTAGTGTTTTTGTATTCTTTGGGTAAACCTAGTAGTGCAATTGATGGTTGTAGGGTAGTTCTATTTTTAAATTTTTGAGGAACTTTCATACTGTTTTCCTGAGTGGCTACACCAGTTTTTATTCCCGTCAACAGTGCAAGTAGGTTTCTTTTTCTCTACATCCTCGCCAATACCTACTGTTTTTTGAGTTGTTGATTTTAGCCATTCTGGCAGGTGTGAGTTGGTATCTCATTGTAGTTTTGATTTGTATTTTGGTGATGATCGGTGATATTGGGTATCTTTTCATATGTCTATTGGCTGTCTGTATGTATTCTCTGGAAAAATATCTTTTCACGTCTTCTGCCCATTTTTTTAATGGGATTATGTATTTTTTGAGTGGTGAGTTTTAGAAGTTCTTTATAGATTTTGGATACTAACCCTTTATCAGATATGTCATTTGCAAATATCTTCTCCCATTCCATAAGTTGCCTTTTAGTTTTGCTGATTATTTCTTTTGTTGTGCACAAGCTTTTTATTTTGATGAAGTCCCAGTAGTTCATTTTTGCTATTGTTTCCCTTGCCACATAAAGGACTAGTTCTTGACCAGCTTCTGGGAGATAACCTTTAAGTTCTTGGAATATATTTCCTGAGAGGAGTATCTCTGTATACCTGGGGCTTTAGGGCCCAGACAGTTCATGCTTACTCTGACTTATGGTAGATGTCTGCTTTCTTTGGTCCTGGTCCAAGATGTATCAGTTTCACTTCTGCAGGGGCTGGAGATAGAATAGTTAAGTTCTATACATATGTGACTGCCCTCTGGTAATTATGCTGGATGACAAGGCTTGGGCAAATTTTACTGGCTGGCAATATTTCATAGATGTTGTCAAACATTTTGTTAATGGGAACAGTAATTGCATATAGCTTTATGGGTTGTTATAATGATTAAATGAAATAATACACATGATATGCTTAGAATAGGTACTGATCTTCTTCTAACAATAAAAGCTATGTAAGGTCTTGTTAAATAACACTAAGGAGTGAGTCCAGGAAAGCCAGGGTTTAGAACCTGAAAACAGATATCAAATATCATATTTGAGGTGATAATGTTAGAGCAAACCACCAAGGGGACGAGAGGTAAGGAGATCTGGAGCAAAAATACACACAAATGCACACAAGTATGAAGTAGATTGAGGGCAATTGGTTTGGTTTAAGATATAAACCCTCATCCTAAGTAAGAGTTCTAGAACTCCATCTTGTTAGGTTCGGACCTATAGAGAAGTGAGATTAAAAGTATACAGCTTGGAATAGAAATTCCTCCTACGTCTTCCTTGTACTTCATTTTGCAAAAAAAATTTATGAAGCAGGGGCAACATCAGTGGTGACTTTGGTGAAGAGAGTGCTGTTCTTCTCTGCAAAGCCATGTTAAATGCCTACGATTTTTATGTGAATACATGATTGGGGCGTCTGGGTGGCTCAGTCGGTTGAGCGCCGACTTTGGCTCAGGTCACGATCTCGCGGTCCGTGAGTTCGAGCCCCGCATCGGGCCCCTGTGCTGACATCTCAGAGCCCGGAGCCTGTTTCAATTCTGTGTCTCCCTCTCTCTGACCCTCCCCCATTCATGCTCTGTCTCTCTCTGTCTCAAAAATAAATAAACGTTAAAAAAAAAATTTAAAAAAAAAAGCAAAAAAAAATTTATGAAGCAGGGGCAACATCAGTGGTGACTTTGGTGGAGAGAATGCTGTTCTTCTCTGCAAAGCCATGTTAAATGCCTATGATTTTTATGTGAATACATGATCTAGTTGTACAAAATCAGCTTCAGAAGAAGTTCCCTATTTTTCTTCCTTCTAATAATCTTTTCCACTCCAATCCTTCCTATATATAAGTTCTGGAGCTTTTACCATTTGGTAACATAGTATGATAAGACATGATGGTCCCTAAATTTGTTGTAGAGTTCATTTTGTCATTAAGTCTTACTAATGTTGAAGCAGGAATATTTTCAAAATTTAAGGAAAGCATAGTTTCTTTTGTGCAACAGTTGAGCTAGGCAGGTCTTCAAGTCTCAATTCATTCAAAGTGTCTAAGAAATTGCTAGACATTAAAAATTTTTTCTGGTCCATCGGTATCATTATCTCATTATGTAGCAGCTGCGAATTTTGCAGGTAAGCTCTGTATCTAGCTGATCATTGGCTCCTTTACTACTTTATTGGATATGTGTTCACCCTTTTTACTTGCTAAATATTTATAATAATGTATATGTATCAGCTCCTGATTGCTCTAGTCTATGACTTTGGGTCTCTCATTTCCTCCAGGTGGTTAAATCACGCTTCTTCCAAAATCCCTGGGGCTTTTCTGTGAGTAGGGGAGGAAGAAAAAAGGAGTAAGTTCAAAGTAAAACTGACAGTTACCTATAGTCAGCTACAAAAAGTAGAGAATAGAGAGCATAGAATATTTTAACACTTCATCTCATAGTAAGAGTAAGAACAGAGGCTGTGTCTTGTGTGTGTTCTGTTTGTGTCCTTCAGACCATCAAGTGATCTGAAACTGTTTCTGCATGGAAAGTATTTACTCTCTGAAGACCAGGAAAGGGACACAAAGGCCCACAGTCTAGTAAAGTATAGGAACTGAACAGATGGAAATTTCGTTCATTTAATTGGATTCACAGGCTCTGAGGGGAGGCAGAAAAAGTAATTTGAAGGAGGTCAACCTGGGAGGAAATCAGTTTCATGGTTAGTGGGAATGAATTTACCATGTAAGAAACATCATAAATATAAGAAATATACCCTAAGAAATACTATCTAGTGTCAGTAATATCAGTTATGTCTCATAGCATTCAAGAGGAACAAAAATTCCCTTGAATTCAGGAAGTCTTTGTTTGAGATTCTGTTCTTTAAATCTGTGGAGTTATGGTTCAGATGGGATCTGTGGTAGCCATAAAGTGTGTACCACATAAGGAGGCATCTACTTAGGGTGATAGATTGTGATGTTGAACTTGAAGAGAATGGCTTCTGCAGTTCTATAGCCAATCTCTTATAGATCTGCTTATGGAAATCAAATTATGGGGGGTGGGGAGGGAGAAAACCATATGTCTTGGAATGGCAGATGTAAAAATTATGAGTTAGAGTCCTATTCTTTACCAAAAGATTGCTCTGTGCCTTTGGACAGGCTGCCTAATTGTTAGTGACTTCCAATTTCTCACCTATAAAATTTGAGATCCAAATTCTTCCTGCATAACATATCTTAGAAATCTAATGATGAAATGGTCCTTGCAGTGCTGTTGAGGTTTGAGATGAGAATCACTCACTCACTGTCATGGAAACCACTAAAAATTATAAAGTATATAAATAAGAATTAAATTCTAGCCTCTAAGTGTACTAGTACCTAACATCTTCATTGAGTTATTTTAGGATTTCCTTTGAGGGAAATTTTGATTCTAGATGGTAATGAAACATATTTGCCTGGTTCATTCCTTTGGTATTTTAATTTTAAAAGTTGGATTTCCTAGTGAAAATACTTGACATAAAGTTTAGAAATGTTTTCTGAGGAGTGCTTGAAAAAACAGATAATCTCACAAAACAAAGAAGGTTAAATGTTTATAATGCCACTTTAAGAGAGAGTTAAAAGTATATAAAGTCTTTAATACATCATTGGTTAAAAACAAATTATTTTTAGGCTAACTGAAGTTACCATGTTTCAATTTTAAGTGTATCTCATTTAAATCATTTTATTTTTTTAATGTTTATTTATTTATTTTGAGGGAGAGAGAGAGAGAGGGGAGAGAGAGAGAGAGAGAGAGAGAGAGAGAGAATGAATATGCACACAAGCTGGGGAGGGTCAGAGAGAGAGGGAGAATCCCATGCAGGCTTTGAGCTGTCAGCACAGAGCCTGACATGGGGCTTGAACTCATGAACTGTGAGATCATGATTTGAGCCAAAATCGAGTTAGACGCTTAACCAACTGAGCCACCCAGGTCCCCTAAATTATTTTAAAACAAAATGTTTTTAAATGAATGGCACTCCCTACATTCTATGTTGAAGTATACTGAGCATTATTTAATTGCTTTTTGATGACTTCTAGTTATTGCTATAAACCTAAGTTATGCTCATGCTCTAATGCAGGGATGCTGTGAGACTTCTGAAAGATTTCTTGATCTTATTTATATAAATAGCCAGGTTCCTAAGCTTATTGTCTCAAGTCTGCTTTTTGTTATTTTTTGTTTCTGCCCTTATTGATGGCCATCATCATTAGGTGTTACTTCTTACTGCCATAGTGTACCTTCTTGTACTCTCCATTCCTTTCCAATTTATTACTTTTAAAGCTTGATAGCCCACGAATCCCAAAGTTAATGAAACTGTAGACTGAAATTTACAAAAATTTTAGACTTAAAATTCAAGATGAGGAAAACGAACATTAAGGCGTGAACCATGATGAAATGGATTCTGACACATAGAAATAAAGAGTAGCAATAAGGGGTGACAGCATAAATCAGGGGGTAAAGAATCTTTCCCAAATGACATGCTAAGGTTGCCACCTCAAGGGCAATACCAATAATTAAAAGGCAAAGTGGTTTGTATTTGAGGAACGCAGTAGTTGCTCTCAAACTGCAACTGGAGTTACCTAGTGTATTGTATATCACTTGCAGAAATTAAAAAGATAACTAGATCCTGTTCTGTGTGAGTAGCCCAGAATCCTCTTCAAATGTAAGTAAATATAGAAGAGGGGCGCCTGGGTGTCTCAGTCAGTTGAACATCTGACTTCGGCTCAGGTCATGATCTCACAGTTCGTGAGTTCGAGCCCCGCGTCGGGCCCTGTGTTGACAGCTCAGAGCCTGGAGCCTGCTTCCGATTCTGTGTCTCCCTCTCTCTCTGCCCCTCCCCTTCTCATGCTCTGTCTCTCTCTCTGTCTTAAAAATAAATAAAACATTAAAAAATTAAAAAAAAAAGTAAATATAGAAGAAGTAATGAAGAGATGCTGGGGTGAATTCTCCATACATTCACCAACAACTCTTTGCTTAGTGTCTGCTGTGGATAAGGCACTCTGGTAAGCCTCAGGGATAACAGCAGTGAATGAGGCAGGTCTATTCCCTGCCCACCTGAAACTTACTGCTTTCTTGTGCACTTTGAACAATGTTTACGAACGTTAACATTAGGGGGAGCTAACTGAAGAATATATGGAATCTCTGACTGTTTTTGAAACTCTTTTATGGAAGTCTAGAATTTGTTTAGAAGAAAAAAAAAATAATAGTAGTATAAGGAATGGACCTGTGATGGAGGCCAGCACTGGTGTGTGGGTGAAACTGACTGACACTCAGGGTAGCCAGACCATGGGGAATGAGGGGGTGAAGAGATGGTCTACTTGGCCATCTCCATCCTGGGTCAATGCTGTCATGACAAGGATGCTGGTAGCAAGGTTTTTGGAAAAGTGGAGCTGCTAATTCTTAACATGTAATTTTGGTCTGATCCTTTTTCCTTTCCTTTCAAATTATGTATTGAGTTATTGATGCAAAGCAGCTGCTAAGCCAAGGTTTACATTACACTTCACCTACTTACCTTCTCATATAGCTAATAACTAGATTTTGCCAACGGAATGTGAGGCTATAGGGAATTGGAACTACAAGATATTAGAAGCCTGAGTCTCTAAATTACCACATGGAAGATACGCTCTTATCAACAAGAAACACTTGCATTAAACTTTGACTGGGTTAAGCCATTAACCTTTTGCATTTATTTATTACAGTAGCTACAGTTGCCTTAACCACCAGACATATTAAAACAGAGATACTTAAAACTTTTGGGGTTTAGTGTTGATTGTGAAGTTTCCAGAACATTAAACAACCCTGCTGTATGGATCTTGGCTCTTATTCCTTTACGCATGCTTTATTCTTTGTTTTAACTTAACCAAGTATTTGTTAAGTATCAACTATAAGCAAAACAGGCAACATAGCAAAGTAGAAATAGCCCTGCATTAGGGATGGGATGAATAGCATTCAGAGCCTTTTACTTATTGCTGACTAAGTGATACTAGATAGTATACTTATCCTGAGTTTCTCTTGGTATATTGTGAATAGTAAGTAGACTCAGTATAGTTCTTTAGGTTTATTCAAATAGTTGTTTACATTTATTTCTTTTTTAATATATGTATTCCTAAGTTTATTTATATTGAGAGAGACGAGACAGTGTGTGGGGGGGAGGGGCAGAGAGCGAGGAAGACAGAGAATCCCAAGCAGGCTCCATGCTCTCAGCACAGAGTCCAATGCGGGGCTCCATCTCACAAGACTGAGATCATGACCTGAGCTGACACCAAGAGTTGGAAGCTTAATTGACTGAGCCACCCAGGCGCCCTTATTTCATTTATTTCTTAAAAGAACTACTTATTTGAAGTAAATATTATCACCCTCTATCTTCTTTCACTGTCACTATTTTGTAAATAAGAAAGCTCTGATTGGTGATATCAAGCAATTTTGTTAACATTATAAGGCTGATAAATAATGTAGCCATGATCTTAATACACGTTTCCTGAGTCAAAATCCCATGCTCATTCTTCTTCCTCATCTCATCACCTACGGAATGTGAAAATAACATCAGGGAGGAAAAGAATTATGTGAAAAATGACCTGATATTCATTATTTTCTTTTCTGAGTTTCTTTCTATTGGCCTTCATCTCATATAATCATGCTCAAAAGCAAATGTATACTCAAGCCTCTTGATGTGCCTGTAATTTATAGGAAATGCAGTTGCAAGAGAGACAAGAAGCTGGGTGATGGGTACATGAGGTTCATTGTACTAGTTTCTACTTACTATGTAATTGAGAATTTCATTATAGAAGGTAAGAAAAAGGCAAATACTAAAGGTAACAAAACCCATGTACATGCCATAGATATATCTGCATCCTTTACTTCTCAGCTAAACTTGCATGTACAGTTGTATCGCTACCTCATTTTCCACTGTCTGTGCACACATCTTCAGTCTCCTACTGCCACTAGACCTTTGAAGCTGCAAAAAGATCACGAATAAACTCCAAATTCATAATACTACAAGATGAGTTAAGTTCTGGAAATCTGCTGTATGACATAATGCCCACAGTTAAGAACAAGGTACTATGCTCTTGAAAATTTGTGAGGAGGGTAGATCTCATGTTAAGTGTTCTGCCATAAACAACAACAACATAACAACAACAACAGCAACAACAACAAAAAGCAAAAGGACATGTGGAAACTTTTGGAGGTGATGGATAATTTCATTACCTTGGTTATGGTGATAGTAACAAGAATGTATACATACATCCAAGTTCACCAAATTGTGTACGTTAATTATGTGCAGTTCTTTTGTATAACAATTATACCTCAGTAAAGTTAGAAAAAAAAGAGAAGGTGCATGGAGATTCAGTAAGGATAAAATATCCTATAAAAAGAGTTTGGAGGAGATTTTCATTTTTATTTTGATGAAAAGCAAGAAAAGAAGTGATAGTGAGCAGTTACCATGAGATGTGGTAGAACTTTAGGGAGAGAATGAATAACAAGAAATTTTAGGAAGGCTCTGCATATGTTGTACAATATAACTTTTCCTTTGCTGTCTCTTCATGTGACATTCAGTTAAGACTATCTTACTTGAAAAAAAAAAAAAAGGAAAAAATTCAGGTATAACCCAAATCCTTACTTTATTTGATATTTTCTTGGCATTTTTTATTGTTGTCCAATGTCAAGGCATTCAGTATTTTCTGAACAAATACAATTTTTTCTCTTGGATTTTATGACAGGAAATTCTTCTCAGCCCCATTGACTGGCTCTTTCACTGTTTTTGCCTTTAATGGAGATATCCCCCAGACATCTATATTTGCCCCTGTTTTCTTCTCAGCCTTCACACAGAATGATTTCATTCTTGTCCACTATTTCCACCAGTCACAGCCTCCAGTTCTACAAATAGCTGATAATTCCCAAATGTGCATTTTTAGATCAAGATTCTGAACTTTAAACTAGCTACTGGATATTTCCATCAGTGTATCCCTCAAGAAAATGAAACTCAACATGTCTGTGATGGTTTTAAAATGCATCCACACTTCCTTTGGTATTGCTCATTTCTGGAGTTGGAGCTTAATTCCTTACCCTTCAAGGGTAGGCTGGACTTAGTAATTCACTTCTAATGAATAGAATATGGCAAAGGATAGTGATGACTTCTGAGATTAGGTCATAACAGGTATAGCTACTTCCTTCTTACTCTCTTGCATCACTTGCTTTGGGGCAGGCTTGCCACCATATTGTCAGGACATTCAGCCCCATGGAGAAGACCATGAGATGAGGAACTGAGGCCTCCTGCTAATAGCCATGAGTGAGTTTGAAAGGGATTCTTCAGTCTCAGTCAATTCTTCAGGTGCCTACAGCCCTAGCCAACATCTTGATTGCAATTTCATGAGAGATGGTGAGCCAGAATCACTCTGTGAAGCACCCCTGAAGGGTTTCTGGGGAGAAACCATGAAATAATAAAAATTTACTGTTTCAAGTCACTGTTTTGAGCCAATTTATGCTGAAACAAGAGATAATTATAAAGTGTCTGGAACTGAACTCAGTATTGTTTCTACATCACACCTGTCTGTTTTTCTTGATTTTTATAGCCCAAAGACAGAAGAAACATCCATTTCCCTCACTTTCCATACACAGCCAGTAAATCTTGCCAATGTAACATCCATATTGTAGATGCTTCATCACTGCTGCTACTAGTGAGGACCATATTACAGGTCCTCATCTGTCATTTATCATCTAGACTGTTTTGAGATTGGTCTCTTCACTAGTGGTCTTCTTAGTCCTTACCGAAATAGTTTGGTCCTTACCAAAATTTTGGGCTCTGAAGATTCTTAGCTAAAATGTCAAATAGGTTTGCTGTTTCCATGCTTAAAATTCTTTAATATCTACCATCATTTTCAATCACTTATAATAATGGTTATCAAACATTGTGAACAAATGGCACAAGAAAATTTGAGATATTTTGGTAAGTTTTATTCTAAAATCTAAATTCAGCATAAAGGATCATCTTTTAAAGGATATAATCTTGTATACTTTTAGTATTTTAAGAAATTTTAGCATTTTAAGAAATGTTTTTATTGTAGCTGTTTTCAGTGTCCTTATGTAGCAATATGAAGAATAACTCCAATTTAAGAGAACAAATTTTTGGTTCATAATGTCCAATAAAATTAAATTGTGTACCTGATCTTTCACCATTCCCACAAATGATTGCTATGTAGTAGAGAACAAAACCAATTCTAGTCTCTAAACATAAGGAGCTATTCCATGCCTTTATGCCTTTGAGTGTTTTAGTTCTTCTGCTTGGAATAATTTTGCCCTGGCTTACTTGGGAAAGTATTATTCCTCAGGATCCTGCCCCATTGACCTCTCCTCTGTGAAACTCTACCCAACTGGAATTGATTACTGTCTGTGTGATTATATTTAACTTATTTCTATTACTACGATTATTTTGTTCTTTTGATATTTGTTTATACACCTATGTCTCATCCTAGACTGATGGCAGTTTAATTGCAGACTCATGTGCATGTGCAGGGTTAATACATTATAAGGAAGATAAGGTTGAATAAGACATGTCTCTTTGTTCAGGGAAATATCACCTGTTAAGGAAGATAACATATGTATTTAAAAGCTGTAACACAAATGAATATCATGTTGGTGGAACAAAACATG